>NC_055996.1:128337147-128650653 GCF_018446385.1 Zingiber officinale
AGGTAACGATTACCAATTACATCTCTATGTAACTCTTGTTTATAGAATCAAAAATCCGCATTTATATTAAAACTCGAGTTAGCTTTGACTAATACGCCCGAGAGTTAATATATATGTGATTTTGACCTAACTTTCCAACCGTTGGAAGAATGTCTATAGTTATACTCGATCCAACCGAGTTAACTAGGAATACTCAATCTAATTGAGTTGTACTCACCCATGCGTTGATAGGCGGGATCAAGATTGTCTCTCCGTACCTTACCAAGATAGTATGTGTTGCTCTGCTTTGACAGATTCAACAACTACATGCGATCGAGATAGTAGTAGGTATCATGGCACGGTAGGCATTAGAGTTGACGTGATTTAGATCTAATCTAAATGATGATGCGTATCAAATACTTGATTTAGATCTAATCTAATCGTGGGGTGCATCATGTGCACGATTTAGATCTTATCTAATCGTTAGGCACTAATTAACTACTTAATTAAACATGCATCACATACATATAAGCAATTAATTAAATTATTTTGTGATTGTGTCATGGCCCTACTACGATCTTCTCAAGCCAATGAGAAGATCGGATGGTCAACCTAAGGTCAACAACTTCTCAAGCTTCTTCCTTTGACCACCTTGTGTTGCTCGCGCCCTCCTCGTAACTCCGTCTCGTGTGGACCTTCCACCGCTTCAAAATTACATTACAATTTTGAAACTCGAGTTACATTCGAGTTTAAATCTAATTTACAACCAGAATAAAAGGAAGGCACGACGCGCAGATCACGAAAAATAAAATAAATAAAAATAAGATAAATACATCACGCACATCACATAACGGCACGCAGGCCGTATTATGAATTATAACACAATTGTCCAATCGAATTGGGTCTTTGGGCCATGACTATCACAAAAATAATATATAATTCAAAATTATATATTTTTCATAATTTTTTTGTAATTTTTCATAATTTTACAGATTTTATGAGTAAATTTTTCCCGGCGGTCCCGATTAGCGATTTCGGGCGCAATCGCGGAGCAAATCCCCTTGCGGGGTTAGGGGCAATACCCCTACCCGCGATCTAACCATCGCGAGTTGCTCCTAAGCGATCCAAGAGCGCCTTAGCCCGCTGTCCCAAAAGATTTTGGGTCGAAACATTACCGTTTTGGAAAATTCTTCTCGGTAGTCGAAGCCTACAAGTGCCGAAACACTTGTACTTCGCTTCTACGAGAAAAATACCCATAAAATCATAAAAATTAGGAAATTCACAGAATGTTACAGTATGCATATTTTTCACAAAAATGCTAATTTAAACTAGTACTCGCTTCGCACGTGGCTCTGATACCACTGTTGGGTTTTTCGGGCCGCGAAAACCGCATTTTTGCGTCGCGAAAACCCCGAATCACCCATGCCACTGGATCTCGTGCGAAGAAAACTTTCGAAAATACGAGTACGAGTTTAAAGCTTCAATCTACAGTAGATCTACAAAGGAAGAAAACATTTTTATACCTTTGAAGCGTGCCTTTCGCGTATCCCGCTCGTCCAAAATGACGGATCTCTAGACCGTCAAGCGTATGGTCCTCTAGAAGTATCCACATGGACAACTTAGATGGAGAAGACCTAAACAAAGGTGTGCTAGCACCTTGATAGGTCACGACAAGAAGAGGATGTAGGACCGTTGGGCCGGCTAGAAGGGGGGGTTGAATAGCCCTGCAGAAATCAAAACACAAACCAACCTTTCTCGAACTCTTAAACCGACACTTGTAAAAATAATCAAAGCAATAAACTAAGATCAGAACAGAAAACGAGGCACCAGGTTTTGACTTGGTTACAACCGGGAAGGTTGTTAATCCAAGAAAGATGATCGCACTAGAATTTCTCCTTCAGGCGGAGAAGCCTCTTACAAAGTTGAAGCGCACAATAGAAGCTAACTACAGAAAGTGTACAAGTGTTTGAAAGAAAAGCGTGAGTTCTGAATTAATGAAAAGCTTCTGGACCAAGGCTATATTTATAGCCTTGGTCGGGGCGCCTGGAAGGGTTCCGGGCGCCCTGGGGGGATAAATTTTATCCCCCAATGTTCAGATCGAGTTTTGACTCGATCTGGCGAACCTTCCGGGCGCCCGGGCCAACAACCGTTGACTTTTTCGTCCGGGACCTCTTCTCTGGTTCAGTCCCGCCTCGGTCCGGTTCTTCTCCTCCGGATCCGTTCACTTGGGTGATCTCTGCCATCCGGAAAAGGGCTCACCCGAACCCAACTTCCGGTCTTCTCGAGCGGGCTTCCCTTCGGCTTCTCGTCCCTCGGAATTGCCGCGTGTTTCCTTCTCGTCCGCCAGCGTACTCATCCGCAGTCTTCGTCCCTCGGTCGTCGACCTTCTCGCTAGCTGCGTCTCTTGCTCTCCGAGCAATCTTCCGCTCCGGCTTTCGTCCCTCGGAACCACCACGCGCTTCCTTCTCGTCCGCCGGTGTACTCTTCCGCAGCACCTCGTCCCTCGGACTGTCGTCCTTCTCGCTAGCTGCGTCTTCTGCTCGACTATCTGTGTTCCTAAGCTCCTGCACACTTAGACACAAGGTTAGAAACACACAGGGCCTAACTTAACATGTTGATCACACCAAAACAACCTTGGGGTTCCAACAATCTCCCCCTTTTTGGTGTGATCAACCCAAGTTAAGATAGGGTAAAATAGATTTTAAATAAAATTAAGTAACTTAACTTAATATGCAATTTAAGTACAAAAAGATAGAAAAAATTAAATCTATCTACCTCCCCCTAGACTTATACTTTCCCTTCTCCCCCTTTGATCACAAAAAATGGGGTTCCAAGAAAAACAATCTAAGGATTAAAGATTTAGTAAATTTAAAAAAATATTTAAAATAAATTCATAAAAATAATTTTAAGCTTTTTGCAAGAATTATTTTGAGAAATATTTCTAACTTAAAAAAATTTTCTAAGTTTCTGATTTAGGAAAAAATTTCTAAGTAATTTGAGCATAAATTTCTAATTTCAGAAAATCTTTTAACTTAAGAAAGAATGATTTTTGAGAATATTTAAGTACATTTTTTTTAAAACAAATGACTAAGTCAATTAAAAAATTTCTAAATTGAAATAAAATGTTTTGAAAAACCCTTTTTAAAGCACTAATAAATTCTTGTATTAATGCTTTATTAGTAAGTTAATTAAACATTTATTTCAATATTTTGGCTTCCATATCGTGGCGAGGCACTAGGCCTTCTTGGTTATTGGAGCAACAACCACTTCCTTGACAAAGTCTCATAAAGAAATTCTTTGTTTAATTTTCTCACTTAAAGCGCTAATTTTAATTTTAAAATTAATTTAAGCATGACTTCGGAACCCAATATAGGTTCCAACCTACTGGATTAACCAAAAAATTTTTAGGGACATATTTTCTTGAAATATTCTTAATTTGTCCCGGGTGATATTTAAAGTACCAATTTAAATTATTAAATCTTCTAAAATTAGTTTTAGATGAACATGCATAGTTTTTCAAGTTATCTACTTGAATTTTCAAATCATCATTTTCAAGTTTCAATTGTTCATTTGCTAGTTTTAATTTATCTAATTCTTCTAAGGGACAAGATTTAGCTAGAATTACTTTTAAATTTTTATTTTCACTTTCTAACTTGCAACAATCTTTTGTTAAAAGTTTAACGAATTTAAACATTTTATCGGGAGGAAGAGATCGTACCTGACTTACCTTGTCGATCTCGTTGTCCGTTTCTCCCCCTGAGCTGCTGCTTTCTTCTGACGTGTCTCCCCCTTCATCGATGCTCTCGATGCTCATTTCGGAAGAGCTTGAATCGCAGTCGTCGTCTTGATGACTCGCCATCAGTGCGAGTCCGGAGAAAGCTTCGACTTCCGATTCGGACGATGTATCGTCCCACGTCGCCTTTAGGGCCTTTCGCTTTTGGATAGGCTTCTTACCCTTCTCCTTGTCCTTGTTCTTCAGCTTGGGGCAGTTGTCCTTGACGTGCCCTTCTTCGTCGCAGTGGTAGCAGCGGATCGTTCTTCTCTTCTTTCCCTGCGGATGGTTAGTAGATCTGGATTTACAAAGTTTCTTGAATCTTCTTACCATCATTACCATTTCCTCGTCGTCGAGAGAGGATTCAGATTCTGGTTCGTCTCTCGAGGCTTTGAGGGCGATGTTGTTTTTAGGCTCCTTCATTCCTGCACATCTTGACTCATGCACTTCAAATGTTGAAAAGAATTCTTCTAATGAAGTCTTTTCTAAATCTTTAGAAATGTAAAATGCATCTACTAGTGATGCCCATTTTGAATTTCTAGGGAAGGAATTTAAAGCGTACCTGAGCGAATCTCGGTTACTTACCTCTTCTCTGAGATTCGTGAGTCCGGTGATGATTTCTTTTATTCTGGAGTGCAGATGTACGACTGTCTCGTCTTCCCCAAGTCGCAGGTTGGTGAGCTGATTGCGAAGCAGATCTCGTCTAGCGAGCTTGGCTTCGGATGTACCTTCATGCAGCTCGAGGAACTTCTCCCAAAGTTCCTTTGCGGAGTTATATTTACCGATCCTGTTGACTTCTTGAGGCGGAAGGACACTTAGCAGATGGTACTCTGCTTTGCCGTTCGCCACGAAGTCGTCCTGCTCCTTTTTGTCCATTTATCTATTTCCTTGTCCTCTGGAGCTTCAAAGCCAAATTTCATTGTTAAAAATAATTCAATATCTGTAGTAAGAAATACCTGCATCAGTTTTTTCCAGGTAGCGAAGTCCCCTTCATATTTCGGCGGGTGGATGCTTGGTCCGGCCATCGCATTGCTTCGTTCGGTGGTTAGTCCTCCTGAAGCGTCTTGGCTCTGATACCACTTGTAGGACCGTTGGGCCGGCTAGAAGGGGGGGTTGAATAACCCTGCAGAAATCAAAACACAAACCAACCTTTCTCGAACTCTTAAACCGACACTTGTAAAAATAATCAAAGCAATAAACTAAGATCAGAACAGAAAACGAGGCACCAGGTTTTGACTTGGTTACAACCGGGAAGGTTGTTAATCCAAGAAAGATGATCGCACTAGAATTTCTCCTTCAGGCGGAGAAGCCTCTTACAAAGTTGAAGCGCACAATAGAAGCTAACTACAGAAAGCGTACAAGTGTTTGAAAGAAAAGCGTGAGTTCTGAATTAATGAAAAGCTTCTGGACCAAGGCTATATTTATAGCCTTGGTCGGGGCGCCTGGAAGGGTTCCGGGCGCCCTGGGGGGGATAAATCTTATCCCCCAACGTTCAGATCGAGTTTTGACTCGATCTGGCGAAAATACTGGGTCCGGGCGCTCGGAAGGGTTCCGGGCACCCCGAAGCCCAAAGTCAACAGCCGTTGACTTTTTCGTCCGGGACCTCTTCTCTGGTTCAGTCCCGCCTCGGTCCGGTTCTTCTCCTCCAGATCCGCTCACTTGGGTGATCTCTGCCATCCGGAAAAGGGCTCACCCGAACCCAACTTCCGGTCTTCTCGAGCGGGCTTCCCTCCGGCTTCGGAATTGCCGCGTGTTTCCTTCTCGTCCGCCAGCGTACTCATCCGCAGTCTTCGTCCCTCGGTCGTCGACCTTCTCGCTAGCTGCGTCTCTTGCTCTCCGAGCAATCTTCCGCTCCGGCTTTCGTCCCTCGGAACCACCGCGCGCTTCCTTCTCGTCCGCAGCACCTCGTCCCTCGGACTGCCGTCCTTCTCGCTAGCTGCGTCTTCCGCTCGACTACCTGTGTTCCTAAGCTCCTGCACACTTAGACACAAGGTTAGAAACACACAGGGCCTAACTTAACATGTTGATCACACCAAAACAACCTTGGGGTTCCAACAGAGGAGAGGGAGAGAGCAAGAAGAACTCAAGGAAGAAGAAGGAATCAATATGCCTTGAATGAAAAATCAATTTTCATTCACAATGATAAGTGGCCGGCCACATCTCCAAGGTGTAATCCCCATTCTCATTAAATGTAGCCATTAAAGAGAATGGAGTTGTAACTCCCATGAGGTGGCACACTTTGATGATGTGGCACATCATCATTAGTCCACATCTTGCCATCTCACTGATGATGTGGCAATTAGTCAAGTCAAACTTGACTCTTCCTCTTCCTCTCAAGTCAAGTCAAACTTGACCAAATCTCTTCCATGGTTGATCGAATCCAACCATTTGATTCAAGCCAACTTAATATAATGAATCTAATTCATTTAACTAAATTGATTCAATGAGTCATAATCTAAATTAGACTCATTGAACACATGAATCAACTTGAGTCCAACTCAAGTTAGCCCAATTAGGATTACTCTTAATCCAATTTGATTCATCAAATGAATCTAATCCTCTTGGTTCATCATATGAACCTAATCTCCATCTAATTGTCCTTAGTGTGTGACCCTATAAGTGCTTGTAACGTTGGCAATGCCCTAAACTCATTTAGGAGCATAAGTAATGAGCGGTATCTAGCAACACATCATTACTACCCAAGTTACAAGAATGTTGAGATCCAACATCACCTTGTGACTACTAATTGTGACTCCTCACAATATATGACAAGTGTCCTTCTATCCTAGACATCTAGATTGGTCAATTTGAGGCATAGACCGTGTCATCCTCTGACCAATCTAAATCTTGAACTCCAAGTAGATTCACTAAATCAAATGAGCTCAATATCCTATATTGACTCATTTGGGCATGGCCATGCACTTCGTGGTCTCACTCTATCAAGAATACCGATGTCTCTCCCGTCATATAGGAGGGATAGATCACATCTACATCACTCACATCCCTCTGCATAATTTGTTATATACCCAGTAATCGCCTTTATAGTCCACCCAGTTACGGGTGACGTTTGACGAAACCAAAGTACATAACTCCTTATGTAGGGATCTATGGTGACTTCAGGTCTAAGGACTAGTAGTCATACTAATAGCCACATGAGAAAGTATATGACACTCATATAACGATCCATGATACTTTCTCATGGCGGGTCATTCAGTATATATTCTCTAATATATACCCATGTGTCAACTTGATATCTCTATATCCATGACTTGTGAGATCAAGTCATCGACTTGACCTACATGCTAGTCTTATTACATTAACATTGTCCCTGAACGTTAATACTCGACTAGGAATGATTAAGAGTAGTGTTCCCTATATCATCTCACTATCAGTTCAACTAACCGATTGATATAGGTGAGAACCGTATATTCAAGGACATTATTATACTTAGTTTATTTGGCACCAATACAAGTAAGTATAATAACCAAAATCCAAATACCTTTATTTATATAGATAGAATATGATACAACAAGTCCAAAATATAATCATCAAATGATTAACTTTAGGGCTCTAGCTAACACCAGCCTCCATGCACTTTTCTTTAGGGTGCATATCCAGTTGTGAGGAAGTCTTAAATACCATCTAAACTCACTTGAATCATTCACCCATTCCTAAAAAAAACCTTTTTTTAAGCTAATCCATCACTCAAACCTGTAGACAAAAAAACCACAATTCTATAATTCCACCAGAACAATAACCTTTTTTAAAATCTTAGGTTAAGTTGCAATTTCTACTCTGCTTTATCTAATTGTCTTCCTGCAAATGTGTTTTAATTTCTTATATAGTTTTATCTCTTGGTCGTCAACTAATGTTTCCGTTTCTCTAATCTACCCTATCAATTTTTTTTCTATATATTTATGCTTTTTTCTTTCCTCTTTTGGTGTATCTGCATTTATTGTTTATAATAATACAACAATTTTAAGTAGAAATTTTAAATTATCTAGGCATCCATTCTCAATTTTCCCTTGTATTGAGATCTTTAACGAACCTAAATTTCACAAACAAATTCACAAATTTTAATTTTACTAGTTTAGGTCGATATAACAAATTTGATCGCTCATGTAATAATTTTGATCAAAATTACTATATAGACATCGATTTTATTATTTTTTATTAATATGAAGGGTCATTTTTTTTTTTTTTGCACCCGACCCCTCAAAATCTAGGGTCAGTCCTGTTTAGATATAATCAGGAGAACTAGATAAATACATAAGATTTGGTTTCATATCATTCCGAACCCTTTAAATTCAACAATTAATTTCGGCCAACATCGATTAATGGACTTAGAGAATTTGGAATGATATAAAATAAGGTTATATGTATTCGTTTAGTTATATTGATTATATTCATATAATTAAAAATCAATTTAACATAGTATATTGAAAATAATGATTTTTTAAATATAAATCAGTTATTTTTAATTGATTACTAGTGTAACAATCGATTCAGCACATCATGTGCTAATGAACAGTATCTAAAACGTAGCAATTATTCAGAGGGAGAAATTAGTATTGGATACACGATTGGGCATTTTAAAGTAAACTACATGATTTGAATAATATGAAAGCTTACCTAGGTAATTTAATTGTATCCTATTAGTCAGATCAGGCGAGAGCAACTTGGTCCATAAGGTAGGCTAGGCAGAAAATGGTGCAGTTCATAGGCTATGTTGAGTTCAACATAAACTTGGGCTCAACGAGAGCAAAGCTAGTTGAGTGGAGGATCTATTTTACAAGTTGACTTGGGAACGGTTCTAGATTATCATTGATCAGAGAGGAGGAATAATGGTAAACACATGCATTCTGATGGAATAGAGATTAGGACACTAAATGAATCAAGTGTTTAATTTGTTGAACAAATTTGATGTTCAATTTGTCCTGGGGTACGACACGGTGATAAATGGTAGGGTGGAATACTCAAATAATGAGGATTCAATTCTTTTGCGGGACATATTAGATGTTCACAGTGCACAGACTACTCGTGATACTAGATTGTCACGTCATGAGCCATCTGTGCTTCCTAGATTATCTAGCGAGCAAGGAGTGGGGTCGATCCGTCCACCTCCGGGATTAATCGACTGCAAAATTAGATACTTATAATAAAAAAAATTTGATGTTCAATTTGATAAGACTTTATTTGTATTCATTCAATACATACAAGATTAATTAAATAAATAAATTTGAATAACTTATTAAATTAAATAAATAAATTTACACACATCATCAATAAATATTGTAATAATATTCATAAACAAGTTTATGAATCATGACAATCAATAAAACTCTTATTAATATAGTAATAAATAAATTTATATTATCAAATTTTACAATCAATCAAACAAATTTAGTAATATATACATTTCAAATAATTGAAGAAGTTACCCGAATCAAATTCAAGTAAAACTTACATTAATCACAAACTTGTATCAATCTCAAACTTTAAAAAAACTAAAATAAACTTGAATAATCATTTTAATGGTTTAATTTATTTGATTCTTAATTTGACTTGACAAGTGATCCGGGGAATGATCAGTGGGCACTATGTGGATAAGAGAAGATTGATGAAACATGCTGATATGGTTCCAACAGAGGAAAGTCAAATCGACGCTTAGCTCATTAGCCTCTCGACTTCTTAGCCTCCCGAGGCCTCAGGTCTCCCGACTCCTTAGCCTCTAATTCCCTACTCTCAGGCCATTTCCTTCTTGGCTTCCTAACCCAATATCCTATGGATAGTTGGGGAGTTGCCATAGGGCTTACCGAACCACACCTTGAGAGAGTGCAAGAATGACTCATTTTCATCTTATTTATAGAGGAAAGGCGGTCGTCCCAGTAGAAATTGGAGAAGAGTCAATCCGGAGAAGCACTTATGATAAGACAATTCTGAACAATGACTCTTGGATCTCGATTTGATTATCTAAAATCAAGAACGAGTGGTTGCTCAACTCAAGGCGTATCGACAGCGGATGTGTGTCAAGTATAATAAATGGGTTATTCCTTGTACTTTTCAAGCTGAAGATCTGGTTTGGAAAAAGGTTAAATCGATGGGGAATGTAAGTAAATAGTAGTCATAATAGGGAGGAACCTTTCAAGTGATTAGCAAGAAAACCTCAGGATTCTATTATCTAGAAGATACAAATCGTAAAAAGCTTGATTGACCATAAAGTGTCAACCACTGAAACCTTACTTTACTTAAGAATCGTTTTACAACCTTAGGATTATTTCTCTGATGCTTATCTATCATTTGTACATTTTGTTAGAACCCCAGGGTAGTTTTGATGTAATCAACCAAGTTTAGTTAAGTCATGTTGTATTTTATCTTTGTGTCTAAGTGTATAAGAGCTTAGGAACACAAGAAGTCGAGCAGAAGACGCAGCTAACGAGAAGGATGGTACGGGGGAGAGCCGATGGACTCGGTGCGTTCAAGGGACGAGGTGCTGCAGAAGAATACACCAATAGATGAGAATGACGTGCACGACATTCGAGGGATGAGAAGCCGGTGAGAAAGCCTGCTCGAGGAGAAGGATGAAAGATAGGTACAGGTGAGCCCAATTCTAGATGGACGAAATCACCCAGACGATCGGAGCAGCAAAAAAGCAAAGGGTGTGCTGTAAGAGCTGTTGGAGGCGCCTTCAACCCCCTCTCTTCTCTATGGAAGGCGCCTTTGATGGCTGGAAGGCACCTTCGATGAACAGTACGAAGGCACCTTCCAGCCTTTGAAGGTGCCTTCTGATAGCCATTAGCCGCGGATAAGATTTATCCTCAGCGGATAAAGCTTATCTAATGGAAGGCGCTTGGACCTTTTTGGAGGCGTCTTCAAGCTACGAATAAGATTTTCCAAGAGATATAAAAAGGTCCCTGGAGCTAAAAAATATTCAACCACTTTGGTATTCATTTCCTAACAATTTTCTGAGCGTTCAAAATGTGTAAAAGACTTCTCCGTCTTCAACGAAGGAGATCTGCTAGTGCTTGTTCAATGTCTTGGATTAACAACTACCTAGGTTACAACCAAGTAAACCTCTGACCTTTTACCTATTCTATATTTTATTAGTTGTTCATTTATTGTTATTATAATTGCTATCGTGCTCCTAATCTACGTTAAAAGAACGAGAAGAATTTTTCCATTTTTAATTTACAAGCAATTCACCCCTCCCCTCTTGTCAGCTGTACGGGGCCAACACATTTTTTATCAAATAAATAATTATTTCTCTTTTATACTCAGGTCTTGCTCGAAACTCTCTTAGACTTGGATGTAGTCGAGATCGAGATCTTAAGGCTATGCTAGAGGAGTACCCTTCATATAAGGGTCAAGCGAATACCGTATCGCCTTGTCTTTTTAAGCTCCCAAACTCCTTCGGACTTAGACATAGTTAGGGTCTGAATCTTTGAGGTTGCGATAGCGGACTCCCTTTCGTATAAAGGTTGAGTGAGTATTATATCGCCTTGTTCTTTTCAGAGCCTAAACTCCCCCGGGACTTAGGCGAATTCAAGGTTGAGATCTTCAAGCTGGGATAGCAGACTCCCCTTCATACAAGGGTGAAGCAGGTACCATATTGTCTTATCCTTTTTAGGGTCAAAACTCCTGTACTTGGATGTTATCGAGGTCGAGATTCTCTAGGATGTAGTAGTGGACTCCTCTTCATACAAGGGTCGAATGAGTATTGTATCACCTTATCCTTTTTAGGACCCAAAATCCCCTAGACTTAGATATAGTCAAGGTCGAGATCTTCCAAGCTATGGTAGCGGACTCTCTTTCGTATAAGGGTCAAGCGAGTGTCGTATCACCTTATCTTTTTTAGGACTCAAACTCTCCCAAACTTGGATATAGTCGGGGTCTAGATCCTCTAAGTTGTGATAGCGAACTACCTTTCGTACAAGAGTTGAGTGAATGTTGTATCGTCTTGTCTTTTTCATGGCCCAAACTCTCCGGACTTAAACGTAGTCAGGGTTGAGATTCTCCAAGCTACGATGGTAAACTCCCTTTCGTATGAGGGTCGAGCGAGTGTCATATCACCTTATCTTTTTCATTGCCCAAACTCTTCCAGACTTGAAAATAGTCAGAGTTGAGATCCTCTATACTGTGGTAGGTCCCAACTCCCCAAACTTTGAGGTAGTTGGGGTTGAGATCCTTCATATTGCTGTAGCAAAATCCCTTCGTACAAAGGTTGAGTGAGTGTCATATCATTTATTCTTTTCAAGGCCCAAACTCTTCGGGCTTATACTTAGCTGGGATTGAGATATCTAGGTTGCGAAAGTGGACTCCCCTTCGTACAAGGGTCGAGCAAGTGTCATATCAACTTGTCCTTTTTGGGGCTAAACTCCCCTGGACTGGGACTTCGTTGGGGTTGAGATTCTCTCAGTTGTGGTAGTGGACTCCCCTTCGTACAAGGGTCGAGTGAGTATCGTATTATCTTATCTTTTTAAGGGCCCAAATCCCCCAGACTCGGACGAAGTCGGGGTCGAGATCCTACTTATCTCTTCAATCATGGTGGAAAGCAATACAAATCTCCCAAAACTTCTATCATATTGACAAAGTCAATAATATCTTAAAAGATCAGTACATCTTAAAAGTCAATAATATCTTCAACAGAGATGCTCTCATTAATTTTTAAAAGGTCAATGATTGGGAGGGGAGAGTCGGCGGGAGGCTTCCTATTTTCCACTAGTTTCTTCAAGGTATTATCAATTTCATGTTGGATAATTCGGACGAAGCGAATACTGACCATATCATAGAATTCCTCCGATCGATTGCTTATTTTTTCTTGATGGCCCAACACTTATCCTATCCTGCCTGGTGCTCCTTAAGCTCGGACACTTAGCCCTCCAACTGGTCCTTCTGAGCCTTCAACTCTGCCATAGAGGCCTATAACTTTGTCAAGGAGACCTCCTAGCCTAGCATCTTAGCTCAGACATCTTTGATGGCCCAACGCTTATCCTATCCTGCCTGGTGCTCCTTAAGCTCAGACACCTAGCCCTCCAACTGGTTCTTCTGGGCCTTCAACTCTGCCATAGAGGCCTATAACTTTGTCAAGGCCTAGCATCTTAGCTCAGACATCTTTGGTTGCGATAAGGGTTGCCTTCAAATCACATCGTCGGATTTCTATCAAGGCCTTGGTTGACTCAACCTCCCCTCAAGTGGATCCTAGTTTCACTCTCAAGAGCCTCAGCTCCTGACAGCTAGCATCCAAACTAGCCTAGATGACTACCTCCTTAACTATAGTGGCTTCCAATTCCATTTGATGGCCAACTGCAATAGTTGTTAGAGTGTCTACCTTCACTTATAGCTGACTCACGCAATGCACTACACTGATTCTTTTTGCCGTCATCTCAACTATCCCCCTCCTCAATGGGGTGACCATTGCCTGGTCAGAAGCGATGTCTACTTGTTGTCACTTTAGGTGATCGACTTTTGACTATGTTATGATTATTTTCTATTGAATTACAACCAAAACTTCTTGAGAAGGGGATGCAACTAACTGTGTCTCCAGTTCAGTAATGCAGGCTTGCAGATCTCGATGATCCTGGTAGATCTCAGGGTATTGTTGGCTGAATATCAACAGTTAAGACATATGTTTAGCCCCATCTCGCAGAAGTGATGATGCTAAAGCTTGAATAGGCATATCCTTGGCCGCTGCTTCCCCATTCTTCCGGGTGAGGGTTGCCGGACCATAAAGGGAGAGGTCTATCCTGTGCACTTCTTGGACTAGGTTGTCGGATAATTCTATGGCGAAGGGGATACCTTCTTTGCCTAACAAATTCCTTCAATGACTTGAAGAACTCAGATTCAAAGGAGCATGAGAAGGACCAGCTTCCGTGCGAGAAGTTCCTGATTCGATAGGAGGTAGAGAAATGACGTCCTAGGAGATGTTGGGAGGTGCGCCATAACTAGGTGGTCATTTGATATGACTGATGCATTTGGTGGTTGAATTGATGAATGGATCAGTGAAGTTGAAGATCCGACCAAGACTAGTACAAGGGCGGATGAGCCTAATTGTTTGGCAGAGGGTCCAAATGAGTGATGCATTTTTATCAAAATTCTGAGGGGTCTTTCGACTCCACAGATGAAGTCGGTCTCAAGGCATCGGGTTGACTAGTAGGAGACCTTCTCGATTCTCCTGTCAAGCTTGGTGCTCTCACCCTCGATTGAGAAGCCCCCTCTGCTGGGGCTATAGCCAAAGCTCGTGGTGCTCCTTCTTCAGGGGTCACCTTAGTAAAGTAAATGATAGACACTCTATGTGCTTCTAGTTCTACTGTAATGAGGTTCATCACCTTGTTCAGCGATGCCCTTATTAACGTGTCAGTTGTAAAAAAAAATATACTTTTAGTTAGATATCAAAACTTACAATGATAAAAAATTCTTATCAAATGAAGTATTGAGGGGAGTCAGTCTTGGGCTCAGTCTGGACATATGCAGCAGTTCTTCCTTGAGTAAGACATTGTTGTTGAACTGTAGGCCCAATAGCTTCTGGGATGCGCTGTAATAGCCCCTCTCCAAATGACAGTCTTTCAAAGTCGAAAGCAAGGGCAACGCTCACTCCAGTGAGTCGGCCAAGAAATGGTTTGACAAAAAAGAATTGAAATTTCCATCCCTTATGGAATGAAGGAAGATCCTTGCTCAAGTTAATCCCGGATTGGGAGGAAAAGAAGAAGACCCCATCTTCTGTCTTCTTTGGGTAAAAGAAAAAAATGAAAGAAGTGAGGGGAAAGCGGAATGCAATACAAACGTAAAATAATTTTTACCCAAGTCAAGATATGAAAAGAATTAGGGTCAAGCTGTGACAACGAGATGCGAAAGTTTCAATAAAGAAATAGGGAAAGGGAAGCGTAGTTCGATTAGCATGTGACTTCGAAAGAAGGTTACAAAGCCTGGAGGAGGATAATATGGTCAATTGTTGTCATTCAGAAGCCTTAACAGATGATTGGTCGAAACTCCATAAGTCGTTCTCAACCTATTCAAGGATGCCTTGGTAAAACTTGAAGCATTAGGTGTGTACTAGGGAGCGGAAGAAGATTCTTCGCTCATGGAATGTGCTACCAAGGAACTAGTGAAAGAAAGAACTATAAAGACCGACTAAAATAACTTACTAGGTGGAGAGGAAAACTTAAATATGAAGAAACGATGATTGAAGAATCAGCAAGTGTATGTAGAAACGTTCTTATCTGACCTAATATAACCCGACTCGTTTAACAAAGACCATTGGATCTCTGTTGTTAAAAAAACTGGACAAATTTTCCACCATGAGATCAAGCACATGGGGCAAATAAAAACTCAAAGTAATCATTACCTATTAAAAGACACCAAGTCTTTTTTGTCGTGAGTACCATCACATTAATGTGATACAATTTTGGAGGCTTACTAGTGCATTCTGGGCTCAAAAATCAAGACCGATGATGCAACCAACATGCTTAAAAGGAATGACTACATTTAAGGACATGATGATCAAACATGCTGATATTTAATGCTTAATCTCTTCAGAAATACATAGTGGATCTGTCATGTGGCTTAAGCAGTCGAGGCGGTTGGAATCATTTTGATTAAACAATAGTCTAGTGAGTTGGACTCTCAACTAGACTTGAAGAGAAGATTTGTGGTGTGGAGAATTATCAGTGGGCACCACATGGATAAGAGAAGATTAGTGAAACCTGCTGATGTGGTTCCAACAGAGAAAAGTCAAATCGATGCTTGACTCCTTAGCCTCCATGCCACTTGGGCCTCCCAACTTCTTAGACTCTTGGTCCTCTCGATTTCTCGGGCTTCCTGACTTTTTAGCCTCCCGAGTCTTGACTCTCGATCCACTGCCTCCTGGGCTTTCTCAGCCCTTGGCGATACTAGACACAAAACTATTTCAAGAAAAAAATAAATCATCGTACAAATATGAGATTATTTCATAAAAAAGCAATGACATGAATAAATCCCGCATTATTTAAGAAATTAAATAATTATAATATGGGGAGAGGAACTGAAGAAAAAAGTATATGGTCTTCCTATAAGATATAGCTTTTTTCGGTATACAGGTATATATGCGCACCTACATATTAAAACCTTTATACTCATCTTCTTGATCCTCTAACTTAGATGTCGGAGTGACTATGCCGGAGAACCTTCGACCGTCATTCTAATCCTCTTTTTCTTTTTTGCCTTTGTCCAGACTTCTAACCACATCATTAGTTTTATTGTCGTTCAATGATTAAATTGGTAATAGAGTCAATTCATCGATGATTTACTTATCAATATTTACATGCAGGATCAACTACTTGACGACCCTTTAGTTAGAGAATTTGATTTAGCTTCCACCCTTGGAGTTCAATAAGTTTCTCAATGTCACCCTCCAATCACATTTTGTATGAGTTTCTCTTAATAGTTTACAAATTTATTTTGATTGAATTCGGGAGATTCACAAATCAATGGCTGTAGAAATAATTTGATAAAAAAGAGACTGAGTGAGATAATAAATAAATATTAAATGAAAGTAACACTAGAAATAAGACAGGTTGTGACCTCTCGCACCCAAAGCGAGAATCATACAACTAGACTAAATGCCCGCTGTTAATTTTATGTAAAGTTATATACTTTATAATATTATTATTGTGAGATTTTGAACAAAAATATTTGAAACGTTAAGGCAAAACATAAATTTGGAAAAAGAAAAAACTATTAACCCTAACTCGATCCAGTTCACTTCCGCTTCCATCCACGCGATCGGAGCTTTCCCTCTCCTTCGAGATGGCGGCCATGCGGAACGCTGTCCTCAGACACCTCCGGGTGAAAGTGGGTTATCCTTTTCCGGCACCGGCGGGGACCGTCTCCTTCGCGGATATCCTTCGCCGCTACTTCTCTCAAGACGCTACGGCCTCATTCCTTGATAAGTCAGAGGTTCTCGATCGAGTCATAACCGTCGTCAAGAGCTTCCAAAAGGTCGATCCCTCCAAGGTACGCTACCTAATCATCATTCAAGCAATGCTCGATTGAATCCTTAACTTTTTTCGTTAATGGAATTGGGATTAATGGAACTGGGATTTGTGAATGAGTTCTGAGCTTTGACGAATTTTCCGCAATATATTCTATTGTTTTATTTTGTTTTGGAACGCCCATTATTTTTAATCATTTATTTCTTAATACTTTGAATAAACAGTCATATTAACATTATTGCCGTTGGAGCAACGTGAAGTCTCAAATCCGCAACTTCCAACTGTAACACTTACTGATAAATACTTAAAAGTTCCATGACTTTTATGATTCTAATAAATTGTCAAAATCTTCCTTGGATAACTTGGAGAGGACAGTCAAAGATGGAAAAAGGAAGTTACTTACAGTTTATTAGCATTCATGGTGGGATACGACAATGAGTCTCTTTCTTGTCTGAATATTCTACCCTTTAAACTGGATTTTTTCACAAGACTTCCTGCCAAAACAATGCATTTTTGAGTATGAAACAAAGTTATATCATGTCTACTTTGATGGTAAAAGAGAGTTAGTAATGTGATAAGGTCAATTCTTGAAGATGAGGGTGTAATATTTAAAGATGGTGGTAGTGCGAGAAATTGCAAAAAATGATTATTTTAAGAAGACATTTTAAAGGTTTTTAATATTTGTATATTCAAGTACATGAATATAAGGTAGAAAAATTGAGCTAGAAAAAGTACAAATTTAATCAGGTTTAATCATATGATAATTTTATGCCAACCTAAGAAATATGGAGGAGAAAACCATATACTGAATTACCAAAGCTCTAAAAGGAAATTAAGATATCGAGGTAATATTAGATCTATAAAGCTATAAAGCTTAAAACCATAGAATATTTGTTGATTTTAAAAAGTTAATATCGAAAGTATTACTTAACTGTTTATCAAGGACTCAACAAAAAAAAAAAGATTTCGAATCAAAATTATGCAAGTTTAGGAATCATATATATGTTTGGAACATTAATTTATCACGATTAAAGAAGCTTTGAAAATGAAGGTATGTACAAGTGTTGATGTAGACATTGTATTGAGGTTCAGAAGAGGCTAGAAGGTTAGTGTATAATTTGAGTAACCAAATTAGGCAATAAAATTTTGAAGCTTAATAAGATGTCTAAAGAATGTTGGGTAGAAAATTTTAGTGTTGAGTTTATGATTGAAAAAACTAATGTTTGAACATTATTCTGATTATAGAGTAATAAGTTGATGTGTTTTAACATTGAATTTTTTGAAGAATCCTTGAAAAAAGGGATGAAACATAAAATTATAATTAATTTATTAATTACTTAGAAGATCAATTATAGAAGACATTTATTTAATAAATCATTAATGGAAAAAAATAATCAAAAGATACCTATTGATCGTATTTTGTATTGAAGCAAGTTGGAATTATGCCCAATATTGTGAGTTTTAATTGTGCCTATTGATCACGTGTGAAAAATTTGGAAACAATCACATTGGACAACTGATGAAGGGTGATATCCCTGCCCCTACCCTCTAACACACATTGACCAAGCAATCTGGTAGGGGTGACCACATGCCCTACTTGTTCTCATTGAAAGCTTGAGCATCGATTCCAACAACTAGGTAAATGGCTTGCCATGTTAGCTGCCAGATCAATAGGTGATGTCTTGATTGGGACACAATAATATAGATAATGTCGCATTGAGATATATGGAAAAGTTCTGTGGTCCAAACACAAACTCAAGGCCTATATAGGTAGTTGGGGAGCAGAGAACAAGATTTTTGTCCTCTGTGAGTAGTGATAATAGAGTTAGACACTTTCTTTCTGCTCTTTTCTCCCAAATTCGACCACTCACCTTGGTCTCTCGCTTGGTCCTACATCCATCTGTCACGACCCTTCTACATTTCTACTTTTGACTCAACCCTATAGCAAACGTGCTTTGATGGTAAGGTTGGAAGGTCCACATGATTTGAGAAACATCACCTTAACCTTAACAGACATAATTGTAACCATCACATGGCATAGCTGAGTCTCAATAATGTAGATTAATTATACCTTTAAGTGGAAAATCAAATGTGATTATTTAAATATATTGGAAGATGACTGAATTCAAGGTGACTGATTTTTTGGCACTAGAAGTGAAAGGTTTGAGGCTTAATTGAGTAAAAACAGAATATATATGGAATTTAAGTTTAACAATATTAGACGTAATGAGATAATTGTTAAGATAGGAGGTGACAATTTGTCTGGAACTCTTTAAGTATGTAGGATCATTTTTGTAAAATGATAGAAGGATTGAGATAGATGTCTTTTTGAAATGGAGGAGGTCGTCAGGTGTTTTATATAATCATAAAGTATCTTTAAAACTTAAAGGAAAATTCTACAAAACGACGACAGTTAGACTTATTATATGACGTTGAATGTTGGGCTATGAGTCTATGACTCGAACACATGAGCAAAAGATGAGAGTTGCAGAGATGAGGATGTTAAAGTGGATGTGTGAACATACGAGGATAGACAGAATAATAAATGAGATCATTAGAGAGAAAGTCGGAGTTGCATCTATTAAAGGAAAACTCACACATTTAAGTAGGTACAAATACGTACTTAGACGGCCAATAAATGCAGTTAGACGATATGAAACTATGACAAATATGTATACTAAACGAGGAAGAGGAAGATCAAAAAAAGACTTAGTTAGTAACAATAAAACAAGATAAAATTTATTTAAGTATAGATGATAATATAGTAGGGGATATAGTCCAATGACGTAGAAGGATCCATATAGCTAACCCTAGCTCGTGGGATAAGGTTTAGTTGTTGTTGTATTGGAAGATGACTGATAGATTATATAATTTGACAACTAAATGCACTATATTGAAGGTGTGGGAGGTAGATGGAGGCTAAAGAAAATTCTTATCTAATATAATTCAAATTGTTTCAAATAATCCAAGTTATTATCAGCAGTATACCCTTACATAAAATTACATCAATGAAATAAGATTCATATAGCATGTAATAAATTTCAAATAGCTGAGACACACTTGTAAGTAAAATTGGATGCTTGAAATTTTACACCTATTGGATGTTACAAAGGGTTTTGGTGCCTATGTTTTATATGCAGCATATTGAATTGAGTATGCCCATCTACAAATACCACCTTTTCTTGGATGCCTTCCATTTTCTTGATTTTTTTTTTCCTGTGGGAATTACCACAAGGCAATAAGTTCAGGTGTATGCAAGGGAAAGATTTAAATTGACTGAATACTGAAGTGAAATGATGTATCTGGTTTGAGAGAATGCTAAGACACTGTATCATTTGAATGTAGATTATAAGAATTGAATTATTTTCCATAATCTAGCACATATCAATTTTATGGATAGAGGTTGACCGAAGAAATCCTTAGTCAATATAATAAAAACTAATTTAATTAACAGAGATAGCTTTGCATACAACTTAATAGAGAGAGAGAGAGAGATGAAATTCATGTAGCTAACCCTAGATATTTAAGACAAAAAAGGTTTAATTATGATGATATTGAATCTCGAACATCCTACTTTGTATTCTCTTTAGGAATCATTTTCATTCAATAATAATTTCATAACATATAATGTCAGGGTTTCTATTAGTACTTTTTGGCCGGTTGATATTCATGGATTTTTTTTCTTGCTTATTTTCAATTGTCAAATGATGAAGGCCTGTGACCTTCAGTACCAACGTAGTATGTTCCTATGCTGATCTATTTTGTTTTTGGGTCTTGGTAGGTCACTCCAACTGCTCATTTTCAAAAGGATCTAGAGCTCGACAGTTTGGACACTGTTGAGGTTGTGATGGCTTTTGAAGAAGAATTCGGGTTTGAGATTCCTGATAACGAAGCAGATAAGATTGACTCGATTAAAGCAGCTGTGGATTTCATTGCTTCCCATCCCCAAGCAAAATGAGATTTTTGATAGTGCGGAATGTTAATATGAACTGTTTTTTTCCTGTTAAACCTGTTGCAACTGGCAAGGCTTGACCTTTTGCCACCAGAAGATGGAATGATTTGGTAATTTCAGCCACATTGGACGTCTGTGTAATCGTACAAACTAAACTCAGAGCCTAGCTTGGAACTTGATGCTCAGTCTACTACAGTTCCAAATAGTCTCTTGAGTTTGGTATAAATGATTAAATTCTCTTATCTGCGTTCACTAGTGGTAGCTTCTGATTTGTTATCTTAGTAGTAACTTTGGTTGTCAAAATTTAATATAATTATCAATCGTTGTCATCTGAGCTTGAGATCGCATTACTAATGCTCTAAACTTGGCGTTCTACGTGGATTTATAATTTGGATTTCAACAAAGTGTAGACTGAATTAGTATGGAATGAGAATTGCCCTCATCCTGCGTGGCGGCTCATCAACATCCACTTGTACGCAATGCAACCTCATTTTGTCGTTTGCCAAAACTTGGCTTGGCGTTTATCAATAAATGATCGCACTAAGTTCCAACACCCGATCACGAGCTACTACAAACAACCCCTGACGATGGCTACACGGAGATCCGAAATTCGAAAACCAAATGTCATATCTATCGCTGCCGAGTGTGGACGATTTTCAGGTTCACGAGACTGCGATAGGAACCATGAGCAGGGGCCGTCCTCCGTTGATAGACTTGTCCTCTTCTCGCTTTTGTGCATCCATTCACGTGCTGTGGAAGCCGCATCCTTTTGATTCCCACTGCACATGGATTTATATCATTGATGGTTGATCTTTGTAGCGTAGTGTGCGATTGATGAAAGTATCTTTTAGCCACAAGCCAATCGGCAAAGGCAGAGGCAACCAACCGCCTATATATGCATGCGAAGGGTGGGAGACTGACCACCTTATCGTTTCCTTTGTCATCGGCACCAACAACCCATGGCAACCAAAGTCTGTCTCCTCCTCTGCATCGCCATGCTGCTTTCTCTGGTCGTCCAAGGCCAGGTCTATATCTCATCCTCTACTCTCAATGCTTTAAAGAACTGCTGCAATTTTGCATAAACCATTAATTCTTTCGGTGCAGCACAAGTCGTCTCCAGCCCCGATTGCACAACCTGGGAATCCACTCGCCCCGACTCCACAGCCAATCAAGTTCCCCATGGTGATCGATAAATCATGCATCACTTCTTCGTAGCTAATCTTATGCACAGATAATCACTGTCATTGTTGTTGTTGGGTTGCAGTATGGAGCCACTCCAGGAAGCCTCCAGCCTCAAGGTAAGTACTGATAAACATGTATAATCCTCGACCATAGAGAGCGAACTGCGCGACTAATGGATGATGAATTCATTGTTAAATGCATGCAGAGTGCTCGGGGGCTTGCTCCGGGCGGTGCTCGGCGACGGCGTACAAGAAGCCGTGCCTGTTCTTCTGCCAAAAGTGCTGCGCCAAGTGCCTGTGCGTGCCGCCGGGAACCTACGGCAACAAGCAGTTCTGTCCCTGCTACAACAACTGGAAGACCAAGAGAGGCGGCCCCAAATGCCCCTGAAATTAAACAATTTGAATATGTATGCACATAGCCCTCCGAATATCAATGTGGCCCATCCAGCCTTTGAATTTTCAATTATTATGTTTCCTTTCTTCGTGTTCTATCTGGAAAACTGCTACCCTTGTAAGATGAGAAATTATCATAGAGCGATTGGGGATTTGGGGGATGTAGCTCAGGCCACATATTTCATGGTGACTATCGACCAACTCGCTTATGGACCAATTCCTCATAATTAGAGCAAAATGCGATAATGTTTATACGGTTCAGTATCGTCAGTTCCCTGGACTAGATGCAGAACATTTTATCCTAACGCCCTTTACCTGAAGAAGACAACAATTCTTCATAGTGAAGCTTGATTAGAACTAGATCCTCATGTTGCCTAACAGCAACTTAGAGCCTCTGGAGGACATACGTAACAGTCTATAGTACTGCTTTTTCGGTGAAGAGATAATCTTTTGAAGCCTTTACTGCTTTCGCCGTGATTGTATTTGTCAGTAGAATAATAAATATAAAGATTCTAAATTTATATAGAATTGAATAAACTACTGGATCAAATTATAACGGAGGAAAATGTGAAATTGTAATCTTGGCGGCTCCTATAGGACGGTTTCATACTTTTTGAAAGAGGATACATTATAATGACATTTGCTCTAGTAGCGATCCTTTATATAAGAAAGATTAAGCACCTAATACAGTATTTTATAATCGTTGGAAATGGATCCCAAATCAAATCACAACTAAGTCATTTAACAAAGTGTTAATCTATTTTGATATTTCAATATGCTTAGTGTCCTAAAAAAAATATTATTTTCAGCAATTTGTATGATTAAAACTTAAAAGCATCCTAGGTAGATAAATCAATAGTTGTCTTGTGGTGAAGATGACTTATATCTGAACTAACACGGGGCACGGTCATATCGGATTTGATGTATGTGTTGAAAAACTTTGTCACATGGTTGTGTCATCAAACATGGTCTAACCGTGTTTGGGTCTATGAGAATGGGCATATTCATGGCACTGCCCAGAAGCTTGGCATGGCCGTGCTTCATCAGGAGTCAAGTTTGTGCGAGATCATTGTTATTGCTTGGTATTTTTGATTTAAAATATCATGTATGACTTGGATTGTATAAATAGAATCATTGTAACCCTAAAACATATAGAGAATTATAATTGAAGCATTCTTTGGTCGTTTTGTGGAGTAGGTACATCACTGAACTACATTAAACTTTTTTGTCTTCTCTCAGTCTCTCTTTTATTCTCTTTGGTTTCTCTTTTGTAATTTTTTTTCACAATTATTGTGGCACAATCTCAACAATTAGTATTAGAGCTCAAGATATCATATATGAAATTTCTTCTGTGAAGTTTGATCTACAAAAACTTCGACAGAATTAGTAATTTTGAATTATGACATATGAGGGTTAAAAATCTACTAGTGCAACAAGGCATGGTAAAGACACTAGGTGAAAAGAAATCAGATGGTATGGAGAAGACAGGTTGGGAGGAACTATAGGCAAAAGTGGTGACAATGATCATACTTTGTCTAACGGATAACGTGATGTATCACGTTATGGACGAGGAATCATCAGTGACAATTTGGTAGAAACTAAAAAGTCGATACATGTCCAAGTCGTTGACAAATAAATTCTATCTTGAATAGAAATTATTTGGGTTTAAGATATCAAAGGGCACATGGTGTTAGTATAGTAAGTTTCATATGTAAGTATAATTGGTTGTCTGATTTATGTCATAGTTTGCACAAAACCTGATTTAGCGCATGTTGTTAGTATAGTAAGCAAGTTTCTTTCAAATCATGATCGATAACATTGGGATGTAATTAAGTGGATTTTTAAATACTTGAGGAATACTATAAATTATGACATTGTGTTCAGTAAACAACAGAGTGATACTTTAGTTACAAAAATATGTGGATGTAGGCTATGCAAGAGATTTGGATGACAGAATGTCTACTACAGAGTATGTGTTCACTATGGCAGAAGGACCTCTTTATTGGAAGTCTATAGTATAATCTATAGTTGTATTGTCCACTACTGAGTCAGAGTACATGGCAGTAGCTGAAGTAGCCAAGGAAGCCTTGTGGCTTATAGGATTAGTTAGCAAACTAGATGTTCAACAAGGTAAGGTCAAGGTGTATTGTGATAGTCAGAGTGCTATCTATTTGGAAAAGAAGCAGGCGCATCATATAAGGATCAATCATATCATATTTCACAATATCAGAGAGCTAATATCTTCCAAGAAAATACTACTCGAGAAGGTCCACACTTCTAAAAATGTTGTAGATATGTTGACAAAGTCAGTTACTGTAGAGAAATTCAAGTGATCCAGGGAGTAATCAGTAGGTGCCACATGGATAAGAGAGAATTGGTGAAAACTACTGAAGTAGCTCCAAACAGGAAATTCTCGGCTTCGTAGCCTTCTCGGACCTCCTAGCTCCACTGCCTTCTCAGGCCTCCTGGCTCCATAATCTCCCGGCCACTCGGGCCTCCCGACTCTACAATCTCCCAGCCACTCGGGCCTCCCAGTTCTAGAGTTTCTCGGTCACTCGAGCCTCTAGTCTGTTGGAACAATTTAGGTGTCTTAGGTTTTGATGTTTGGGTAAAGTTTAAGTTAGGTTTATTGTTATATTTGATATGTATTATGAGTGTGTAAGATGCAAGTACAATAAGGAAATTCTAAGTATGATCTTGGCAAAAGAAAAGTCCAAGTGTGATTTTGGCAATAGTGAAAGTCTAAGGATGAGTCTTGGTTGTATAAGTCCAAGCATGTAGTCTTGGCAATGTAAGCCCAAGTGTGATTTGGCAAAAGTTGAAGTCCTGGAGGCACATCCTCTTGGCAAAAGAAGACCCGATAATAAGGACAAAGCTGAAAAATGCTCTTAAAACTAAAGTGTGAAAGATAGGGAAGCATCTGAGGGGCGCAAGGTTGATGGAGGAGGCTAGAAGGCAAGGTCAAGATTGTGTGAGCGAGGATGAGTGCATGAGAAAATGTGCTCGAGTAAACCTTAGGTTTAGGGTTTACCAGTCGACTGGTGTATGTACTAGTCAACTGGTGGTTAGACTGGGAGAGTATTTCTATTCTTTCAATCGAAGTGGACCAGTCAACTAGTCATGACACCAGTCGACTGACATCAAGTCGTTGGGTTATAACGGTCGAATTCCATAGAGGACCAGTTGACTGGAGATATGACCAATCGATTAGTAACAACAGGAACAACTTTGCTATTATCCCCAAGCTCTATTTAAGAGAGCTCAGAGTGGCTGGTTTGGGTGTCAAAATTAGAGGTGGCTAATTCCTAATTAGAGTCTCCAAGCTCTCTTGTGAACCTCTTGTTCTTGATCAAGTTGTGGTGAGGTTTCTCTACTGACAAGGAGGTTCGAGCTAGCCAGAGTTCTGAGGCATAATCCACCGACAGATTGAGGGATCGTCCACCTTATGGACATCCGTAAAATAGGAGCCCTAATTTTTAAACCAAGTAAATGAATGTGTCAGTGTTTGTATTTCTTCATCATATTTAGCTTTCATACTTGTTATTTTATACTTTCACTATGCTAACAAGTGTAGGAAGCGAACAAAGTGGGCGATCGACTATTCACCCCCCTCTAGCCGGTGTCAAAGGTTCCAATAAGTGGTATCAGAGCGAGGAGCACTCTTGAAAGACTAATCATCAGAAGGAACACGCGCTAGAAGAAGATGGAGTCGGAAAGTCCACTAGGATGGGATATTCGGATCCTACCTCCATACGATTGAGAAGACTTCAAGTATTGGAGGAAGCGTTTGGAGACTTTGTTCCAAATGGATTGAGATCATTGGACCGTGTTGGAAGTTCCTTTCGAATCTCTAATGGACAAGAATGGGAAGCGTTTCCAACCTCAGTATTGGACCGAAGAGCAAAGACAACAATCAGAGACGGATAAAGAGCTAACTAGAATTGTATTGAATTTATTGCCTTCTAATATTGTGTTACATGTAGGTGAGTACAAGTATGCTCATGAGCTATGGAGCAAAGTGATTGCTCTTCATGAAGATCCTACACAAACACAAGAAGTGCAGAAGCCTAAGGAAAAGAGTTCATTGGTCCAAGAGGAGGAGAAGGACTAATCGGATGTGGAGACGAGCTCAAAATCTAAAGAAGATGAAGAAGTGAGACCGTCCACATCTTCAAGTGAGGAAGAAGAGTCCAAGACAAGTGAGAAAGAAATCATGACAGTTCAACTCTCAACCTCAACTACCAAGAAGAGCGGAAAATTACATATCAAGTGCTTTGAATGTGGTGAGATGAGACACTACAAGAGTAAGTGTCCATTGCTCAAGAAGGAAAGGAGATAAATTCTAAATCCATTAAAATTACTTTAAGAACTAATGTGGGTTATAGTGATAGAGTCAAGCAGAAGAAGCACATAGGGTGCTTTATGTGTGGTGAGCGTGCTCACTACTGCATGAAGTACCCAAGGAGAGGAAAGTTCAAGAAGTTGGCACACTTCAAGAAATGGGAGAAGAAGAGAGGCTCATGTCAAGGGAGAGCTTCAAGAGTAAGAGAGGTATACCCTAGTTTAAATTTGAATTCAAATTTAAATTCTTCTATCCATGGTAGGAATAATTTTTATTTACCTATACAAAATCATGATTTTAGATATAATGATAGGAATAGGGTTAATGTATGTGATAACCCTCGGAAATCATTTTCAAATGATAGAACTAGCAAGAAACAACCCACCTTACCTAAGTAGAGGAAGGTGGTTGAAAACCTAGGTATTAATCCTAAAAAAGAGAGACATATGCCTAGGAAGGGTAGGTTTAGGAATGTCTAAAGTGGACATGTTGATTTTAGGATTAGAAACCTAGAATTAGAAAATCAAGTTTTGAGGGAGAAGCTTGATAGGGTAGAAAAAGTCCTAGGTAAATTCATTAATGGATCTAAAGGACTTAATAGGATGTTGGGTAGTCAAAGACCCAATCGTGATATATCCAATTTGGGATATTGGTCTTTATCAAACAAGAGTAAGGAGAATTACCCATGGAGCACTTTGGTGGGTATGCTATAGTAGAGTCCTCTAAGGCTAAAAAATAATTACATGCATTGATTGTAAGTGAAAATGGCAAGGGGAAATCCTCCAAGGCTAGAGAAAAGTCATATGCTAGGGTGTCATATGATTATATCAAGGAAAGTTCAAAAAATGACAAGAGAAAGACATTTAAGGATAAGGAGAAATAAACCAAGGACAATATGTCTAAGGTTAAGAAGGTCAAGTTTGTAGGTCAAGTGTCACCCGAGGTGCGCCAATATAGCCTAGCCATAGTGGATGAGTCACCTAGGGAGGTGGCTAAAGTTAAGAGCTCTAAGGAGAACTCAAGGAGTCAAGTTAGGACCCATGGTCAATAGATCTTAAGTGAACCTTATTTGGGATTCTAGATAGGTCATAAAATGTGCCAAAGTAGTTTAGAGATGGACTTGAGTCTCAAACGTAGGAAATCGACACATATGTGATGTGTTTCATGCATGGAAATATGATATTGGGTTCATATTGTATGAAAATTTATTTTGGATGTATAGATGCTATATAAATTAATGGTCGTGATACATTATGATTTGGTATGAGCAGATGCATCAAGAGGAAGTCAAAACTAGGACTTTAGATCAATGTTCAATTAAACCATTTAAATAGTTTTAGATTTTGTGTCAATCTTGAGATCCAAGACATATATATTTTTAAATATATTTTTTCCAAGTAGATATTGGTAAAATAGATCTCTCCATAAAATTTAGAGATTTTTGGAGGTCTGTGAAATTTTTTGTGTATTTATGAAATTAGGTTTAGAATGTTATTTAGGGCTGAAATAGGTACCCATCGACTGGCTCAGACACCAGTCGACTGGTAACTATGTTCATCAAGCATAGAATAGTTTTGAGAGGTTATTTTGATATGATCAATCGACTAGGGCCTATGACAGTCGACCAATACAGGTTGAAAATGTTTTCAGCAATAGAAAATGACCAAAAGGATGATAAATATTTATATAATCATATGGAGGATTAATACATGATGTTTATGGTCATTAGAGGTTAAAGAGTCCAATAATTGAGATATTATTGGAGCTCTTTTTTATGTGTGGCAAAGGGGAAGAAGTGTTAGATTTAAGTGTGAAATCTATACACTTTTACAAGAAATCCTAGCTCAAGGGAGAGCTTAGGTGGAGGAGGAGCGATAGCTTATGATCCGGTGATAAGGCCGGGGGGCCCTCATGAGGGAAAGGTCAACGACACGTGGAGGTCAATGGTCAAAGGGGGGTCAACCCCATGGGCTCGACGAGCGGGCGGGACAGGCCGATCACTAGGCAATGACCTTCATACGAGAGAACAACCATCTGGCCGTGAGCCCAGATTTACAATGAATAAAATAAGATCATATGGCCGAACGGATAGTCCGCTCGGCCGAGGTGCAAAGAAAGAGTAACGGCCGAGCAGTCTACCCGCTCGGCCAGGGTGTCAGGATATGAGAGCTGAGCAGGCGATGACCCTGAACCCTCCCGGAAGGACGACCACCTACGCCAGACCAAATGTGAATATCCTAGCCGAGCGGTTTGATGGTCGATCCGGGAAGAGGAAGTCAAAAAGTATGGGACAGTGTGGACGTCATCTTAGTAACCTCTGTCGCTGACAACAGGCATGTTCGAGGACCAGGCCATACTCAGTATCGTACGACGAGAGATTCTGCTGTCCCATCAAGGAGACGCTCAGACTGTAACAGTATGGTGTCAGACATGCTCTTCTGACAAGCCCATGCTGCGATATGGTACAGGACACGTGTACACCTCGGGTTGTGTGCACCAAGCTCCCATAGCTCTATATAAGGCCCCTTAGACTTCACCGGAGGTATGAAATCTATGATCCTGGAAGCCACCTTCTTGTTTTTCGTTTGCTTGACTTGAGCGTCGGAGGGTCGTCGCCGGGAACCCCTTCCCGGCTCGACTTCTTTGTAGGTTCGTCGGAAGTCGGTGCAAGTGGTCGGAGATCTACGTCAGCGGCCGGAGAACGCCACGTACTCAGCGTCCGTTGATTCAGCGACTCGGACAGGATCAATTTGGCGCCGTCTGTGGGAACGCTCCTGAATCCGATCGGAAGCAATGGATGAAGCTGGACAACCGCACTCGGTGATGCTCTCGACAGAAGAACTAGACGCTCTGATCGAAACACGAGCAGTTAAGCTTGTGGAACAAATGTAGAAGTCGCAGGCCGAGCGGATTGAGCAGCAAGCAACATCAGCATCAGGAGGCCGAGCGGAAGCACCGCATGCCACGATTCCATTTCATCGGGCCCTATTTCGCACTCCTGAGGCCGCAGCAGTTAATCGTGATCGAGGATCTTCATCAGATGAAGTACCAAGATGAGATAGCAGAAAAGGCAAGGCTCCCCGAACGGATGCCTCGCCCGAACGGATCAACCGTCAATTCTCAGAGGCCATCCTGCGGGACCCTCTGCCGAAGCACTATGTGCCCTCGGCGATCGGTGAATACAACAGTACTACCGACCCGGACGATCATTTGGGTAAGTTCGACAACACCGCTACCCTTCATCAGTACATAGATGGAGTAAAGTGTCGAGTTTTCCTTACCACCCTCTCGGGATCGGCTCAACGGTGGTTTCGGAGGCTTCCGGATGGATCCATCACAAGTTTTAAAGACTTCCGCACAGCCTTCCTTCACCACTTTGCAAGCAGTCGGCGTTATCAGAAGACTAGTGTCAGTCTGTTTGCCATCAAACAAAAAGCCCGCGAATCGCTCCGAACCTATATCCAGCGGTTCAACAGGGTGGCCATGGATATTCCTACGTCCACCTCGGAGACTATGATGAATGCCTTCACACAAGGCTTCGTGGACGGGGATTTCTTCCGATCGCTCATTCGGAAGCTACCCCGAGACTACGACCATATGCTACACCGGGCCAACGAATACATCAACGTGGAGGAAGCCCAAGCGGCCCGAAGAAAGGAAACTCCAACCGAGCGAGCTCCCCCTGCCGAGCGGAAGCCGCACACTGCTTATCAGCCGCCCAGAGGACCGAGGGCCGAAGCAATCCGCTCCCCCCATGCTAGGTCCCATGTACAAGAAGTGGCTACAGAGCGGCCCAGACCGAAGAAAAAGGTATGGACCCCTATGTTTTGCTCATTCCACCGGACGGACACGCACAACACAAGAGATTGCCGTAGTCTTCCCTTGATCGCTCATCCCGTTCCCCGAAGCGGCGGCCGTCGATCGCCATCATCCGACAGGCGACAGAGAACTCATGAAGCCGATCGGACGATATCTAACCGCCGACAAAAGACAGACTCCCGAGCAGCATCATACTCCCAGGCGTGAGAATCTCTGAATGTCTAGGGAGCGGCCTAGGCCGTCCGCTCGGGAAGAAGAAAATCGAAACAACACTTCCCGAGGCGAAATCAACATTATAGCTGGCGGGCTGACCGGAGGAGACTCTAACCGAGCAAGGAAGGCCAGCGTCAGGTAGCTCCAGATCCATGCGGTCGGCTGCAGCCAGGAACGGACGAGCGGACCCGAAATCAGCTTCGGACCCAAGGACTTGGAGGGAGTCGAAGTGCCGCATGACAATGCTCTCCTCATCAAAGCGGTAATAGCCAACTATACCATTCACCGCGTTTTCATTGACACAGGAAGCTCGGTCAATATTATCTTCAAAAAGGCTTTTGACCAACTACAAATTGATCGAGCCGAGCTGCTGCCCATGACAACCCCCCTCTATGGGTTTACGGGCAACGAAGTACTGCCGGTCGGACAGATCCGGTTGGTCACTTCGCTGGGGGAGGAGCCGCTCAGAAGGACGCGGACTGCAAACTTCGTGGTGGTAGATTCTCCATCAGCATACAACATCATCCTGGGACGACCGGCTCTCAGTGAATTCTGAGCGGCCGTCTCCACCTTCCACCAGAAAATCAAGTTCCCAGTCGAAGACAAAGTGGGAGAAGTACGAGGAGATCAACTGGCAGCTCGGCGATGCTACGTCGAGATGGTACGAGTAGAAGCCAATTCTGCTCGGAAGGTGCCCCGGATTGAGGTAAACGCCATAACTGAAAAACCTCCCTCTTTGGTGTATGAAGAAAAAGAGGAAGTGCAGATTCACCTGACCCGACCGGAGGCCACCACGTTCGTTGCGGCCGATCTGGAGGCGAGTCAGAAAGAGGAAGTGATCAAATGCCTCTAGAGAAACTGTGATGTCTTCGTCTGGTCGACGCACGAGCTGCCCGGAATTTCGCCGAGCATAGCGCAGCACGAGCTACATGTCCGACCGGGCGCTCGGCCGGTGAAGCAGAGAAAAAGGGATTTCAGCGCTGAACAGAATGTCATCATTCGAGTGGAGGTTGAGAAACTTTTGCAAGCCGGCCACATACGCGAGGTCCAGTTCCCGAGCTGGCTGGCGAACGTGGTACTAGTCTCCAAGCCGGGGAACAAATGGAGAGTGTGCATCGATTTCCGGGATCTTAACAAGGCGTGCCCAAAAGATTTTTATCCTCTGCCCCGGATCGATCAACTGGTGGACTCTACAGCCGGTTGTGAGTTGATATGCATGCTCGACGCTTATCAGGGCTACCATCAAGTACCGCTCGCCCGAGAAGATCAAGAAAAAGTCAGCTTCGTTACAGCCGACGGCACCTACTGCTATAATGTGATGCCGTTCGGGCTGAAGAACGCGGGAGCCACTTATCAGCGCTTGATAAACAAAGTGTTCAAGGAGCAGATCGGGCGAAATCTGGAAGTATATGTGGATGACATTCTCATCAAGTCCGTCCGAGCGGTCGACCTCTTTAAAGACATGGAGGAAACTTTCCGAACGTTACGGAAATATGGAGTTAAGCTGAACCCTCAGAAGTGTCTGTTCGGAGCAAAAGGCGGGCGTTTCTTGGGATACATAGTGACCGAGCGGGGCATCGAGGCAAATCCCAGCAAAGTGAAAACACTACAAGATATGCCGCCCCCAAGAAATCTGAGGGAAGTGCAGCGCTTGACCGGTCGGATAACTGCTTTGTCCAGATTCATCTCCAAGACTGCCGACCGAACCCTACCTTTTTTCAAAATCTTGCGCAAAGCCACTAAGTTTCACTGGGACGAAGAATGCGATCGGGCGTTCGAAGATCTGAAAACATACTTGAACTCTCTGCTTGTGCTAGCCAAGCCAGTCATGGGTGAGCCACTTTGTATCTATTTATCTTCAACTGAGCAGGCCGTCGGCTCGGCACTAGTAAGGGCGAGCGGAGAAGAACCTGTATATTTTCTAAGCCATATTTTAAAAGATGCTGAATCTCGTTACACTGGACTCGAGAAGCTGGCTTTTGCTTTGGTCCTCGCTGCTCGGCGCCTCCGTCCCTATTTCTTGGCTCATACTATCATCGTCCGGACAAATAGTCCATTGGGAAGAGTGCTGTTGAATCCAGAAGCGTCCGGGCGGCTCATCAAATGGACAACGGAGTTGAGCGAATTCGACATTCAGTACCAACCCCGTTCGGCGATAATGGCGCAGTCCTTGGCATATTTTATAACCGAAGTACAAAAGCCTGAGCCCGAGGCTATGTGGAAAATATTTGTGGACGGATCGTCCACTCGGCTCGGGAGCAGGATTGGCGTACTACTGCTCTCTCCACAAGAAGAAAGGATGCACTTATCCGTCCGGCTGGATTACAAAGCCACAAACAACGAAGCAGAGTATGAAGCCCTTATAGCTGGCTTACAAGCCGCTCGGCATGTTGGGGCAGGTCGGGTGACGCTTCATTCGGATTCTCAGCTGGCCGCTCAGCAGCTCTCTGGTACTTTTGAAATTAACAACGCTCGGCTAAAACTCTATGCGGAGGCCTTCGAAAAGCTCAAGGCCAACTTCAAAGAAGTCATTATCCAGAAGATACCTCGAGCGGAAAACCAGGCAGTGGACGAGTTAGCCAAACTTGCAAGTTCAATATCACCGGTCGTCATCCGACAGCCAATTGAACAAGTATCTCTGGTGGCGCACGTCGATCGGATGGAGGGCCTCACATTTCCAAGTGATTGGAGGACACCCATCATGGAGTTTCTCCGCTCGGGTGCTACACCTTCCGACCAGGTTGAAGCCCAGCTACTGAGGAGGAGAGCCGGTCGGTTCACCCTCATTGGAGATCAACTCTACAAGAAGGCTTTCTCCCGCCCGCTTTTGAAATGCATGAGCTCGGAAGACGCAGCGTACATCTTCCAAGAAGTGCATCAAGGATCGTGCGGAGGGCATCCGGGCGGACGATCGCTGGCTAAGAAGATCCTGCTGGCCGGATACTTTTTGGCCAACCCTGCAAGCAGACGCCGCTCGGACCGTTGCGACGTGCCTTTCTTACCAAAAGTACCATAACTTCTCCCACCGACCGGCGGAGGAAATGAAAGCAACTACCGTGTCCTGTCCGTTCGACCAATGGGGAATGGATATCGTGGGTCTGTTTCCTATGGCGACCGGGCAGCGGAAATTTCTACTAGTGGCGGTCGATTACTTTTCCAAATGGGTGGAGGCCGAGCCGCTAGCCAAGATCACCGAGCAGATGGTCAAGAAGTTTATCTGGCAACACATCATCTGCCGGTTTGGCATCCCTCGTCGACTTGTTTCTGATAACGGGCGGCAATTCGCGGGAAAGTTGCTCGAAGATTGGTGCAAAAGCTATGGCATCGAGCAACACTTCACGTCTGTGGCGTACCCCCAAAGCAATGGTCAAGCCGAAGTATCCAACCGGGAAATTCTTCGCATTCTGCGCGCTCGGCTCGACCATTTGGGAGGAAGCTGGGTGGATGAAGTGTCGGGCCTCCTATGGGCCATCCGAACGACCCCGAAGGAGGGAACGGGCGTGACGCCATTCCAATTAGTCTATGGGGGTGAAGCAGTGATTCCAGTTGAAGTGGGTGTCGAGTCCGCCCGGATCCATAACTATGATAATGACAACGCCGAGCGGAGGAACATGGAGCTGGATTTGGTCGACGAGGAGCGAGCCAAGGCGTCCGTCCGGATGATGGCGTACAGGCAAAGAATGAAGCAGAACTATAACCGGCGCGTGATCCCTAGAGCATTCCAAGTCGGCAATCTCGTCTGGAAAAAAGTAAAGCCGGTTGGCGACGTCGGTAAGCTAGAGGCTCCTTGGGCGGGCCCCTTCAAAGTCACTGAAAAGCTCTGCTCAGGTGCTTATTATTTGGAGGGTGAAGACGATCGGCGGCTAGATCGACCATGGAGCGCGAATCATCTCCAGCCGTATCGAGCTGGGTGAGAGGTGCGCTGATGTAATTTTATATATGTTTTGGTCGCCTATGTCCTTGTAATGCAGGAAGCAGAAATAATTGAAGGATGACAAATAGCTTCGCCGAACGGCAGTGTCAAAATTAGCCTTAATGGCCGTCGAGCTCCGACGTTAAAAATTGAGAGACGAACCGGTGTCTATAAACCCGCCGGTCGGAAGACTGTCGAGCTCTGACGTTAAAAATCGAGAGACGAACCGACGTCTATAAACCCACCGGCCGGAAGACCGTCGAGCTCCGATGTTAAAAATCGAGAGACGAACCGGCGTCTATAAACTCGTCGGCCGGAAGACCGTCGAGCTCCGACGTTAAAAATCGAGAGACGAACCGACGTCTATAAACCCGCCAGCCGGAAGACCGTCGAGCTCCGACGTTAAAAATCGAGAGACGAACCGGCGTCTATAAACCCGTCGGCCGGAAGACCGTCGAGCTCCGACGTTAAAAATCGAGAGACGAACCGGCGTCTATAAACCCGCTGGCCGGAAGACCATCAAGTTCCGACGTTAAAAATCGAGAGACGAACAGGCGTCTATAAACCCGCCGGCCGGAAGACCGTCGAGCTCCGACGTTAAAAATCGAGAGACAAGCCGGCGTCTATAAACCCTCCGAGCGAAAGACCGTCGATCTCCGACGTTAAAAATCGAGAGACGAACCAGCGTCTATAAACCCGCCGGCCGGAAGACCGTCGAGCTCCGACGTTAAAAATCGAGAGACGAACCGGCGTCTATAAACCCGCCGGCCGGAAGACCGTCGAGCTCCGACGTTAAAAATCGAGCGATGAACAGGCGTTTATAAAGCCTCCGTACAGATAGTTGTTCACATGATACGACCCGTTTGTAAGCGCTGACCCATAACCGGTCCCACTACTAAGACAAGAATAAGGCCATCGTACGGTCGAGCGGCTCCCTTATAAAGAATACTTAGCGTGAAAAAATATTATGACTGAAACAAAGGCTAAGGATGAATATTGGTCTAGCAAGCAAATAACAAGCAAAAGAAGATTTCATTTACGCCGAACGACGGACAGACAAAAGTAGTAATAACAAGGGTGTTAGCGCCGAACGACGGGCATACAAAAAATAATTCAAATACTCCTCACTCATCAAAGTTAAAAAGGGCGTCCGGGATAGAGCCCATCATGACTGCCAGATTTTCAGGGGGGACGGACAGCTCGGATGGTAGGTGGCCCTTATTCTTCAAATAATCAACCGCCACCTTGATAGCCTCTTCAAAAGTTAGGGACAGCTTGTCGCTGAACTTTTCTCCAAACTCGTCCAAGCGGACGAAAGCTTTTCGCACTTCAGCCGACCGGCTAGGCTCCCCGTCTTGATATTCTTTGAACGTAGCTTGAGAAGCGTCAAGGGCAGCCTGGAGATCTTTCAAATCCCCTTCAAATTTAGCTTGATCAGCCGAGCGGCCCTCCCGTTCAGTTTTCAGTAAGGCGTCCAAGTCCTTCACGCGCTGTTCCAGCCCCCGGTTTTCCACCTTCATCATGTCCATATCATCGATGGCCTTGAGCTTCTGACTGGTCGCAAGCTTTATTTCCTTGTCACGCTGCTTGACCAGAGCCTTGAGCCGAGTCACTTCACTTGCCAAGTCAGAAGATCTATTCCGTTCGGCTTCCAAGAGCTTCTTGGCTTTCTCCAAAGCAGCCGTGGATTGTCCTCTGCTTTCCCCTGAGGTTTTGACCTTTTTCAGCTCGTCCTCCAACTCGGCCAGGCGGTTGCTGATAGCGATATGCTCCACCCAGTTCTGTGAATGGATGTGATCAAGTTAGAAGCTGAACCAAATTAACCAACAAGACAAAGGATATACCCCAGTTGTCTCCTAGTTGGCTGGGGGTCATAAGCGCGATGTGGAGCCGAGCGTCCTCCCAAGCTTTGGCAAGAGGACCTGTGAGAGTGATTTGCTGTTCGGGAACCGTTGGCCGATCAGCAGCCAATAAGTATTCCTCCGACGGAAATCGCAGAACCGTTTTTATCACCCGCGGGCCGCTCGGATCATCTTGGGGCGCAGCTGCTGTGCCAGACGGCTCGCCAATTGTGGAAGGACGGTCGCCCAATCATCTAAGGTGACGCAGGGTCCGAGGAGGACTAGTAGGCGACACTTCGGAGGCAGCCAGGGGAGAGCCGAGCGACGTAGGGGTGCTCTCTGTGGAAACCGCCCCGGAGACCACGGGAGCATCATCACCCCGCTCGGAACGCTGCTCATCGGATGGAGTCGGCTGAGAGGCTTGCTCTGGCCGTCTGCGTTTCCGAGTCGCTAGAGGAACCTCATCCGCCGAGCGGCCCTCTACCTCGGCTTGAGCAGAGGATACGATATCGCCCCAGCCTCGTTGAGAGAGGCAGAAGCGGTTAGGGCTTCAGGGGCAATCTGAGTCCCCTCATCCCCTCCAAGTGCCGAGCCCGCCAAGATCAACCCTCGTTCGGCGATCTCCTTATTCTTCGCCGCCTCAATCTCAGCAGCTCTCAACTTAAGCCGCTCGGTAGTCTTAGCGCGCCACATGACTTCAGCTGCAGAAACGAAGAATAAATCAGTTAGAACTAAGGAAAAAGGCGAGAAGAATGCTTACTCATGCTGTAGGGCAGGTCGGCTTGGACAGGGGACAAGCTGAATATATATAGCACTTCGGGAAGGAGCAGCTTATCAATGCTGTATCGCTGACTGACCAGCCGGTTGGCTGCATGAAGATAGGCCGGATCGCTCTTAAACTTGCCGAGCTCCGGTTGGGTTGGCACCGCCGTCTGCCATTTGGTTCGGAAAGACGGCAGCTCGGGAAAACGCAAGTAGAAGAAATGTTCTTTCCAGTGCTTGTTGGAGCTCGACATATTATCGAAAAGAACAAAACCTATCCTAGATTGGAAAATGAAAGTGCCCCACTCGGATTGTTTCGGATAGTAGAAGTAGTGGAAAACTTTGGGGTCCAGTGGGATGTCGTTCAGTTTAAAAAGAATTACCACCCTGCTCAGCAGCCTAATGGAGTTCGGAACTAGTTGGCCGAGCGGGATGCGAAAATAGTTGCACACTTGTACGAGGAACCGGTGCGGAGGAAATCGCAACCCGACCAAAAATTGATCTTGGAAAAAGAGAATGGTGTCAGGTGGCGGACCATGAGGCCGGTCGGTGGGGGTGGCTACTACTATATTGTGGTCAGCCGGGAGGTCATATGTTCGAGCGAGACGCAGGGCGTCTTCCTCGTCAAACCGACTCTCCATGGTCGTGTACCAAAGACCAAGAGCGCCTGTGGTCGGCTGAGAAGTGCTAGCCATGGTTGAAAATAAAGAAGAAATGCAAGGCGGAAAGGAAACAATAGAGCAAGCGAGGAAAGATGGCGACAAGAAGGAAAGGACAGCTAATGAAAAGTGCAAAGGAACGACGGAATGAAGGGTGAGGGAGACTTACGAGCGAGAGGATGATCGAAGAAAGAGGCTGAGAAGTCGCTGGAGAGCTGAAAGATGAAGTCGCTGGAGCAGAAAGAGCAGCAAGGCCTCGGAGCACTAGGGAGCATAAATGCGGCGGAGAGAAGAGATCGAAAGCTTTATAGTGTTGGCCCCGAATGACCTCAGCCGTCAGATCCATGTCGCAAAAAACGAAGCTGTCATCGAGCCGTTCATTTCAAACGGCGGCTGTCCCATCGGAGGTAACGCCGCCGCTGTACGCTGACGACAGCGGGAGCGCCACGTGTTAGCAGGACACAAGGTGCATTTAATGAACGCCCCTACCGCGCGCAGCGCGCGTGCTCGGCGTTAATGGAGAAGATTCGGTGCGAATTCCGAGGGGATACCGAGGGCGTCAGCATGATAGCGCCGAACGGGCATGAAGAAGAAGGTAAGCCGAGCGGATGAACCTTCTTGGGCCCAGCATAGTGGTCGTCACTCAGTCAAACCGGCAGTCCAGTCAGTCGGACTTTGACGCCTCTTTCGACTGGACTTAAAGGAAAGGCAAGTGATCCAGTGATAAGGCCGGGGGGCCCTCATGAGGGCAAGGTCAATGACACGTGGAGGTCAACGGTCAAAGGGGGGTCAACCCCATGGGCTCGACGAGCGGGCGGGACAGGCTGATCACTAGGTAATGACCTTCATACGAGAGAACAACCATCTGGCCGTGAGCTCAGATTTACAATTAATAAAAGAAGATCATATGGCCGAACGGATAGTCCGCTCGGCCGAGGTGCAAAGAAAGAGTAACAGCCGAGCAGTCTACCCGCTCGGCCAGGGTGTTAGGCTATGAGAGCCGAGCAGGCGATGACCCTGAACCCTCCCGGACGGGCGACCACCTACGCCAGACCAAATGTGAATATCCTGGCCGAGCGGTTTGATGGTCGATCCGGGAAGAGGAAGTCAAAAAGTATGGGATAGTGTGGACGCCATCTTAGTAACCCCTGTCCCTAACAACAGGTATGTTCGAGGACCAGGCCATACTCAGTATCGTACGATGAGGGATTCTGCTGTCCCATCAAGGAGACGTTCAGACTGTAGCAGTATGGTGTCAGACATGCTCTTCTGACAAGCCCATGCTGTGATATGGTACATGACACGTGTACACCTCGGGTTGTGTGCACCAAGCTCCCATAGCTCTATATAAGGCCCCTTAGACTTCACTGGAGGTATGAAATCTCTGATCCTGGAAGCCACCTTTTTGTTTTTCGTTTGCTTGACTTGAGCGTCGGAGGGTCGTCGCCGGGAACCCCTTCCCGGCTCGACTTCTTTGCAGGTTCGCCGGAAGTCGGTGCAAGTGGTCGGAGATCTACGTCAGCAGCCGGAGAACGCCACGTACCCAGCGTCCGTTGATTCAGCGACTCGGACAGGATCAACTTATTTATTGGGAAAGGAAGAAAAGTTTACCTTTATAGGAAATCATAGGTCAAGCGGGAGTTTAGGTGAAGGGAGAGTCTAGGGTTAGATTCCATGATTTATGCATGTATAGATTGCATGTTTATTTGCATTATTATTGTATTTATGCTTTCCTAACTTAAACGGGTTGTCAAACATCAAAAAGGGAAAAATTGTTGGAGTAATCTAGGTGGCCTAGGTTTTGATGTTTGGACAAAGTTTAAGTTATGTTTATTATTGTATTTGATATGCATTGTAAGTATGTAGGATGCATGTATAACAAGGAAAGTCCAAGTGTGATCTTGGAAAAGTAAAAGTCCAAATGTGATCTTGGTAATGGTGAAAGTCCAAGAGTGAGTCTTGACGGTATAAGTCCAAGCATATAGTCTTGGCAACGTAAGTCCAAGTGTAATTTGGCAAAGGTTGAAGTCCCGGAGGCACACTCTTTTGGCAAAGAAAGACTCGACAATAATAACAAAGCTGAAGGAAGCTCTTGAAGGCAAAGCATGAAGGATATGGAAGCATATGAGGGGCACAAGGCTGATACAGGAGGCTAGAAGGCAAGGTCAAGGTTGTGCAGGTGAGAACGAGTGCATGAGAGAATATACTGAGGTAAATCCTAGGTTTAGGGTTTATCAGTCGACTGATGTATGTACCAGTCGATTGATGGTTAGACTAAGAGTGAACAGAATACTTCTGTTCTCTCAATCGAAGTGGACCAATCGACTGGTATCTAGCCATTGAGTTATAATGGTTGAATTCCATAGAGGATTAATCAAAAAGAATTTAGATATCTCTACAATAGTATGATATTGTCTATTTTGAGCCTAAGCCCTCATGGTTTTGCTCTTGGGCTCTACCCAAAATGCCTCATGCCAATGGAGATATTTTTTTCCTTATAAACCAATGATCTTTCCCATGTGTTTTCAATATGGGACTATGTTTATAACCTTGCAACCCCAACAATCCCCCCTCAAACAGAGGACCACAGGGTCCTCCTCAAGCATTGGGCCACTCTTGGCCTGCTAAGGGCCTCTCCTACTTTGTTCAAGGTTTTCACTCACATGGTTCAATCTTGGATCATGGCTCTGGCTCGTGCTTCTTCCGGTGGTTAGTCCGGTGAAGAGTGACTTTACTTTGATACCAATTGTAGGATCGAAAAGAATTTAGATATCTCCATAATAGTATGATATTGTCTACTTTGGGCTTAAGCCCTCATGATTTTGCTCTTGAGCTCTACCCAAAATGCCTCATGCCAATGAAGATATTTTTTCTTATAAACCAATGATCTTGCCTATGTGTTTTCAATGTGGGACTATATTTGCAACCTTGCAACCCCAACAGGAACAACTTTGGCCATTCTCCCTGAGCTCTATTTAAGAGAGTTTGGGGTGGCTGACTTAGGTGACGAAATCAGAGATGGTTAACCCCTAATTAGAGTCTCTAATCTCTCTTGTGATCTCGTGTTCTTGATTGAGTTATGGTAAGGTTTCTCCACTGACAAAGAAGTTTGAACTAGCCGAAGTTCCAAGGATTAATTCACCGACAGATTGAGGGATCGTCCACCTTATGGACAGTCATGGAGTAGGACCTTGATTGTCGAACTAGGTAAACGAACGCGTTAGCGGCTTGCTTGTATTTCTTCATAGTCTTTATTTTTCATATTTGTTGTTTTGTATTTCTGCTATGCTAACAAGTGTAGGAAGCGAACAACGTGGGTGATCGACTATTCACCCCCTCTAACCGATGTTAAATGTCTCAACATCGACTCCATAGTCTCCCGCCCTCTTGGGTCTCCCGGCCACTCAGGCCTCCCGGCTTCATATCCTCTTGGCCTCTTGAGCCTCCAGACCACTCAGGCCTTCCAGCTTTATAACCTCTTGGTCTCTCGAGTCACTTGGCTTCTAAACAATGCAGAATGAAGGATCATTTCAGGAAAAGAATAATGATCGTGTAAATCTAGGATTATTATGAGAAAAAGGCAGTTAGGGGAATAAATTTTACATTATTTAAGAAATTAAATAATGACAACATGTGGATCAGAACAGAAGGAAAAGGTCTTTTTTTCTCTATAAAAAGTAGTCTTTTCTGGTATCTAAGGTACGCATACACATACCTACATATATTAAAATGCTAAGGCTCATCTTCTTCCTCCTCTAACTTGAGCGTCAGAGTGACTACGCCGGGAACTCCTTGGCCATCATTCTAACTCTCTTCTCTTTCTTGTTTGTCTCTGTCCAAGCTCCCAATTCCATCATCATCCTTGTTGTCATTCGACGATTGACAATTAAGTGGGTAATGGGGCCAACTCACCGATGATTCACTTGTCGATGTTCACAGGCAATATCATCAAGCATTGTTTGAACTTGATTAATTCTTTAGTTGCTAGAGGGGATCGTCCGAACTCGATGTTCCAGGTGAAGTTCTTCTTTGATGCTTGTGTTTCTCCTAAGGGGTGGATATTTGTCAAGTTGGAAATGGTCAAAGATGACTCATATTTGAGTTGACATGGGGCACTAGGGATGATAATTTTTTCCACGGGTTTGAGACTCCATGGGAAAAATCCAAAATGGGGGCAGGTTCCGAGGGGGGGGGGGGGGTCTTTTCATGTATGCGTTCGGAGATTTTTTAAATCCTCACAATTGAATGAAGATAGATATGAGGATATTATCCTCGATAATAATAATAATAATAATAATAATAATAATAATAATAATAATAATAATAATAGAGTTGATATTTTCTACTTATTAAATCATAAATTATTAATGTTATCGTATATGTATTATTTAATTAATATTAGTATTTATATGTCATTAATTCTTATATTAATAATTTTATGAAATATGTTAAAAATTGAAAACTTTTTGACCAAGTAAATGAACAATGAACATTTGAAGCGGGGATAGAGATGAAAATTTAATCCCTATGATCAGGGATGAAGATTCCTCGATTAGACAAAATCAAGAATGGAGATGGGGATGAGGGTGGAGATATAATTCAGGGTGGGGGAGGGGGGATGGGGATGACAAACTCACCCCCACCCCCACCCCATTGTCATCCTTATAGAGAATGACCATGCTCAAAGCAATGTTGAGAAAATTGGACCGGACCGGTCGGTCCGATCGATCGAATCTTGAACCGGTCCTTGATCCGGTTTGGTCAGCCATTAAAGCCGAAAAAAATGCATTGACAGCTCAAAATCGGTCAACAATCGGGAACCGGCGGTTCAACTGATTTCCCCTGCTTTTTGGCTTTTTCGTCTGGAAAGTGGAAACCTAGCGGCGACTTTATTTTATTTTCTTTCTCGACAACTCTCATAGCTGCAACCTCCACTCCAGCGAACTTTTTGCGGAATCTCACGCTCTCCTTTTTTTCTTCCCTTCCAATTCTATAATCTATACATAAGTCTCAACTCTCAAGTCTCAACAGAAGGCTTTAGATTTCAGCTTCTTCAAAGCTTGTTCAAATCCCTAAGGTTAGTTTTTTTTTAATTTCCATTAACTTTTAATTTTTATAAGCTTCCATTCATTTTTTTTCCCAAGCTTAATCTATTTTATACGGCTGATTCGAAGAGGCATTTAGTTATCTGGGCTTGATTCCTTCTTTCTTAAGTCTCTTAAGTAGATGAGTGCTCCAATAGTTCTTGATTGCATTGTCACTTTGTCAGTTTGGCTTGACAATCTTCCTGCTATGAGTGACCAACAATTTATATGTGTTTTTGTTTCCTTATCTTTGTAAACATATGAACTGCAAAGGTTCATATTTTCATTAACATACCCTTTGTTAAATTCTTCCAATGTAATACTTAAAACTAAAGGAAAATGAGAATATTAGGAAATCCAGCCACATTACTTCCAGATCATCTGTTTACTAAATGCTAGAAGATAACCCTTTCAAAGGGGCAAAGAAAAAGAGGAAAAGAAAGGAGAGTAAAAATCTTCTCTAGTAAAACAAAAATATTCATCAAAAACAAAATCAGTATACACTTGAGAATATAAACTAGTGGAAAGTTGTCATTTTTTATTATAGCTCTTTTATGATATTCCAAGGGAAAGTTTTCATTTTTTAATTTTTATTTGCCTTTTGTTGTAACAGTTTGGCTTATGCATTAGCTTAGCCTAATCACGTGCACACTCGTCTTTTAGTTTGTGTATAAGAATGTTATTTTTTTTTCTTATATTCCTACGTTTTCATATTTCAGGATAATGGATAGCAGTAGTGGTACTGGTAGCAATGCAAATTCATCTGCCGGACCATTTACTAGTGAAGAATATGCAAGCCAAAGTCATAGACAGAAAGCGGATATAGCATGGGCTCATGTTTCTGAAGGTGTAAATGCACAAGGAAGAAAAACTATGACATGCATTAATTGTCACAAGACATTTGCGGGTGGGGGCATATTTCGGATGAAGCAACACTTAGCGGGAGCAAGGGGTAGCATTGTTTCCTGTGGAAAGGTTCCACTAGAAGTTAGGCATGCTATTTCAGTAACCTGGAAAGATATTTTTGAGAAGAAAAAAGAAAAAAGAGGAGAATTTGGGGCAGAAAATCCATTTGGTCGATTTGTAGATGAATTTGATGGCGATGAAGTCCAAGAGATTCCCATTATTCACACTAAAGGAATTACAATCAATGAGGCAAGTGCATCATCTGATAAAGGAAAGCGAAAAGCCACTACACCAGGCCTAAGTATACATAATTTCTTTAAAGGTGGACATGATAATTCATAACCCACTATCAAAGTTATTTTGCAAAGTAAAGAAAAGTGACACAACTGTGATATGGCTATTGCCCGTTGGTTTTATGATGCTTGCATTCCTATAAATGCTATTAACTCTCCATTTTTTCAAAAAGGTATTGATCAAATAGCTTCAATGGGTCATGAGTATAAAGCTCCATCTTATTATGATCTGCGAGTGCCTTTGTTGCGAGAAGCTAAGAAAGAATTGGCTTTACTTATTGATTCATTTCGAAGTATTTGGACTGAAACTGGTTGCACTATAATGGGTGATGGGTGGAAAGACAGTAGACGAAGACCATTAATTAATTTTTTGGTTTACTGTTCTAAAGGTATATCTTTCATCAAATCTGTTGATGCATCTGATGTTGAGACAAATGCACAAAATTTGTGTAATTTATTTGCTGAAATTGTTGAAATCGTTGGTCCAAGAAATGTGGTGCATATGGTTACTGATAATGTTAGCAATTATAAGGCTGCTGGAACTTTACTAAGTGAAAAATACCCAACCATTTGTTGGTCTCCATGTGCTGCACATTGCATCAATTTAATTTTAAAGGATATTGGTCAAATGAATGATGTGAAAGCCATAGTATCACTTGCTTCAACTGTGACTGTATTTGTGTATAACCACAAGTACACTTTAAATTAGTTGAGAAAGATAAAAGGGTGGAAGGAGATTATTCGTTCAGGAGAAACTAGATTTGCAACTACTTTTATTGCATTAAAAAGTTTGCATGACCACAAAGATAGTTTGCAAGCTCTAGTCACCCGTGGAGATTACAAAAAGTTCTTGAAAATAGACAAAGAAAAAGAGGTCAAGCAAATTGTTTTAGATGAAAAGTTTTGGAATAATTGTTTGATTACAGTGAGGATTATGGGCCCACTTATTCGTCTTTTGTATGTTTGTGACGCTGATGAAAGACCTTCTTTAGGTTATGTCTATGAGGACATGTATAGAGTAATTAATGGCATCAAGAAGCTCTTTAAAAACAAAGAGAGATTCTACCAGCCTTATACTGACATAATCAATGAAAGATGAGATAAAATGTTGAGAAAGAATCTTCATGCTACTTATTATTTGAATCCTATTTTTTAATATGATCCCACATTTTCTACCCATCCAGAGATCACAAATGGTTTGTTTGATTACATAGAATCAAAGCTAGATTGGTGTAGTTTGGATGTATTAACATATGAGATTGGTATGTTTCGAGATCGCCAAGGGAGTTTTGGGCAAAAATATGCTATTCTTAGCAGCCAAAAAAACCGTCCAGGTAATAATTTTTTATTATATTAAGTCTTTTGAAAAAAAAATATTTATTATTTAGTTTTCTTTATCTAACATTCTAATATTCACTGTGATTGTGGTAGAGAGTTGGTGGAAGTTCTTTGGTTGTGATTCTTAAAATTTACAAAAGCTTGCAATTAGGATTTTGGGTCAAATAACTTTTTCTTCTGGATGTGAACGGAATTGGAGTGTTTTTAAACGTATTTATACAAAAAAAAAAAAGGAATAGATTGGAGCATTAGAGACTTAATGATCTTGTATATGTGCATTATAATTTGCGATTGCAATATAGGTACATCTGAAATTATTCTTTTTTAAAATTAATTTCATTATTTTCTATCAAAAAATTTATTAATGTATTAATAACTCATGAAATGTGTTATAGGAGTAAACAACCAAAGAGAAGTTATGATCCCGTTGATTATAAGTCCATTGATAAGATAGATTTTTGGGTGGTGGAAGAAATGCCAATAGGAGAGCTTGATTATGATGAGTTGGAAGAGGAGCTTGAAGAATTTCCAATACCTATGGAAAGTTCGAATTTTCAACAATTTGAAGGTTGTTTTGATATGATATTATATTATTAACCATAAAGATATAACTATTTTTCTTGAAGTAAATATGATTGTTTTTTTTTCTTTTTAGATGATGAAGATGAAGCTAAGCCCAAGGATGTTAATTTGGACTTATTTCAACATAGAAGTGTTCTTGTTGATGAAGATAATTGGATATGAAAGTGATAATAGAGTTGTAAATTCGTGATGAATTGGTTAGTTTTAATTATGTGTTGCTGTTAGGAATTATTGTATTTGTAATGAATTATTATCTTTTTTTTAAATTGAATTGGACTATTTAGTAGTTATGTTATTGTTTAGTATATATTTATTTGCTAGAGTTATATATTTAGTGAATTTAATGCTATAATTGAAGCAGGTGTTATATGAAATAGGATAAATTATTAGTACAATAGATTTCCTCTTTTTATTTTGAAGCGGAAATTTTTTTAACTATTGAAGCATGATTTATATATATATATATATATATATAACGGTTGAATCATCGGTTCGACCGGTCGAACCTAAAAAATCTCGACCCGATTATCTCACCAATTCAGTGATCGATCCAATTTTCAAAACATTGGCTGAAAGGTACGACCCAGCCGTGTCAGCTACTGTGAGTTTGACGAGCGTGCCGAAAAACTCTATCATATGGTTGTGCTACATGACACAGCCAAGTCATGCTCCAAGGCATATCCATACCATCAACCATGATCTAGTTCTGTTTGGCCATGTGGGAACGAGTAAGCCCGTGGGACAGGCACGCCCAAAAGCACGGTCTTATCGTGCTTCATCTAGAGGCCGGGTTTATACAGGATTTTTGTTATTACTTTATATATATATTTTTAAAATATCATGTATAACTTGGACCGTATAAATAAGATCCATTTAACCTAAAACATATAGAGATTTCTTCTTTGGTCGTAATTAGTGGAGTAAGTATATCTAGAACCATGCTAAAACTCTTTGTTTAATTTTCTCTCGGCCTCTCTGATTCTCTTCGTTTTTTTCTTTTACAAATTTTTCACGATTGTTGCGGTGCCATCTCAACATATTGATTTTGATGCTCTAAACAAAGTCAAGCAGAGCCTGACCGGCTGGGCAACCAGATCCCTCTCCTTTGCTGCCCGCGCCGCCTAAACGGTTTTAGTAGTTTCATCCATTCCATTGCACAACATGCAAATCACTGAAGCTCCACTTCACATTTGCGATGCCATCGAGAAAAGTCGTAGACAGTTCACTCGGCAGTCAGTCGCTGTGGGGCTTCGGATCTAGAGAGCGAAATATACCAGGAACAATTTTAGTATCTTGGCTTTCAAGGCAACCCTATCAGAGTCGCCTCTTCGGCCGCATTTGCAATGCGTGATTACTGTTAAAGGATGCCTTTGCTCAAAGCAGGGATGGCAGATGAATTGGATGAAATTTTAGCATCTTCTTCCCGCTTTTGATGAGGACATCAGGGTTTGGAAATTCTGCAGTTCTGGTCTCTGTGTGTGTGCGCGCGCGCGCGCGCGCTTTCTACCAAAACTGTTCATTCAGTTATTCCTTTCTGAAGCTTGCTCCTAGCAGAAATTTGTCTTCTAATTCCTGCTCTTGGAAGTTAATTTGGCTTCTTTCTGATCAGTCTGTTTGTTGCAAATCGTGCCTCGGTTACTGAAACTTCCCTTCATGCAGTCCGGGATTGCTGAAACAAAAACTGATTTTGATCTGGATTACTGATGTTAGATTGTCATCCTTCTTTATTAAGAAAGATAATGTTATTGGTTGAATTGCATTACGTTATTTTGATGTCTGAATAGCGTCGGTTAAGTTAAATACTTGTTATGATTTAAGGTCTGAATAGCACTTAAAATAGGGCCACAAGAGCTACTAATTATCATCTTTTATCAGTTGAGATCGTTTGAGTACTGCTAAACTAGAATAAATGAATAAAAAAAAAAAGAGATATCTCGAGTATGAATAATTAAGTCTACTGATCCTTTTATGATTGAACAACATATGAGAGTTTTATGAACTATTCCGGCTGCATAAAAGGTCAACAACTTTCTTCCTCTTTTGATGAATGCAAAACAGAAGAGTCAAAAGCCAGAAAGCAAGAGGCTTGATACAAACATCAGTCTAAAAACATGTTTCATGGACAAAAAGGTGTTTCTAATTTTAAACTGAGAACGTACTGATTTTTATAGAGTATTAAAAGATCCTAGAATTTCTCCTCTAAGCGAGAGAACTAGATGATCAATTATTAATAAGCAATGATATATCTAAAGTACTTCCAATCGACAGATTATAAGAGAAACATGCCTTATTTAATAGCCCTAAATCATTTATGAATTTCCAAAACAAGTTGGATTCTAGTCACTACATCTAAGTTTACCAAGACTTCAATCACCTCATTCGGTTGATGCAGAAGTAAACCATCATCATTGATATTTAACTTGCAAATAAACTTTTAAAAACAATTTTGCAACTTCAACAAGTCATTAATTAGTCTTACCAATTACTTATTTGGAACAAAACAATTTCACCATTTGTTAGCCATAGCACTGATTGTCCTTGCATATAGCAGCAATTTCGGTTGTTCAACCAGTTGAAAAGATGTAGATTATTTGGGCCGGAGTTGCAGAAATGGGAAACTTACTGCAGCTTGTCTGAAAAACGATCGACATTAAATAATATTAAACTATTATCTATTTTCTCTTTAGAATTCCTCATCTGTCCATATATTTAGCATTCGCAATCAAATATTTAAGAGGAATCCATTCATGTGGCAGACAGATGATTACTCCATGACTCATCTATTAATCAATTCTGCAACGACTGCCAACAAAATCAGTTAAACTAATCAGTAGTTCTTAGCTTTATTCAATTAGCCTTTGTTTGGTCATGCACATTGTGGAGTATATGCATCACCTAAAGCTTAGAGGGCCTAGCTAGAATTAATATTTACAAATTTAGTCAATACATATATATTAGGCTAGGGTTTGGTGTGATGTCATTTATCATAGGCCAGTGAGTCCCTCTTGCATTAATGAATTAATTAATTCATTAATTAATTCATTCTGTCCCCTCTATTCATGTATATATCAAATTATCAAGCTTGAAACAGTGTTAATAATATTAAGAATGGGGTGTCTTAGCAGATGTGGAATGCTCTTTGTTGTATGGGGGACAACTCCTTGTGCTTCAATAGTCTCAGCATACACACTGATGGCCAGCTGCATAAGACTTTAATCTTGAAGGAAACATCAAGATTTGTTATTACTCTTGATAAAGATGTGCAAAGAAAAGCAATTGTGATCCTTTATCAGCTCTGATCATATGCATGTTCTCCCATAATTGAGACTTTCTGCGGTTTACTTTGTGGCCATTTTGCCAGTTAGTATAATGATTAAGAACATATTTAATTAATTAGCAGGATTCCAGGAATATGTTGTGTTCAGATAACAGTCCTCCTTGCCTAATTATTCCATTGTTTGACTTATTAAACATATTTAAAAAGGAGACTTTTTTTTTGTTTTTTTCTTGAAGCAGTTGGTGATTGGATATGAGATCGAGAGGAGCTTTAATATGAAGCTGATAGAAGTGGAACTGAATGATGCATCTGTAGCTTTCGCTGACAGCAGTTAGTTACTAAGAAAAAGAAAAATCAATGGGAAACTAATTGGAGAGCACTTCAAATAATGCATTTTAAAATGGTAGATGAGGAGGAAGGAGATAAGGCACATGTAGTTAGCCATGACAAGGAACACATGACGAAGAAAACTGATACTAAAGGAGAAGAAGCAAAATAGACATCTAGTTTAGTTTATTTAACTTTGATAGAAAAAGAGTGCTTCCGTACTTAATTGCTTGCAATGATAGTAATGCATTAACATCATGGAGAAAGAAAACTGAAGAAATGTGATAAGGATCTTTTTTCATAGACATATAGAGGCGTTTAAAATGTCGGGTAATTGTGCACAGCACGTAGTTCCCAAGATTATGGTGGGCTCCAAAAATTGTGGTGGGGCCAGGATAACGTGTCGGTAAAAGATACTCTTTTATAAATATCGATATATTTTATAGGTAAAACAATCAAAATAATTAACTTAAGAGATCAAAATTAGAATACCAGATTTATCAATTATGTATTTCAGCTTATTACAACCTCAATTCGAGGAATTAGATGGAAGGTCAATAACGAAGATGAAATATGGTTTACCTAATGAGCTGTGATACTCATCTAGAATTTTCATCTAGAAAATTCATCTAGATAGACACATAAAGATGGGGCCTACCATTTCACTTTTTGTGGGCCCCATCATTTATGTGTCTATCTAGATGAATTTTCTAGATGAAAATTCTAGATGACAATCATTTCTCTTACCTAATTCACAATACTAGAGTAGAGTTGTATGTCCCTTTTGTTTTTTCTGTTTTTTTAGTTACACTTTGGTGATAGAGGATCGTTCCAAGAATATCTCATAAATTTTAAAGAGTCATAATTTTTGACTCAGGTATCAGAACGAGGTATTATTTGATTTAAATCGAAGCTCGTTTATCGAATTAAATTTATTACTGGGTAGAATTCATAACCGTCTAATTTTGAATCCAAAAAATAGCATTTAGTGTCTATTGGGAGACTCCAAACATCTATTTACTATTTTTAATAAATTTTATTTTATTTTTATATATTTAAGATTTTTTTTTTTGATAGTTTTGTATCAAATTTATTTATAAAATATATGTTTAACTGTTTGAATGATTATTGTCTCTTATTAATAAGAACTATGATTTTTCTTTTTATTTATTTCACAAACTCTTCTTCTCATCAATTCATAGGATAATCATTATTCAACCGGGCATCACTTAAGTCGACGAATTCTAGGAGTAACCAACTCGGTCCTATGAAAGTTTTTCACTGGGCACAAGGATAAATCAGAAAGCAGACGGCTCATTCTAGGACTGACCAACTCAGCCTAATGGAAATTTTCAACCTACTATGATGATAAATCAAGAAGCGCTTGCAATGAATGACAACTCATTCTAAGAGTGACTAACTCAGCTCAATGAAAATTTTCAACTTGCTACGAGGATAAATTAAGAAGATCTCGCAATAGATGACGCATCAGTCTAACATGCTTAGATCAACTACTCATTAAAATTTTAAGAAAAATTTATTTATTAATTCGTTAAAATTAAAATTCAATCCTTATATATGTTTGAAAAATTAAAAACACGCCCTCCTACTTACACCATTGTTCCAGGAGCGTAGAATTGTACGTCTCTCTCTTGGTTTTTTTTTTTGTTTGGTAATGTATGTCATTAGTGATATGCTTGGTATTTTCTTGTAGTTATCATCAAGGCATAAACTACCTTTTTATACATGGTGCACCAATTGGTTCTCATATTTGACCGATCGAGCTAACCATGGAAGCCATCCTATTCCTCAAAAGCTTTTTTTGTCGGAGAATCTTAGTTCATTGTGATTGGATCCGATCGCATGGTTTTAATAGTTGATAGTTCCCAATTCATTCGAATGGATCAAGAACAGTGGACACGGACCCATTCTCATGCCTCCATCTATCCATCCTTTTCGATCCACAAAATTACACATCAAACTACAATTCATCCTACCAATTGAATCGGAAACTCCATCTCTTCCCTGGTGTCTGGACCACCATGAACGTTTATGTTCCTAGCTCAACTAGAAAACGCATGTGGTCAGGCTCTGCCAGGAGACATAGCGACGCACGGCATAAAGATGCCATCCTTCAATGTTTCACTGTCTTCTTCTTGACTTCATTAAAGTGGTTGGATCACATGGATAACTGATCAGGGACCATGCATCATGCCAATCAAGGAACTCAATGCCCTGAATTCGATCAACAAGAAGGATAGGAAGGGTTTCCTCATCTCAAGTACAAGTCAGTGATTAACTTGATAGCGATATGCAATGGTATCTAGTGACGGATTTAGGAGCCTCTATGGATGTAATTAATCCAGTTGGTACTAAGTAATAGAATTGCAACGACACAAATTAAAAGCAAGGCATCTGAAAGAGTGTTATCATCTTTTTGGAAATGGATCTGGGAGAGTACAAGCCCGAGCCAATTCTAACTGGCGTACCCTGCCACCGCTGACAAATTTTGTCGTGCACTTGCAAAGTTCTGCTCGTCTGTGCGGTGCCAATGAATCACGGCTAGCTTTTGTTGTACTCACCAGTCCATTAATTCAAATACATGCCTCTTCGTACAACAGTTTTACTAATATAATGAGCTGAGAGTTGGGGTTGATGGCCTAACCTAATCTCTTATAGACTTCTTGTCGTCTTCGATGATATCATACAAAATTAGACTCATTTTATTTTATTCACCTCTTTCTTTATCTTTTCTTTGCATAAAAGTTGGAAGATCGGGCACGTGTATTTCTACCAGTACTCCCGTCTACGCACACAATCTGATGGGCACAGTAGAGACAGAAGCCCGTCCAGGCCCCCAACGAAAAGAAAGAGAAGATACGAAGCAGAGCGCGCAGCAGCCTAAACTCAAGCCAGTCCGGTCCAGTTCAGCCAAGCGAGGCGAAGGGCAGAGCACGGCGTGGCAGGACGGCATGGCATGGCACGAGATGGGATGCGAGATTGCGACTGTAGAAGAAAATCCACACTGACTTGTCAAATGTCACTTGCCCACAACTCAAATCATAAGACTGTCAGCGATATGTCAATCGCGTCCCTCCTCTCCCCCCTCTTTCTCCTCTGCGCAATGCGAGCCACGGCGGTCAAGGCAGCGTGCATGGCTCCTTCCTGCCTGCCTCACTGCAATTACTGCCACTGCCGCTGCACCAGTCCCCATAACTCCAGTCCCAATTAAAACCCATGCCCCGGAAGCAAAGCACGGGACCAGCCCCTACAGCCAGTCCAGTCTCTTTTTAACACGTTTATACGTACGTACACTCGCGCACGTACGAGTATTTCGTAAAAGTAAAATCGATTCCAATCAGTGGGAGGTAGGGGGCCGGTGCGAGGAACGGGATGAATGGATCTGCTCATCTGAGAATATCTACGACCTGTTAGGGTCGTGGGGCAGCCTTGATGTGGACCTCTCGATGGACAGGTTCCCCAATCAACATCTGGCCAGGGATGATCCAATTTTAAGTGTTTTTTTTATTCACCTCCTCTTTGTTGTTTTCTAGCCACTTCCCCAAATCTAAAGAGTAAAGTTAGAACATTATAAAAGAACTAATTAATTGATTAATTAATCGATCCAAGCAATGCAATGATCAGGGTAAGTAACAAAAGGTTAAAAGTCGATATATTTGTGTGCTTGTTTTCTCTTTCTCAGAGCGAACATCTCCATCTAATTTTCCTCATTTTACTTGCCATCTCAATTATTTTATATACCTCAGCCGCCGAGCACATCCATCCAAATTGCTCCTCTCCCTTTCTTGCTAGTTGGCGTTGCCGAAATACTCACACCACTGGAAAAGAGAAAGAGAGGGAGAGAGAAAAGGAAAAATTGTGACCCCTGTGTTCACAGGTATATGCAGATGGAAAAGAAAGAACAACATGAAGCAGGAGGAGCAGAAGAGGGAAAGCATGCACTACTCCAGCTCTCTTAATTTCTGCTGATCTGACAAAGTTTTCGACTTCCAGAAGTAAACCAGCTGCCTCTGTACCTTAAGCGAGTGAAAGGGAGAGATCGGGAGGAGGAGGAGGAAGAGGATAGAATTTTTAATTAAAAGAAGGCGGAGTTCATGGAGGAGACGCTGAAGTGCCTCTCGTTGGACTACCTCAACTTGCTGATCAACGGGCAGGCGTTCAGCGACGTTACCTTCAGCGTGGAGGGCCGCCTCGTCCACGCGCACCGCTGCATCCTCGCCGCGCGCAGCCTCTTCTTCCGCCGCTTCTTCTGCGGCACCGACCCGCCCTCGCCGGGCCTGCTCTCCTCGCCGCGCCGCTCCGGCGCCGTGCCGACCGCCGTCATCCCGGTCAACTCCGTCAGCTACGAGGTCTTCCTTCTCGTCCTCCAGTTCCTCTACAGCGGCCAGGCCTCCGTGGTGCCGCAGAAGCACGAAACCCGGGCCAGCTGCGGCGAGCGCGGCTGCTGGCACGCCCACTGCACCGCCGCCGTCGACCTCGCCCTCGACACCCTCGCCGCCGCCCGATCCTTCGGCGTCAAGCAACTCGAGCAGATCACAGAGGTCGCGACTCTCTCTCTCTCTCAGACCCCACGCTTCGGCGACGACGACTATACGCATCTTCCTATATATAAATCGATCCATCTTCGCCCCCTTGTCCCAATTCAAACAGTTGTATTGTCTCGGTTACAGTTCATTTGTCCTTCTCAATGAAGTGGCTTCCCTTTTCTTTTTCCATCTTCTTCTTTTTTTGGTTTTTGTTTTTTAGGAACATTGAAGGCCAATAATGTGTTTCCTCTTTTTTGGATATGTCCATCGCCTACTGTTGCTCTTCTTCTCCAACCTCCTCCTTTTGCTTCTGTACACAGTGCGAAAGACATCATACTCCCTATTCTCACAGCTAGCTAGCAAATCGTGTTGAGCAGATGTCTCTTTCGCCCATCCGGATATATCATCTTTTACCTATCATAGGCATGCATTTCTAAATCAGGTCTTTTCCATCTCTTGGTTAATTAGATCTTCCACCACTCGTTTCTGTCAAATTTCTTGCATCATTCCCAATTTCTTGAATTGGGAGCACCCACCCTGTTGGCCCCTCACAACTAACCGCCTCTTCTCCTTATATTTCATGCAAAGAATCAAACGTGGATTCCTGATTTTGTTTTTTTTTAAAATTTTTTTTTTTGTTGTTGCAGAAGCAATTGGCGGGCATGGTGGAGAAGGCGTCGATCGAGGACGTGATGAAGGTGCTGCTGGCGTCGCGGCAGCAGGAGACGCAGCAGCTGTGGAGCACCTGCTCCCACCTCGTCGCTAAGTCTGGTCTCCCGGCGGAGGTGCTCGCCAAACACCTCCCCATCGACGTGGTGGCTCAGATCGAGCAGCTCCGCCTCAAGTCCTCCCTCTCCCGCCGCCCCTCTTTCATCCAGCACCACCAGCTCGACCTCGGCGGGCCCTCCGTCGACGTCGAGGACCATCGCCACAAGATCCGCCGCATGCGTCGCGCCCTCGATTCCTCCGACGTCGAGCTCGTCAAGCTGATGGTCATGGGCGAGGGGCTCAACCTCGACGAGGCGCTGGCGCTCCATTACGCGGTCGAGAACTGCAGCCGGGAGGTCGTCAAGGCGCTCCTCGAGCTCGGCGCGGCCGACGTCAACTGCCCCGCCGGCCCCGCCGGGAAGACCCCTCTCCACGTCGCGGCCGAGATGGTCTGCCCCGACATGGTCGCCGTGCTCCTCGACCACCACGCCGACCCCAACGTGCGCACCGTCGACGGCGTCACGCCGCTCGACATCCTCCGCTCCCTCACTTCCGACTTCCTCTTCAAGGGCGCGGTGCCGGGCCTGACCCACATCGAGCCCAACAAGCTCCGCCTCTGCCTCGAGCTCGTTCAGTCAGCGGCGATGGTGATGTCGAGGGAGGAAGCCAATAACTGCGCCGCCGCCGCCGCCGGGAACAACCCCGTGTACCCGCGGCTGAACCATCACGAAACCAGCCCTTGCAACGCGACCTGCTCCAGCCCCAGCATGGTCAACCTCAACCTGGATTCAAGGATGGTGTATCTGAACCTCGGGATCGCAGAGCAATTCGGGTGCAAGATAAATGACGGCGCCGGAGATCAGAGCAGCACCACCACCAGCAGCAGACCTGAAGGCATCGCTCCATCCTCCCTGTACCATTCCCATGGATTCCCCTAACTAGTGGCCTATTAGTCACATCATTCTATAACGCCCAATGTTATCTTTCTAGCAAAGATTACATTGTTACTTTTTGGAACAATTGGGGAAGCAACAACTAGGGCTTGTGGAGTCGTATGAAGTCAGAGCTGGGAGAGATGAAATTTAATATGATTTCGGGTTTTAGATTAATCTGTCTGGATGGATGCCACACTGCATTTGGTTTATTGCCTGTTGGGGATGCACCAGCATGTGATAGAGATTTGAAGAGCTAGGGAGACAACAAGAATCTAAGGATGCTGTGCATGGTGGATGAGAAATTTCTATATATATATATATATATATATATATATATATATATATATATATATATATGCAGGTCAATCTTTTCTCTCTTGGCCTCTCATGCTTGATGTTTTGGTTTCACTTGCTTAATATATTATATATTTGCATCCTCTATATGATCCCAGAAATTGTATATTTAGAGTTGTAATTCTTCTGTTGCATTAATGCTGTACCAGAGCTATACAGTTACAACTTGACACTCTATTTGTAGCATTGTATTGGAGGATCATGGCCAGTCAACAACTACCAAGGTGTGGGAACCATCTGCCCTACTTTTCTTTCTAAAGTATAAAATATTGCATCAGCATACTTTGTAGTTTACTAGTATTCAACTGGTATATATATATATATATATAAACTAGATAATATATATGTGTGTGTTGTTCAGATCATATTATCTTCACTGAAAAGTTCTAAAGTCACAATTCAACTCTGACCTTTTTGTTATAATTTTATGTTTGTTCTTTCTTAAGATACACTTGTGGATTATAATTTGTCAAAGGGAAGATCATGTCTTTTGGAGTAGATGAAGAAAGATGCCACTGGACTTAGATTTTCAGATGAATTTTATTATAAAATATAATGGCAGATTATGAAACTAAAACTTAACATTTACTATCTTTTCAAATGGTTAACTACAAACATAGAATATATGAAAGAAAGTTTAAGGAATAACTTTTATTTTAAATTTTGAAAGGTTTCTAGTTATTATATCCTGGGAGACTTAGAGCTGAAATAAAACAAAGCAATTAAATACTAAGAGAAACACATAAATTAACCATGCATGATGATAACTTAAGCAAGCAACAAGTATAAAACAAGTAACTAAGAACCATGATGGAGCATTTAAAGTGTAGTACCTTAACGAAAAAGTTATTAGGTAATAATTGATACTTTGGGATTGCTGAGCCAAGATAACTATCTTGATTTGTTATATGATCTCCTAAAACTAAACAATTAACCCTATAAAAGGTTACCCTAACTCTCCTTAGAGTTGAGGACCCTATCAAGCCTCTCACAAGGGACACTAAGAACAAAAAAAATTGATATAGCTTTAAAGAGTCCTTAACTCTATTGATATATTTGAATTAAAATATCTCAAAATTTAACCAATCAAACTCTGCAATACAGTCTCTTTCTAAATGATTGCTTAAGCCAATCAAACTCTGCAATACAATTTTTAAAAGCAAGAAGATCACATTTTTCACAAAGTAGGTATCACAGTGTGTGATTAGTCAAGGACGTAATTAAAACCCTTTCTTTGGGTCCACAGAAGACCCAATGAACAAGCCCTTTGCTGACTCACTTTATTTGATCAATCTCTCGAGACAAGTTAAACTTGACCTCTCATTTCATGGGATAAGACTTGATCATTATTATCGATGTTTATTCTTATCGATTAACAAGACAAACTGAAGTGGGGTACGTTAGTGAGCTCTATAAAAAAAGAGGGAGATTCTTCCCCGGCCTCGCGTTGGGATTTCTTGCCGGTCTTAAATTGATGCGGAGATGATGAGGCATCTTGACAAGAACAGGCATTTGCATTTAGTTCTCCACCCACCATCAAGATTCCAATTCAAGGAGGTCAACTCATTTCACATCTTGCTTTAAAGAGCATGTCATGCCTTTAATTGTCTCCTCTAGCCATTAATTTCCATGGAGGAAGGGAGGCCAGTGAAGTTCCATTATGATCATGTGAAGTGATGGAAATGGTAGAAGACATACCTAACCATGAATTTTGTAGAGCCCACGCATTTCCTTTGAGTCGGAATGTTGCAGATTTTTCACTTTGATAGATGGGTTAAGTTAGGTTTGGTATGCCTGCTTAATTAAGTCGATCGAGCAGATTGGATCAGTCGGTATGGGTAGGCATGGTAGATCAATTGAGCCAGTTAGTCAATAAGGGTGGATATATGACATATATGCTTGTGCGAACTAATAGGACAGCCCAACTCAATAGAGCTACTTGGTCCAACAATAAATCAGATGAGCCTAACCAGATAGCTCACCCTAACCTAACCAAGTAACTTGATTGGCCGACTTGGCTCTCTCGATTTAATTGACCTACTTAATCAAGATGCCAACTTATCAACAAAATTGCCTACATTACTCAACCAACTCGCTAGACATGTTGAGTTGCAGTAGTAAAGCATTCAAGTTGTCAGCCAGGTATCTACAGTTCGATCCTCAACTCACTACAAAAAATACAGTATTCTGGAACGAATTCTGGGACGAATTTATAAAAAAAATTCGTTGTAAAATTTTTTGGGATGAATTCTACGACGAAAAAATTTTCGTCCCAAACCCCTTGTTGCCAACTTTTGGAACGAATATTTTTTTGTTGTAAATTTGGCAACGAATTTGGGGACGAAATTGGCGACGAATAATATTTTCGTCCCCAAATTCATCGACAAATTTGCAACAAAAACTTTATTTGTCGCAATATTGTATACAATTTTGGAACGAATATTTGCTTTGTTACAAACTTAGCAACGAATTTGAGGATGAAATCGGTGACGAATTTCTTTTTGTTGTCAATTTTGTCCCTAATTTGACGATAAAATTTGGCAACGAACTAGATTTTCGTTGCCAAATTCATCGCCAATTTTCACCTAACCTTTGCAATGAATATTATTCTTGTTGCAAAATTCGCGACGAATTTGACAACGAAAATACTAATTTAATTTACAACAAATAATCCTTCGTCTCATATTTCGTCCCAGATTCTTCTGCGACGAAATTAGGAACGAAAATGATTTTATCGTGAAATTATTGATGCACAGTAATTACGATAAGTTTGCAACAAATTATTTTCGGTGCCAAATTTGTCCCTAAATAAAAAAAAATCCAAAAAGAATTTATTTCTACATTTCAATTCATACATACATATATACAACAAATTCAAATAATACATTATATACATTCAACACATCCTAATTAATATTATCACATCCTATTTCACATACATCTATTAATAATTGAAATCAAATCACAATACAACAAATTCAAAGGTCTCAACAAGTTATACAAGATCTTTCTTCTTCAAGCTACTCCAAAATATTATACAAATTTCACACTCCAAAAGTTATACAAGTCTAACAATCCAAGAAGTTAAACAAGGATTTAAATTAAAAAAAGAACTAAGATACAACTCATCTTCTTTGTCCGCAAAAGCTTTTTTCCCCATCAAATATTCTGTTCATGCATAAAAACAAACAAATAAAGCAGATCATTTGTAACTAGAAAGATAATTACTTAAATTCTAACAGTCCCATGTAAGTAGATCATTCTAACAGACTATAATGGTAAAGACTTACTCTACAAGGTAGTAATTTAAGATGCTAAAGTGAAAACCTATGATGATAAATAAACTAGAACCAAGAGAAACAAAGATAAACGAGAAAAAAAAATGTAAGGACATAATATACTTAACATTCATAAGTTTACCAATATCATGTACTCCCTTTTAAATTGGAAGAAGAAAGTATGGTAGTATTTATAACACTCCATAATTAGACAATAAGATAACTTTGCAATGAGAAAATAAAAATTCCTATACAATTAATACCAAAATGGTTAATAATCATTTAATCAAAAAAAATATTGAGAGCATTAATCATGATTTTATAGCAACGGTAAATTAAATGGTAAGAAGCACCTTGAAGCTAGTATGAACCATCCATTTCATAGCAATGGTAAATTAAATTATAAGAAGTACCTTGAAGCTAACTACAAGTATCCTAAATATGATACAACATATTTTACCACATCAAATTGTTATGATACAACCTATTTCACCATATCAAACAATAGTTACAAATATCCTAATTTCATATGACATGGAGAGCATGAGATGTATTCTTAAAATTTCTATCATATGAAAATGTCTCAAATGAAGAAAACACAAACTAGTTAAGGTCAATTAGTTGATATTAGTCTTTTAGTACTCATAGTTACTAGGTTGCTAGAAAAATTCTAATCATAATTCAAAATTTGAATTAATAATACTGTAGTAGCAAATTTCAATAAATTTATAAAAAGAATGATAACCTTATTTAACTTTTCAAAGGCAAAAGATAAAAAAATAAATAAATAAAATTAAAAGTATAACATGTTTAACTAAGGGTATTGATCCGGTGGTAAGAGCCCGGGACCCCCTAACGAGGGGTCAACGCCACGTGGAGGTCAAATGGCCACGTAGCCCGCCGGAGAAGGGTGAGCCGACCGGACTTGGAAGAAATGGATAAAATCGATCGGCCGACCAAGGGACATTCGGTAGTAAAAGGCGCCCCGACCGGGTCGGGGTTCCGACGCTCTGTCAAAACAGTAGTTAAGAGCCGAGCGGAAGAACCAGGAGAAAATGACACTGCTAACAGTCTCTACTTAGCGCCTACTGGAAATTTCCCCAGAACACCAATGTCAACGGCAGGCCGGACGCGAGGTGAGTGCCGTCCGGCCAGCGCATAAAAGGAAGAGGGGCCGGCCGGACGGACTCCCTGTCCAGCCGGTCGGACGCCCCGGAGTATGAGCAGTAAAGAAGGGGGAACATCTTCTGACAGCCGTCAAGTCATATGGCTAGGCCATACTCCTAGTCTGACAACTGGGTGTCCTGTTGTCCCATCGAAGGCGCAATGAGACTGTTGCAGTATGGCGTCAGGTAAGCTCTCTGACAGGGGCATACCGGGGTATGAGCTGCAGACACATATGCACCTCAGTGGACGTGCATTAGTTCTTTCACTGCTCTATATAAAGAACCTCTCACTTTGCCGGAGGTACGCACGCTACGAGTTTTGGAGCCCCTTTCTCTCTATTGAGCTTTGCCTGACTTGAGCGTCGGAGGGTCGCCGCCGGGAACCCCTTCCCGGCCCGACTTCTGTGCAGGATCGCCGGAGCTTCGGAGGCCTGCGCCATCGACTAGGAAAGCACCACGTGCCCAGCGTCCTTTGGTTCGGCGATTCGGACAGGATCAGGTATGTTACTTAATACTTACTTTTTTCTGCGACATATATTTCACCTCACCAACCCCGTTAAAATAAATTAACAATATTAATTAAAATAAAAATTAGAAAAGTTAACAAGTCATGGATTAATGTTTAAAACACTAATTATGAGACAAATAATCATCATATATAATTAAAATCATGAACAACCATCACTACCATCATCGTTATCATCGCCGCCATCATCATCATCGTCATGCGGAGGAATTTGACTTAGAGTGGAGCTCAACTGAAGGTGTCACATGATAAAATCTTGCTGTCGGCGCAACTCTCTCATATCTTGCTCCATTTGCGCCCTTTCTAGGTCTCTTTGCGATAACATTTCCTTCATATTGCTAACCTCTTCGGTCAAGTTATTTATTTGGGTCGTAAGTGCTGGTGAGGAGGAAGATGTTCCAACTATTCTTTGGGTTTTGTTTAAGGAACCCATCCCCAATATCCTTCCCCCTTTTGGTCCTCCACTGACCTCCAACCATAAACTCAAATTATTGTCAACAGAGTCCTCAGATCTCTGACTATCGACACCACCAACTTGTGAGCATGTTTGGGCTAGCTCGAGTTCATCATATTTTTCCTATTTTTTAAAAGAGATAAGATATAATAGAAATACATATAATATTAAGACAGTGAAGGTACTTAACTACTGAAATCTAAATCATATATTAAGATCAAATAAATAATAATGTCAACCTCTACTACTTTTGCTCTCGCCCTAATCCAAGTCGTATCTTTTTTCCTAAAAGTGCGGGTGAAAGTATCAATGAAAGAGGGTTCCTTCCCCATCTCCTTGGTCTGAAAAAATATGATTACAAATAATGAAAAAATTTGGTATAGATAAAAAAGTATTGTAAAAGTTAAAAAATTACCAATCACAGTCTATGCTCATCTATGTTAATGGAGCCTCCCGCATATATAGCAGATGAGTCACCAGAATTGTGAGATTGATTCATTCTATTCAGGTTACTCCTTTGCTTACTTTCCTCCGTTGCCCAAAAGTTGGTGATCCTCTCGAATGCATAGAAACTTATTTCATAAAATTCCAAGATCTTTAGGTTCATATTTGGAGCTTCCGAATGATTTTTCTTTTTATATATATATATATTTTAATCTAGGATGAATCTTGGATTCGTCCCAAATTTTGGGGTGAATCCAAGATTCGTCCCAGATTAAAAAAAAGAAAAAAAGAAAAAAAAATTAATCGGAGGAACTAAATATGGATCTAGAGATGTCGAAATTTCATGAAACAAGTTTCTATTGGTTCCTAATTTTGTACTGATCGTAAATATGTTCTCATCCATAATTTTAACCTAATATATTTAGTGTGGTGAGTTTTTAACCCGAATTACGTCAAATTCAGGTTAAAAAATTACCACACTCAAAATATTAGGTCAAAATTATAGTTGAGGATATTTTTACCATAAGGAGAATGATACGAACACATAGAAACTTTTATTATAAAATTTTGATGTCTCTATGTCTATATTTAAGGCCTCCGATTATTTTTCCTTTTTTAAAAAAAAAATATTTCGATTCTGGGACGAATCCAGGATTCATCCCAGAATTGGGGACGAATCCATGGATTCGTCCCTTATAATTTTTTTTAATATTTTTAAAAAATTTTCAATCTGGGATGAATTCTGGATTCGTCCCAGATTTTTGGACGAATTCTGGATTCGTCCTAAATTTTGGGACGAATCCTGGATTCGTTCTAGAATTTCGGACGAATCCAGAATTCGTCCCAGAATCTGGGATGAATTTTGCGGTGAAAATAGTTTTCGTTGGGAATTTGCGACGAAAATATTTTGTTGTAGATTTCGTTCTAATTTGGTCCGAAATTTATTTTTCTCGCCAAACTTGTTGCGATTTTGGGACGAAAAATATTTGTCCCAAATTTTCGTCCCTAAATCATTATTTTTTTAGTGACTATACAGTATTTGTAGGAATTTTTCTTCTAAATAGAGCGCGCAACTAAGCGATGCTGGGCTTTTGGACCGCCCGCCGCGAGTGCTTCTCGATTTACCTTCGTAGTCGATGGAAAATTTTCATAGGACCGAATCGGTCATCTCGAGGGTTAGCTGAGTTTAATTATCATTTCCAAACATGTCTTTTTCTATGCCTTAGTCATTTGTACTAATGGCTAATAGTTATCCATGATTTGTGTCCTCCATATTGATCTAGGATCAGATTGATGGGGACATTGAAATGAACGAATCATCTTTTATCATATGTTTGAGTTGCTTGTCTAACCTATGAAAACCAATCCCCTTGACTTGTCCTTCCCACCTGGACCTATTTAGGTTCGGTTGTGATCTATTTGGATCATCTACCTCGACCGACCTAGTCAGCCTACTTAATAGCCTCCTCATGAATTATTCAACCCGCACTACTCAACCAATTCGATTAATCTGACAAACTTGTATGAATAAGGGTGGATTCATAAATAGAGCGAAGACCTCTATTCATGTCATTTCCCTTGCAAAATATAAATTATTAAAAATATTTTTTGGACAATAATTTTTCTACTATAAGAAAACTCTTGAATAGAGACGGATTTAATGATGATATTTTTTTTCCATCACTAAATTAGCTATCGAAATAATTTTTGATCCTTGTAATGGAATTTAAATTTCGTTACTAATTTACAACGGATATTAAAATCGGTCGTTAATTAACAACGAAAGAATACCATTGCTAACTCTATCTTCGTTTGAATATTTTGAACCGACTTTATATTTATTCTATTTAATTAGTCATGAAAATAAATCTTTGTTAGTGACGGAAAATTTATTTGGTCGATATTTAGCAACGGAAGAAAAATGTTATCGTTAAAAGAGTGACGGAAGTTTATATCTATCGTTAAACTTGCGACGGAATTAAGTTTCCATTAGTCGGGCTGCCAACCACGTATGCACTCGTGGTCGGGCTGTCAGGCGCATGCGCACCCCTGTCCGGGAGGCCGGGCTACTGAGCACGTGACACCCCTGGTCGGGTGGCTGGGCACACGACACCCTTGGCCAGCGGCCGAGCACGCGCACACTTGGTCAGGCGGCCTGCCGCACGCGCAATCCTAGCTGGGCGTTGGACGGCCTTGAACTCACCCACGTCCTCAGTTCTAGTCGTGAGCTGGATCGACTGCAAGCTGGACCGACCTTTACAGTATGGGAAATCAGTGATTGGATTGTGTTCTAATTTTGGAACTTAAGTTGCTAAAAGTTGTTAGTTAGGTGATTAACATACTAATGAATTAATTTGATAAACAAGGAATGGTGGTCAGAAGTGTAGAATTTGAATGACATAGCTGAGCCCTTGAATCTGAATTATTAATTTTGAAATGGAATGTCTGTTTTGTGTCAATTCTGAATGCTATCTTTGGACGACAACAATTAGGGTTTGATTTTTTGTTGTTTCAATGCTCAATGGGATTTCTTGTTAAACTAAATTCTGCATGAGTCAACCTAAAACTTAGGAGTAAATTTTAGATTGTAATGTTAATGATTTATTGTAAGAGATAACTTTAACGTAGATTGTAATTTCGACCTAAATTTAGGTCTAAGAGGATAAGTGGTACATTGAAAGAGCTTCATTGTTTGTTTTTAAGACATTATGTTATATGATTGGTTTTAACTAATTTTTCGTTATTTTTTGTTATCGTTTGCTATCTTCTCTTTCAATGCTACTACGCTTCTTTTGAGGTTTCAAACTTAATGTTTAGTTTAATTTTAAGTGCTATAGATAGTATTAGGTTTTAATGATTCACTTAAGATTAAGTTTAAATTATAAGTATAATTTGATTATTATTTGGAATGTGTATGTGTTATAATATTATTTTACATATGTAATCATGTTAGATATTGTAGTTGATGCGACGATAAGGAAGAGTCTACCTGGTACGAATTAATTGTCATGGTGTAGGTCAAAATTAAGGCGATTAACACTAGGAAAGCGGATCATTGGCCGATCGGAGAGACCCTTGTCCGATCAGCCATCTGAGTAAACAAATATAATTAGTCCGGTCGACAGGAGAAGAAGCTACGTGGGTCGGGAGCTCGAGCCGAGCGGACCACCCGTATGACTCGAAGAATGGCGTTGGCATTATACACTTAATGAAGCAATAAAATGATAAAAGAGAAAAAGACGGATAATTAATAAAGAGAAAACCAAATAGAACACTCCATCTATCATTAAATGAGAAGAAATCAAGACAAAGACATACAGGTAATCAATATCATTAAACAGGTAAAGATGGAGGGTCACCAGAAAAGGTATAAAAAGGGTACGCCAGGTATGAAGAAAGGAAAAAAAATCTTTATCCTTGGTATACACTTTTTTCCTCTCCTGTTTCTGACTTGAGCGTCGGAGGGCCAACGTCAGGGACCCCTTCCCTGATTTTGGTTTTGTTTTGCAGAGAGCGAGATCTTCATCCAGTCAGCGACACTGCCACCTCCCCGACTTTCCAACTTCGCGCCCTCGGACAGAATCATTTTGGCGCCGTCTATGGGAACATAGCATGCATCCGAGTAAGAAGATGGAAGACGCTGGACGACTCACCACGGTAACGCTGACACGAGAAGATCTCGACGCATTAATACAAGCTCAAGTGGTGAAGATATTGGAGCAACAACAACAATAGATGCTGGTTGAACGGAGAATACAGGAGCCTACAGCTTCCGCGGAGGGTCGCCGAGCTGAGCGAGAAGACCAAACGGAATATCTTTCTATTCGGAACCCGAATATAAAGAGGTCGATCGGCACCTATGGGGAAGAACCTCATGTGTCGGCCCCCTACGTCGAGCGTCGTTTTGGACCCTAGCAGAAGAGAGGGGTCGGGCTGACAGAGATCGAGGATCATCCTCTAATGAGGCACACGTTCGAAACACAAGAAGAAGGAAACCAAGGGATGACGACTCGCCCGAATAGGTCAACCAGCAGTTTTCAGTGGGGATTCTAAATGTCCCTCTGCCGAAGCATTACACCCCATTGACGCTTGGGGAATATAATGGGACGACTGACCCTGACGGCCACCTGGCCAAGTTTGACAACGCGGCCGCACTGCACCAATACATGGATGGAATAAAATGTCGAGTCTTCCTTACCACATTATCTGGATTGGCACAACGATGGTTCAAACGTTTGCTGAGCGACTCGATCCACAGCTTCAAAGACTTCTGAGTGGCCTTCCTGCATCACTTTGCTAGCAATCGCCGCCATCAGAAGACGAGTGTGAATTTATTCTCACTGAAGCAAGGGTCACGAGAGGCCTTAAGGGCATATATCCAACACTTCAATCAGGTGGCGATGGACATCCGGGAGGTCTCCTTGGATGTATTGGTAAACGCTTTCACTCAGGGGCTCACTGAAGGAGAATTCTTCCGAAAACTCATTTGGAAGCCGCCAAAGGACTTTGGCCATCTACAAAAAAGGGTCAATGAATACATCAATGTAGAAGAAGCCCAAGCGATTAGGAAAAAGGAGGCACTCGCCGAACCAACGACGATGTCCGAGTGGCGTCAACTGAGCAACCATCATCTTCCTAAAGGGTCTCGATCGGGAGGAACCTAATCAAAACACGAGCCTAGGATGCATGTCGTGCAGAACGTGGGGGTCGGATGCCCAAAAGCCTCTAGGGGCAAAATATCAATGCTGATGTTTTGCTCCTTCCATCAGTTGGTGACTCATAATACACAGGACTGCTACCTAGCTAGCAGACCGGCCCCAAAAGGATAGTATCATTAATCACCATCGCCTGACCAGAGATATAGGCGCTGATCAGCTGGGCAAAGGGAAGACAAAAAGACAGCATTCGAACCACGCCGTCATCAATCTCAACGACAGAATAGTCCAAGTCCTATTCGGGAGCAGGCTGAACAGAGACGACACTAAGTTCAAGAGGAATAAAATAGGAGCAATGTCGCCCGGGGTGAAATAGGAATGATCGTCGGAGGGCCAACCAACGGTGATTCCAATTGAGTGAGAAAGTTGCACGCGCGACGGCTTGAAACTCATGCAGTCAGTTGCAACAAAGAGAAGGTCGAGGAACCTGAGATCAGCTTCGGTCTGAAGGATTTGGAGGGAGTAGAGATGGCCGTCTCGCTCGGGGAAGAGCCACGGAAGAGGACACGGATGACCAATTTTATTGTGGCGGATGCGCCGTCAGCCTACAATGTCATTCTAGGCCGACTGGTGCTAAATGAGTTCCGAATGGTGGTATCCACTTTCCGCTAGAAAATCAAGTTCCCGATGGAGGATAAGGTGGGCGAGGTCAGAGGCGATCAGTTGGTCGCTTAGCGTTTTATGTCGAGATGGTCAGAACGGAAGCACGAATCGATCGAAAGACACCTCGCTTAAAGGTGAGTGTTATAATGGAGAAGCCTCCTGCTCTGGTCTACGATGAAAAGGAGGAGGTCCAGATCCATCCAAACCTATCGGAGGCAACGACCTTTATCGCCACTGATTTAGAAAGCGAGAAGAAAACAGAGTTGGTCACCTGCCTCAGACGAAACTATGACGTGTTCACTTGGTTGTCGCACGAATTGTCTTGCATTTCCCCAAACGTGGCTCAACACGAGCTACATGTCCGATCGGACTCCCGATCAGTTAAACAGAAGAACAGAGACTTCAACCCGAAGTAGAATTTGATCATCCGGGTGGAAATAGAGAAATTACTAGAGGCAGACCATTTACGGGAAGTCCAATTCCCAAGTTGGCTCGCTAACATGGTACTGGTCTCCAAGCCAGGCAATAAATGACGGGTTTGTATAGACTTCCGTGACTTAAATAAAGCATGCCCGAAGGACTTCTATTCTCTGCCTCGGATAGACCAAATGGTGGATTCCACAACAAATTGTGAATTAATTTACATGCTCGAAGCATACCAGGGCTACAACCAAATGTTGCTCGCCCAAGAAGATCAAGAGAAGGTTAACTTCATCACGGTCGACGGAACCTATTGCAACAATGTCATGCTGTTCGGACTGAAGAATGTCAGAGCAACCTACCAAAGGCTGATGAATAAAGTGTTCTGTAGGCAGATCGGTCGAAACATAGAGGTCTATGTCGATGACATACTAATAAAATTCCTCCGAGCGGTCGACATCTGTATGGACATTGAGGAAACATGTCAAACTTTAAGAACCTATGGAATGAAGATGAACCCTAGCAAGTGCCTGTTCGGCACAAGGAGCGATCATTTTCTTGGGTATATCATGACAGAGCGGGGGATCGAGGTAAATCCAAGTAAGGTGAAGGCCCTGCAAGACATGCCTCCGCCTTGCAATTTGAAGGAGGCCCAACAGTTGACTGGACGGATCACCGTGCTTTCAAAGTTCATCTCTAAGATGTCCGATCGAAGTCTGCCATTCTTCAAAGTACTGCGCCAAGCTACAAGATTCCAATGGGACGCAGAATGAGACCGGGCTTTGGAAGAGCTCAAGAAGTATCTTAACCCTTTGCCTGTGCTAGCTAAGCCAAGCATCGAAGAGCCTCTCTGGATCTATCTGTCATCCACCGAGCTTGCGGTCGGCTAGGCATTAGTCAAGCAGAACGACCATGAATAGCAGTCTATGTATTTTTTAAGCCACATATCGAAAGATACTAAATCTCGCTACACTGGTCTAAAAAAGTTAGCTTACGCTCTGGTGCTTGCCGCTCAGAGACTCCGCCCTTACTTTCTTGCTCACCCGATCATCGTCATGACCAACAGTACCCTGGGAAAAGCCCTCCTCAACCCAGAGACATCCGAGCGGTTGATCAAATGGATAACTGAATTAAGCGAGTTTGATATTCAATATCAACCCCGAACGACGGTCAAAGCACAGGCCTTAGCTGATGTTGTCACAGAAGTCCAGAACGCGGAGCCAGAAGCAACCTAGAGAGTATTTGTATATGGTTCTTCCACTCGATCGACATACTACTGATCTCACCAAGGGAAGATCGAATACATCTCTCCGTTCGACTGGAATATCGAACCACCAATAATGAAGCCGAGTATGAAGCGTTAATTGTCGGCTTGTAGGCAGCGCAATACGTAAATAGCTCCCGACTCAAGCTCTACGCAGAAGCCTTCGAAAAACTGAAGGAAGGTTTTTAAGAAGTCATTATACAGAAGATCCCCCGATCAGACAATCATTCGGTAGACTACTTAGCCAAATTCGCTAGCTCGTTAACGTCGATTCTGATTAAATGCCCAATCAAGCATGTTTTACTAGTGGCACACATTGATTGGATGGAAGGTCTCACCTTCCCAAGCGACTGGAGGACGTCATTCATCGAATTTCTCTAATTAGGTGTAACATCGTCTGATCAGGAGGCCAATCATCTACTGAAGAAAAGGGTCGGACGATTTACGCTGATCGGAGATCAACTCTACAAGTGAGCCTTTTCTAGGCCCCTGTTCAAGTGTGTCGGATCGGAAGACATAGAGTGCATCCTCCAAGAAGTACACCAAGGCTCCTATGGGAATCATTCGGGCGGTCGTTCATTAGCCCAGAAAACCCTTCTCACCGGATATTTCTGGCCCACTCTCCAAGAAGATATCGCTCGGAAAGTGGCCAACTGCCTGTCATGCCAGAAATATCACAACATCCAACACCGGCCAACCAAAGAGATGAGAACATTCATGGTGTCCTGTCCATTCGACCAATGGGGCATGGATATCGTTGCGCCATTTCCGATGGCGATAGCTCAACGGAGGTTCCTGCTCATCGCTGTGGACAACTTCTCAAAATGGATGGAGGCTGAACCATTGGCAAAGATAAGTGAATAGATGTGTTGGTACCCCAAAGTAGTTTTGATGTGATCAAACAAGTTAAGTTAGGTAATGTTGTGTTTAATCTTGTATCTAAGTGTGCAGGAACTTAGGAGCACAGGAAGTCGAGCAAAAGACGCAGTTGGCGAGAAGGACGACATGGGAGAGAGCCGACAGACTCGGTGCGTCTGAGGGACGAGGTGCTGTGGAAGAGTACACCGGCAGACGAGAAGGGAGTGTGTGGTGTTTCCAAGGGATGAGAAGGCATTGTGGAAGATTGCTCGAGGAGCAAAAGATGCAGCTATCTGAGGGACAAAAAGCTGTGGAAGAGTACACTAGCGGACGAGAAGGAAGCAAGCAGTGATTCTGAGGGACGAGAAGCCGGAGCGAAAGTTTGCTCAAGAAGGCCGGAAGTTGGGTTCGAGTGAGCCTTATTCCGGATGACCAAAATCACCCAAGCGAACGGAGCCGGAGCGGAAGACTTGGACCGATACGAGGAGAACCAGAGTAGGAGACCGGGACCAAAAATCAACAAAAGCTGATTTTTGGCCCCGGGGCGCCCGGACTGGGGGTGCTCGAACCAGTCTGGGGCGCCCGGACTCCGGGCGACCGAAACCCAATTCTTAGCCAATTCGTCATGGTGTTTGAAAGTTGTGTCAGGGATAAAGTTTTATCCCATTCAGGTGCCTCTTGCAGGGCTATATAAGCAGCCCTGCTCCCAGAAGCTAACTACAACAAGAAATTGTGAAACAACATTTGTACGCTTTTTTTCTTTAGCTTTCTGATTATGTGCGTTCATTGTTGTAAGAGGTTTCTCCGTCCGGAGGAGATTTGTAGTGCGCTTTTTATTTGTCTTGGATTAACAAACTTCCCGGTTGTAACCAAGTAAATTCGCTGAGCCCGATTTTCTGATTCATTATTTCTTTCTATGTTTATGCAAGTGTTTTAATTAAGTTATAAGTTCGAGAAAGGTCTTTTTCTTCTATTTTTGTGCAGGAGTTATTTATTAGGAAATAATTGTTATAAGTAAATAGTTATTTGTTTCCTAGTTATTAGGGAATAATTATTATTAGAAAATAATTATTTGTTTCCTAGTTATTATAGAATAATTATTATTAGGAAATACTTATTATTTTCCTAATTTATGTATTTTACTATTTTCACTTGTAATGGTATTTATATATACCATATGCTATCATTAATAATATGTGTGAATTCTATCGTCAATATGGTATCAGAGCTCTAAGCTTAACAACAACACTTTTTTTCTTCTCTTTCTTTCTTTTTTTTCTCCACAATACCTACCAGCCGCCTTCTACAATGGCTTTTGTCGACGACATCAATCGTCGGCTCCAGCCGCCTTCTACAATGGCTGCCACCAACGACATTCCCCGCCAGCTATCTCTCACAAATACTCCTGATTCTCTAGCCACCTCTCTTGTGGTTCTTAATGTCAATACTTAGGCACCGTTGAAACTTACAACCTCCAATTATTCTGCCTGACGCTTGCAGTTCACGTCTCTTCTATTAGGATATGACTTACTGGGTTTTGTTGATGGCTTACGTCCCTGCCCTCCTGCGCAAATAACGCCTACAGATGCCACGCTCCCTCAAGCGAATCCTGATCATATTCTCTGGCTCCGTCAAGATCAACTTCTCCTCAACGTTATTATAGGTTCGATGTCTCCTACTCTTGTGCAATTTATTTCTTCATCAACTTCATCTAGAGACGCATGGCAGATGCTAGAGAGAACCTACGTCGCTCCCTCATGTGGCAGGATTATAACTCATCGTCAAAATCTTGCCAGCCCTCAACAGGATAACAGGTCTATCACTGATTATATGCAGGACATCAAAAGAAATATTGACGCTCTTGCGCTTATGAATGTCAAAGATGACTTTGATGAGCTCTCTATTCGTGTCCTGAATGGTCTTAGCCAAGATTACTGCAATATCTCACATGCTCTGTAAGTTCGTGACGCCCCTATTACCTTTGATGAGCTATTTGAGCAGTTCCTCAGCTATGAAGCCCAGTTAAAAGTCTCAACACCATCTCCATCTTCGACGCCAATGACTGCTCTTGTGGCTCCAACAAATAATTTTCATATTTGGTATTCAAACTATCGTGGTGGTCGCCAGTAGGTTCCGCCTATATCCCATCAGCCACGCATGTCTACTCCTGGGCTATCTGCGCGTCCTCCTGCACATCCAGCTGTGTCCAGTCCCAATCGTTATCTTGGGCGCTGTCAGATTTGTGGTGTCCAAGGTCACTCTGCTCGCTAGTGCTGTCATATGACTGCCTCGATGCTTGCTCTGCTTTCGTCAGCTCCTTCGCGTGCTCCGCGTCCCACGTATGTGTCGTTTGCGCACACTGCCGTTTATTATACACCTTTGTTTGATTCTCGAGAATAGGTTGTTGACTCTGGTGCCTCTCATCATGTCACCACTGATCTCGCTACTCTCTCGTTGCATGAACCTTACTCTGGGAATAATAGCGTCATCATGGTGATAGTTCTAGACTACCTATTACACACACTGGCTCTTTCTCTACTTCATCTTTCCCTTTAGTTTTTTCCAATGTTTTATTTGTATCATCTATGTCAAAAAATTTGATTTCTATTGCAGCACTTTGTGCTACTAATCCCGTTGCATTTCTTTTCTTTGATTCCTATTTCAGGTGTTGGATTGTCGTACGGGAGTGACACTGGTTAGCGGGGTCCATAGAGATGGTGTCTATTACTGGCTAAAATTTATGTCTGTCTCGTCATCTATTTCCTTATGACATAGTCATCCGTCATTAGATATTTTGCAACATTTTTTTTATCCTTGGGTCTTTCGTTTCCTACAAATATTTTGTCTAATTTTTCATGCACTTCATGCAATATTAATAAGAGTCATAAATTGCTCTTTCATAAATCTAGTATTTCGTCTCGTGCTCCTTTGAATATTATCTTTTCTGATGTTTAGACATCTCCTATATCATCATTTGATGGACTCAAATATTATGTTATCTTTATTGATCATTTTACAAAGTATTTATAGCTTTATCCTTTACGCAATAAATCGGATGTATACTCTACCTTTATTGTATTCAAAACTCTTATTGAAAATTGGTTCTCGATGACTATCAAAATACTATTAACTGATAATGGAGGTGAATTCTTAGCCCTTCGCTCGTTTCTTACTACTTATGGTATTAGTCATCTTACCACTCCTCCACACACTCCTGAACACAATGGATACTCTGAACGTCGTCATCGCCATATAATCAAAACTGGTCTCACTTTGTTGCACAAAGCATTTATTCCACTCACTTTCTGGCCTTATGCCTTTGCTACGGCAGTCTATTTGATTAACCGCATGCCTAAGGTCGGTCTCTCCCATATGTCCTCTTTTGAAAAATTGTTCACCACCGTTCCTAATTTTTCTAAGCTTCGAGTTTTCGGATGTCTATGCTTTCCTTGGTTGCGCCCCTACTCTCACCACAAGCTTGATCCCAAGTCAACCTCTTGTATCTTCCTTGGCTATTCTCTCACATGGAGTGTCTTCCTGTGCTATGATGTAGCTCTCAAAACAGTCTTTGTATCTCGTCATGTTAAGTTTGTGGAGCATGTTTTTCCATTTGCCATCACCTCCTCCTTGGATTCCACAATAATAGACACTAACTCTGAGCTCTCTGCTGCACCAGTTCTCTCGTGGGACCCTCCAACAATGATGTCGCAACCTGCCACTAACCGTAGCCGTCTACAAGTGACTTCTTCACAGCTGTCATCATCGCCACCATCATCACCTCTTGTTGTTGGGTCGTCCACGCTACCAGGTGGCAACCTACCCTCTAGCCCACCGACTCTTTCTCCCTCTCTCAGTTCTTTAAACCAACATCCTATGTAAACTCGCTCCAAAAATGTCATCTACAAACCCAATCCAAAGTATCTTCTTCATACTAGTCTTCCACAGCTTTATGAACCCTCCTCTATCAAGCAGGCGCTCAAAGATCCGAATTGGGTACAGGCCATGCATGAAGAGTATGATGCTCTTCTCTGTAATCAGACTTGGACTCTTGTCCCACTTTCACCAGACAAAAATCTTATGGGTAATAAGTGGGTGTTTCACATTAAGCATAATTCTGATGGCTCAATTGATCGGTATAAGGCTCGTTTTGTTGCCAAGGATTTTCATCAGTGCCCTAGTGTTGAATTTCATGATACATTCAACCCTGTTATTAATCCAATAATAATGCGCATTGTTCTTAGTTTGGCTGTGAATCGGAGGTGGTGTCTTCTCCAACATGATGTAAACAATGCGTTTCTTAATGGTCATCTTGCAGAAGAGGTTTATATAGCGCTACCTTCGGGTATGCGCAGTGCTGAGTTTTCAGATCATGTGTGTCGTTTGCATAAGGCACTTTATGGCCTGAAGCAGGCTCCGTGCACCTGGTATTTGGAGCTTCGCGTTTTCTTGGTCTCTCTTGGCTTTATCGCATCTCGAGCTGACACCTCTTTATTTGTTTATTCTCGGGATGATACTATTATCTATTTCCTTGTATATGTTGATGATCTAATCATTACAGGGAGTGATGCTTCTTCTGTTGACGTCATAGTATGTAAACTTCATGCAAAATTTGCGATTAAAGATCTTGGGGCTCTTTCTCTCTTCTGTGGTATTGAAGTTCGCCCAACCTCAAATGGTCTTCTCTTATCTCAACAAAAGTATGTCATTGATCTTCTCTCCAAACACAACATGCTTGATTCCAAGCTGGTCTTCACTTCTATTGCTGCTAGCTCTCATCTTACTTTACATGATGGGTCTTTATCTTTTGATACATCTAAGTTCTGACAAGTAGTTGGAAGCTTACAATATCTCCGTATGACTCGTCCTGATATTTCCTTTGCGGTCAACAAGATTTCACAGTTTATGCATGCTCCTTCAGAGACGCATTGGGGTGTTGTGAAGCGTCTACTTCGGCATCTCAAAGGTACTAGGGATCTTGGCATTCATCTTCTTGCGGATAAACCTTTTACTCTGCATGGTTTCTCCGATGCAGACTGGGCAGGAGATCCAGATAATCGATATTCTACGGGTGCATTTATTATTTTTCTAGGTGCTAATTCAATTTCCTGGAAATCTACCAAACAACGCACGGTTGCACGCTCTTCGACTGAGCCTGAATATCGTGTCATTGCCTCTGTAGCAATTGAGATCCAATGGATTAAGTCACTTTTGACAGATCCGCTTCTTCCGATTACCACACCTGCTGTACTTTTTACTGATACTTTGGGTGCCACGTATCTTTCAGCTAATCCTATTTTTCACTCTCGGATGAAGCATCTGGCTATTAACTATCACTTTGTTCATGATCTGGTGCAGACCTCGGAACTACGAGTTACTCATATTCCTGCTGAGGATCAGTTGGTTGATGCACTTATAAAGTCACTTTCTCGACCTCGGTTGTTTGCTATTTGCACCAAGATTGATGTCATTTTTGGGATATCATCTTGAGAGAACGTATTAGGAAATAATTATTATAAATAAATAGTTATTTGTTTCCTAATTATTAGGGAATAATTATTATTAGAAAATAGTTATTTGTTTCCTAATTGTTAAAGAATAATTATTATTAGGAAATACTTATTATTTTCCTAATTTATGTATTTTCCTATTTTCACTTGTAATGGTATTTATATATACTATATGCTATCATTAATAATATGTGTGAATTCTATCGTCAATATTATTCACCCCTTCTAGCCGGTCGCCAAGGGTCCTAACAAGTGGTATTAGAGTAAGGACGTCTCAAAAGGACTAATCGTCGACTGAAGCAACGAGACGATGGCCGGACCGAGCATATACCCTCCTAAGTATGAGGGGGAATTTGCGAGCTGGAAAAAGAAAATGAAGGTATTTTTTAAAATCGACTTTAAATTTCTTTTAATAATGAAGTTCGATTTTGTAGCACCCGAAAGTAAGGCAGAATACCAGTGGACAAAGAAGGAGCAGGCCGACTTCGTGGTAAACGGTAAAGCAGAGTTCCATCTACTGAGTGTCCTACCGCCACAAGAAGTCAACCGGATCGACGTCTGTAACTCAGCAAAAGAGTTTTCGGAGAAGTTCCTTGAGCTTCACAAAGGGACGTCTGAAGCCAAGCTCATGAGACGGGATCTGCTAAGGAACCAGCTGAGTAACATAAAATTGGAAGCAGAAGAAACCGTTGCACATCTTCACTCGAGAATGAAGGAACTAATTACCAGACTCACGAATCTTGAAGAAAAGGTAAGCAACCGAGATTTGCTAAGGTACGCGCTTAATGCATTTTCTAGAACTACCGAGTGGGCATCATTAGTAGATGCTTACTATATATCTAAAGGTTTAGAATTTATCACCTTAGAAGAAATGTTTTCAACATTTGAAGTCCATGAAACAAGATGTGCAAATTCGAAGGAACCGAAGCACAATATTGTCCTCAAGGCGAAGATAAATGAACTAGATTCAAAATCCTCTCTCAACGATGATGACGAAACGACAATGATGGTAAGGTAATTTAAAAATTATTTAAATCTAGAAAAACTAACCATCTACAGGGTTGAAAGAAAAGAAAAATTAAATGCTACCACTGCAATGAAGAAAGATATGTTAAAGACAACTGCCCTAAGTTGAAGAACAAGGACAAGGGCAAGAACAAAAAACTTGTCCAATCTAACAAGTACAAAACGCTAAAGGCAACATATGATGAAACGTCATCCGAATCGGAAATTGAAGTCATCGCTGGACTTGCGTTAGTGGCAAGTCATCAAGAAGATGAAAACGAAGCAAACTCGTCCGAAATGAGTATTGAGAGCATCGATGATGGAGAAGCGACATCTTAAGAAAGCAGCAGTTCAGGGGGAGCTACGGACAACGAGATCGACAAGGTAAGTCAGGTATGATCTCTGTCTCCTAATAAATTATTCAAGTTTGTTAAATTATTGTTAAAGGATTGTTGTAAGCTAGAAAAAGAAAACCAAGAGTTAAAATTAATTCTAGCCAAATCTTGTCCATTAGAAGAATTTGACAAAATAAAATTGGAAAATGATAATTTACAAAAAAAATAAAGAACTTGAAAAGTCATACATGCTCATATAATACAAGTATTAGAAAATTTAATACTCTAAATTGATACCTTAATTACCATAAGAGACAAATTAGGAAAATTTCTCAAAAATATATTCCTAAAAGATTTTTAATCAACCCAGTTGGAAGGAACCTATATTGGGTTCCAAAATCATTCTTGAATTAAAACTTTAAAGTTAGGGCTTTCAGAAAGTAAATTAAATGTTTGATTTCCTTAAGAGACTTTGTCTAGAAAGTGGTTGTTGCTCCAATAACCAAGAAGGCCTAGTGCCTCGCCACAGCTTAGAAGTCAATTAATGAAATAAAATGTTTAATTGACAAATTGATAAAGCATTTAATTATAATTAATGCTTTAAATAGTTACTTAAATATTTTTTTCCTTAGAAAATTATTTTTGGAAAAACTTAAAGTTTCTAAAATTACTGTAAATTTTTTAAGTGATATCAAAGTTATTTTCAAAGTTTTCTAAAACTTGATAAGTTTTTCAAAATATTGGAAAATCAGAGTTTTTTTTACTAAAAACTTTCTTATTTTTGAAAAGTTACCCTTAAATTTTTTTTTGAGATACTCCATTTTTTATGTGATCAAAGGGGGGGGGGGGGGGGGGGAGAAGGGAAGATTAAGTCTACAGGGAGGTAGCTTAATTTTTTTCAATTTTTGTACTTTATTGCAAAATTTATTGCTTTTAATTTATGTTAGTTTACCCTAACTTAACCTGGGTTGCTCACATAAAAAAGGGGGAGATTATTGGTACCCCAAAATATTTTTGATGTGATTAAACAAGTTAAGTTAGGTTCTGTTGTGTTTAACCTTGTATCTAAGTATGCAGAAACTTAGGAGCATAGGAAGTCGAGCAAAAGACGCAGCTAGCGAGAAGGATGGCATGGGAGAGAGTCGACAGTGTTGGTGCAACATCCCTCAGGTCAAGGTTGACCTGGTTGACCAAGCTGAGTCTTGGTTTGAGTTTAGATGTTTGACAATAAGAAATTGATTGAAGGAGGTCCAAGTAGGTCAAGGTTGACCGGATACTTGACTGGGAAGTCCTAACTGGGATGTTAGGTAGAATGGAAGTCCTGGTAAGTGAAGCCAGGCAGAAGGAAAGTCCTAGTGAGTGAAGCTAGGCAGATTGAAAACCCTAGTGAGTGAAGCTAGGTGAAAATCCTGGTGAGTGAAGCCAGGTGAAAGCCCTAGTGAGTGAAGCTAGGCAGATGGAAAACCCTAGTGAGTGAAGCTAGGTGAAAGCCCTAGTGAGTGAAGCTAGGTGAAAGTCCTGGTGAGTGAAACCAGGCAAGGGAAAATCCAGATGGATCAAGGATGATCGGACATCTGGTGTTGGGAGGTCCAAGTAGGTCAAAGGATTGACTGGATACTTGGCACGAGGAAATACAGATAGGTCAAAGGGATTGACCAGACATCTGATGGAAGTCCAAGTAGGTCAAAGGGAGTGACCAGATACTTGGCATGAATAGAAAAGTCCAAGTGGGTCAAAGGGATTGACCAGACACTTGGTGGGAAGTCCTAGCAGGTCAAAGGAGTGACCAGATGCTAGGCATGGTGTACCAACAGGTCAAGGTTGACCGGGTGTTGGTTTGGTAGGCTTGGGACTTGGTTTTGGGCAAAAACCAAGTACTGGATCGATCAGTGGATCGATCCAAGCCTTTCCTAGCGAACAGAGAGCCTCTGGATCGATCCGTGGATCGATCCAGATGTCCCAATCGATCAGTGGATCGATTGGGACGCGGCTGCTTCGCGCGATAAGCGCTGGATCGATCCATGGATCGATCCAGGCGTTTTTCCCAGAGCACAGAGGCGCTCTGGATCGATCCGTGGATCGATCCAAAGCCTCCCCGATCGATTGGGAACATTCGAATCGATCGGGATCCGACCGTTGGCGTCGATAAAGGCCGCAGGCGCACGATTCCTTCGGCATCTCTTCTCCGATTCACTCCAGATCTCTCGCCAGCTCCTCCACAGCACTCTCAAGCTCAAGATCGCCAGTTCTTGAAGGTTCTTGGAGGCTCTTCCAAGTCAAGAGGCGGATCAAAGCAAGAAGAAGAAACTAGGGTTAGGGTTTGTGCTTTCATTGTAAGCTTGTAAGCTTGTATTTCTTTACTACCCTTTCTTCTTCTTGTATTGAGAGTCTTGTAGGGCTTCTCCGCCCTTGGTAGTTACCATAAAGGAGAGTTTCATTAGTGGAGGGTGTGTGCGTTGGTGTGGATCCTTGGACTAGTCACCTCTTGTGAGGTGGATACCAAGTAAACCAACCGTGTTAGCGTTGTGTGAGTGTTTCTTTGTATTTCCGCTGCATATCCTTGAAGAAACAAGCAACGCCGAACAACGAGCGAAAGCGACGAGCTATTCACCCCCCCTCTAGCTACTTTTGGTCCTAACAAGTGGTATCAGAGCAAGGCCGCTCTTCACCGGAATCATCGCCGGAAGGGTCAAGCATAACAAGAAAAGCTAGAGGGTAAAGAAGTTGAAGCAAATTCATCAAAAGTCAAAGATTTCAACAAGCTCAACCTCAAGATGCAATTCCAAGATGGACTTGGATTTGACACAAGGGTGGCTCCACCGTATACATCCACAAGCTTCGATTCTTGGAAATCAAGAATCGAAAATTTTCTTATGATGGAGATAGAGCAATGGTTTGCTCTAATGGAAGGCTTCAAGGCTCCAAGAAATTCAAAGGGCAAAGTTCTCAAGAGGAGCAAGTGGAGCCAAGAGCAAGTTCAAAGGTGCGATGCAAATGACAAAGTGACCAAGCTTTTGGTCAATTTATTACCAAGCACCATCCTTTGCAAAATTGGAGAATTTGAAGATGCAAAGGAATTATGGAGCAAATTGGCCAAGCTTCATGAAGAGATCCCCTCCACTGTACAAGAGCAAGAAGTATCCATAGAGGGTGACTCTTTGGAGCAAGACCAAGAGGAGGACTCCGAGGTTGAGAGATGCTCAACCTCCAAAGAAGAGGAAATTCAAGAAGCTTCATCCTCAAGGAAATGCAACGAAGGGAACAAGGAGGGAGCATACTCCTTGTTTCATATTCAAGAAGATGAAGCCTCCACCTCTAGGATTGAGGGGGAGCAATCCTTGGTGACGCCGGATCAAGAAGAAGGAGAAGCTTCTACATCCGGGTCAAGAGACGAAGAGGAGGAAGAAGATTCTACCTCCACAAGTCAAGAAAAATCAATTGGAGGAGAATCAAGGTCCGATCAAGAGGAAGCTTCTACCTCCGGATCCAAAGGAAAAGATGCCACCCCTACAAGCAAAGGTATAAATATTTCAATTAATAATAAAAATCATATTATATGCTTTGAGTGTAGGGAACACGGGCACTACAAGAGCAAGTGCCCTAAATTGGCCAAGAAGAAGGGCCAAGTGGCACAAAAAGGCAAGGTGAAGCCCAAGGAGATCATCCCCAACACAAAGAAGAGCAAGGAGCATATTATATGCTTCTCTTGCAATCAAAAGGGGCATTACCGAAGTCAATGCCCCAAGGGGAAGAAGGTGGTCAAGGCTCAAGGAGGCACTAGTCAAGGGGGAGCCTCCAAGGTAAAGAAGAAGGTATCTTTTATTGAGCCTAACCCTTTACATTATGGTAAAAAGCATGATAGTTCTAATTTTTATCATTTTAATGCAATTTACCATAAGAATAGGAAGCATGAGGGCTTTAAGGAAAAGTATGTGGCCCTACATGCCAAAACTACCCAACCTAAGGTTAGGAAGGTAGATGGACACTTGGGCAAGAACACTAAGGATAATAGATACAAGCCCAAAAACAAAAATGCTCATGGGTGTAATGAAAAATCAAAATATAAGGATTTAATGATAGAAAATCAAGTCTTGAGATCAAGACTTGATAAAATGGAAAAGACCCTAAAAAGGATGGAAAATATCCTAAAAGGGCAAAATGAGCATAACCTAGGTTTAGGGGTACAAAAGCCATCAAATGGCCATAGAGGTTTGGGATACAAACCCAAAGCAAAAAGGGATGTGCCTAGTTATCATAGGGTTCCATATAGCTATGGAACAAACCCTAAGTCTAGAGGTCAAGTCAAAGATACAAGGGAAAATATCCCTAGAAGTATCTTTGCAACCAAAGTGACTAAGACTTCTAAGAAGTCTAAGAAAGTCACTAACAAGGTCACAAGGGAGGCTATCCCTAGAGTTGACCTAGAAAATGTGACCAAGGCTTCTAAGAAGCCCAACAAGGTCACTAGGCAGGTATCTAGGGAAGTTATCCCTAGTGAGTACCTAGAGCATCCAAGGAGCACCAATAGGTGTTGGGTTCCTAGGAGCATTTTCTCTACCCCATAAATGGGTTAGAGAGTGTCAACTCCGATTAGTAGGGTAGTTAACCCAACTTTGAGGAAATTGACACTCAAGGAGCATTTTCAAGGTTTTGTTAATCTTTGAAAATGAAATGGAATTATTATTTACTCCTTGAACGAGTAAAATGTGCCTAATGGTGGAAGAATTGATTTTAATCTTAAATGGCACATATTGGAAAATTCATAAGGAATACCAAGTTGGGATTTTGGTATGTTCTTAGGAAATTTAAGGCAATCCGGGCCTTAATTTAAAGGTGCTACTCTTGTGAAAAATGAAATATGCCAACATTTGAGGATATGCTTATTTTCATTTGGCATACATTAATCAAGGGAATTAGAAATGCCAATTTAGGCTTTGGCACTTTCTTGAAGCACTTTAGGGCAATCTAGGTTTAAGTTGTAAGTTTAGCTAAGATTTTAAGGATACTTAGATAGTTAATCTAGGTATATTTTATTTAGGCTAAATCTTGCCATGATTGTTTGCCTATCATATGCCATGACATCATGTCTATTTTTGCATTCATGTTTTATTATGCAAAATTCAAAAATACCATGTCATGACATTCATACATCATGTAGTTATAGGAATCTTTCTTTTGAAAGTTATTTTATTTTGATGTATGCCATAACATTATCATGCATTAGTTTAATTCCTTGTAATTAAGGACAAATGACATTTAACAACACTTATTAACGGGTGACATCCTGGTGGATGTCTAATATCTCTAAAATGCCTAGATAGATATGCATGATCCCTAGTTTAGGGCAAAATCAAAATCTACATCTCGCAAAGACTATAAGGTGACTTGTATGTGTTTTAGTGCACATTAGATACAAGTGAGATGTTAGGATGATGAACAAAGCTCAAGATGTTGATTCAGTGCATTCTTTTGAGTTTTTAGGATCATCAAAACACATAGTTATGTGTTTTCCCATCATTGGGAAAGCTAATGTACAAGTCATGTGCATTATGCCCAAGGAACATGATGGGATATTGGTTTTGAAAATGTTTTCAAAGTGATTTTGGAAAACCTTGGTGAAGGCTATCTTTTGATAGTAATCACCATTGAATAATTAGACACAAACTTGAAGAAAACGCTAAAGTTTTAGCAAGTTTTCAAGCTTGTGTCAATCTTTGAAAATATGATGTATTTTCATAGAAAACTATTTTTCCATGATTAAGTATGCCCTAAATAATGTCTACACGAAATTTCATGATTTTTGAATTTTTGTAGAATTTTCTAGGGGTTTCTGAAGTTGACTGAAATGGAATTTCAGCAACTATCAGAGCTCCGATCGATCCATGGATCGATTGGAGTGCCTGAATTGATCCGTGGATCGATTCGGAAGGCATGTCTCCCACGAGCAGAAGCTCGCTGGATCGATCAGCCGATCGATCCAGGGAGTCTGAATCGATCAGTGGATCGATTCAGAAAGGTTCAATCGATTGGAACCCAACTCCAATCGATCCAAGTTGCTGATTTTTGGCTGGGAAGGCCTGATTTCAGCATCTTTGAACCTCTTTGAGTCTAGGTAACCATTCCAAACCCCCCAAAATACATTTGTATACATACAAAGGGTGTTTTCATGTGAAAACAAGGATGGATTGGTTAAGGAAGACTTCATTGAAGTTTTAGGTTGAGGTTTGTTTCAAATTTTGAGTATTTGAACCTCAAAACTTCTAAATTTGGGTTTCCTAAAGGTTTAGGGATTCCAAGTCATTGTTGGTGCAATGACAGAAGTTACCACCATATCTTTAGGGGGAGGGACTCTTTAAAGACATGAAAAAATTATTTTTCATGAACCTTGGAAGGTGGTTAACCTTCTTTAAAGAAAATGCTCATGTATGAACTTTTGAACTTGAAATGGGGAGTGGATATCCTCATTATTTCAAGTGGGAACTCAAGTGGTTAGAAAATGCTCAAGGTTGGGTATTTGTCTACATTGAGGGAGAAGTTAAGGATAAATGAAGGGTATGGGACCTTCATTATCGTGTTGATCACGACGAGTGATGTTGTGAACAACGATGAGCAACTCTTCAGGGGGAGAGTCGTCAACAAATGGATTTGTTGATGTGTACCCAAAATTGGGGCAAGGGTTGATGTGTGCCCAAAGATGGGTTGATGTGTGCCAATAGGGGGAGAATGAAAGGACCTGTGCATGGGTGTAAGTTAGGCTTTCATTACCTTGAGGGAGTGTGCCCTCTTAGGGGGAGAATGAAGAGCTTAATTTATGTGTTCATTACCTAGTGGCATGAAGATTGAGGCTATAGGATTAGCCTAACTTACATGTGGTATTGTAAGTGTTATTGTGGTATTGTCAAACATCAAAAAGGGGGAGATTGTTGGTGCAACATCCCTCAGGTCAAGGTTGACCTAGTTGACCAAGCTGAGTCTTGGTTTGAGTTTAGATGTTTGACAATAAGAAATTGATTGAAGGAGGTCCAAGTAGATCAAGGTTGACCGGATACTTGACTGGGAAGTCCTAACTGGGATGTTAGGTAGAATGGAAGTCCTGGTAAGTGAAGCCAGGTAGAAGGAAAGTCCTAGTGAGTGAAGCTAGGCAGATTGAAAACCCTAGTGAGTGAAGCTAGGTGAAAATCCTGGTGAGTGAAGCCAGGTGAAAGCCCTAGTGAGTGAAGCTAGGCAGATGGAAAACCCTAGTGAGTGAAGCTAGGTGAAAGCCCTAGTGAGTGAAGCTAGGTGAAAGTCCTGGTGAGTGAAACTAGGCAAGGGAAAATCCAGATGGATCAAGGATGATCGGACATCTGGTGTTGGGAGGTCCAAGTAGGTCAAAGGATTGACTGGATACTTGGCACGAGGAAATACAGATAGGTCAAAGGGATTGACCAGACATCTGATGGAAGTCCAAGTAGGTCAAAGGGAGTGACCAGATACTTGGCATGAATAGAAAAGTCCAAGTGGGTCAAAGGGATTGACCAGACACTTGGTGGGAAATCCTAGCAGGTCAAAGGAGTGACCAGATGCTAGGCATGGTGTACCAACAGGTCAAGGTTGACCGAGTGTTGGTTTGGTAGGCTTGGGACTTGGTTTTGGGCAAAAACCAAGTACTGGATCGATCAGTGGATCGATCCAAGCCTTTCCTAGTGAACAGAGAGCCTCTGGATCGATCCGTGGATCGATCCAGATGTCCCAATCGATCAGTGGATCGATTGGGACGCGGCTGCTTCGCGCGATAAGCGCTGGATCGATCCAGGCGTTTTTTCCAGAGCACAGAGGCGCTCTGAATCGATCCGTGGACCGATACAAAGCCTCCCCGATCGATTGGGAACATTCGAATCGATCGGGATCCGACCGTTGGCGTCGATAAAGGCCGCAGGCGCACGATTCCTTCGGCATCTCTTCTCCGATTCACTCCAGATCTCTCGCCAGCTCCTCCACAGCACTCTCAAGCTCAAGATCGCCAGTTCTTGAAGGTTCTTGGAGGCTCTTCCAAGTCAAGAGGCGGATCAAAGCAAGAAGAAGAAACTAGGGTTAGGGTTTGTGCTTTCATTGTAAGCTTGTATTTCTTTACTACCCTTTCTTCTTCTTGTATTGAGAGTCTTGTAGGGCTTCTCCGCCCTTGGTAGTTACCATAAAGGAGAGTTTCATTAGTGGAGGGTGTGTGCGTTGGTGTGGATCCTTGGACTAGTCACCTCTTGTGAGGTGGATACCAAGTAAACCAACCGTGTTAGCGTTGTGTGAGTGTTTCTTTATATTTCCGCTGCATATCCTTGAAGAAACAAGCAACGCCGAACAACGAGCGAAAGCGACGAGCTATTCACCCCCCCTCTAGCTACTTTTGGTCCTAACAGACAGGCTCGGTGCGTCTGAGGGGCGAGGTGCTGCGGAAGAGTACACCGGCGGATGAGAAGGGAGCGTGCGGTGTTTCCGAGGGACGAGAAGTTGAAGCGGAAGATTGCTTGAGGAGCAAAAGACGTAGATGCCCTAGGGACCAAAATCAGCAAAAGCTTATTTTTGGCCCCGGGGTGCCCGGACCTGGTCGGGGCGCCCAGACCAGTCCAGGGCCCCCGGATTGGGGGCGCCCGGACGAGTCCGGGGTACCCGGACTCCGAGCGCCCGGGACCCAATTCTTAGCAAATTTGACGTGGCAGGTGTTAGAGTGTATACTAAAAGCCTAGCTTTTGTAAATATTTATTTGTTGAAATAAAAGAATCACATTGGTCAATATCTGTATTTATTTATTAAATGTAATTGTTCAATTAATTTATATAGTAGACAACATGGAGTGTGGTGTCACACTCAGAAGATCATGTTGTCGGTTCTCTATAAATTATAAACAGTTGCTCGCGACTAAGATGGAAAGGAACAAACCATCAGAATAGTCGTAGTGTAATTAAATATTAGTTTATCTTGACTAATAAATTACACTGATACACTTTAAGTGTATTGAGTAAGATCATTTAGGTAAGTTCTTTTTGTATTGACTTAGTAAAAGAACTAAACCTTAGTTATTATGGAAGTGTGTGCTCTTAATCCTAATATAATAACAAGCACATATATTTAATATTTATTTCTTTGACTTATCAAAGGGTGAGGTTTAGCTCGATAAATCAATATGCCCGATAAGTTGGGAAATGATATTACTTATAGTGTGTGTTGTTGATTATAGAAGGAATCTGTGTCCTAGTTATCTAGGTTGAGAATATCCCCAAGAGAAGCTCATAAGGATTGCCATGTTAAATCCTGCAGGTGGACCTAGTCCGACATGACAATAAAGTTGAGTGGTACTACTCTTGGAGCTAGATATTAATTAAGTGAGTTGTCAGTAACTTACTTAATTAGTGAGTATTCGTAATCTTAAACACAGGGAGACTAACACACTCATGATAAGAAGGAGCCCATAATGTAATTTGGGATTGGTGCGGTAGTGCGGTAGTGCGGTAATAACTCTCTAGTGGAATGAGTTATTATCGATGAACTTGAGTTGTGTGTTCTGAGCGAACACGGGATACTCAAGCTCATCGGAAGGACAAAACTAATTTCTCCTCTAGGTCCCTGTCGTAGCCTCATTATAGCCTCAAGTCCATCCAAATGTAAGGCTCTTCTTGGTGTCCAAGAAGTGGGCCGGTCCAATGCTTGGTGACCAAGCAAGGGCCGGCCACATCCTCTCCTATAGGGGCCGGCCCTTTGCTTGGTGACCAAGCATGAAGGGGTCGGCCACAATATTCAAACAAGGAGGTTTGTTTTTGAATTTTTAAAATCTTCTCTTTGTAGAAAACTATAAGTTTTAAAAGAGAGATTTTAATTTTTTTTAAAATTTTCCTTATTTGAATTTGACCACATGTTTTAATAGAGAGTTTTAAAAGTTTTAAAACTTTCCTTTTTTAACCATCCTCATGGTTTAAGAAAAAAGGGAGATAAGTTTTAAAATTAAAATTTTCTATCATCATGTTAAAAAAGGAAATTTTATAAGAGAGTTTTTAAATTTAAAACATGATGTTAATTTTTAGAAACTTTCCTTTTTTAACTCCTACTTTAGGAAAGAGAGCTTGTAAAATTTTATAAGAGTTTTTTCTTGTAAAATTTTATAAAAAAATTATTATTCCTTTCCTAAATATGGTGGTCGGCCACCTTGCTTGGTGCTCAAGCAAGGGGCCATCCAAACTTAATCCTAAACCATATAGGATTGATCACAACCATTGATTGGTGATTGATTCAATCAAGAGGAAAGAAAAGGAAAAATAAAAAGGAAAAGGAAAAACTCTTGGATGATTTTATTTTTTGTAAAAGGTTTTTCCTTATTTGCCTTGGGCAAGTAATATAAAAGAAGGGGTGAGGGGGCTTCATGAGTGACAACTCTTATTCTATTGCTTGGAGGTCTTTTGGTGGCCGACCCTCTCCTTTCTCCCTTTCTCTTTGCTCTCTTCTCCTTGGTGGTGGTGGTGGCCGAATCTTAGAGGAAGAGGAAGGATTCTTTTGGGTGGTGTTCATCTTGGAGGATCGTCGCTCACACGACGTCCAAGGCGAGGCGAGGAATACTGCAGAAGATCTCGAGGTCATTAGCTTACAAAGAGAAGGTATAACTAGTAATTTTCTTCCGCATCATACTAGTTATTTTCTTTGTAAGAATTCTAAATACAAGAGGCAATTTGATCTAGTTTTTCGAATTTATTTTTCGAGTTTGTGTTTTCTTCTTTTTCGAACTTGTGATTCGATTGTTCCTTTTAGTTAACCTAGAGTTATTTAAGGAAATAAATATTAGCTTTCCTTAAAAGGCTTTGCCTAGGCGGTGGTGGTTGCTCCCATATCCAAGAAGGTCATGTGCCTCGCCATGCAGTCCTGGAAGCCAATTTTGGAAATTAATATTTATGGAATTAATAACCTAGGTAGATTTGAATCAATAGTGTTAAGTTCCTCTTGCGATTCAAATCTAAACCATTAAGAACAGATAAGTTAAATTTGGAATCAATGATGTTAAGTTTCGTCTGTGATTCCTAATTTAACTTTTAAAGAACACAATAGATTATTTAAGGAAAGGTTCGACACTTGTACAAAAATTTTTGTACAGTGGAACCGATACGTTTTCCTAGGATTAACCAACAATTGGTATCAGAGCTAGGGTTTACCTCTGTGTGTTTAGAATTCAAATAGGTTATGCACATGTCATACATAATTTAGGCAAGAAAATAGTAGGATGTGCTAACTCTTTGGTTGTAGGCTCCAACTATTATGGCTTATTGATATTGTGTGTGATTGGACCCTTGGACATGTCAAGGGCATTATTTGTATGCATGATTGTATGTATAAAATACAGCAGGAGCTGTATTATTTTTTAGAATTTTATTTTTGTTCGATCTAGAATACATGTACATTCCCTTGTGGAATATAGGATCGATATATGTAAAATTCTATTTTTGTTGCGGATCGGATTCTTGTGAGGCGTGGTACTTTTGGATCACCAGAGGTGCAGCGGAATAAGAAGCAAGATGGATGTGACAACTCGACCCGATGGCGGTGGCTAAAGATGGCAGCAGCTAGGGTTGGAGCATACTGAAGACAGTGATGGAAAATGTCATAATAGTTGGAAAATTAATTTTCAAATTTATTTCTTTTATTTACTGTGATGTTTATATGCATGTGATGTATGCTAGGATAGGTTAAAAATCCTCATTTTTAAATAACTAAGTGGGAGAGGGATTTTAATAAATCCCATGGTCTCCATTACTGGTTTGTAAGTGATGCAACAAGCCTAAGTGTTGGCTCTGAGTGTCTCCCTCCACAACGGATGAGTTTGTTGTGGATCACTAGATCAAACTTCCTTTTATGGATAGTTATAGGAAATTATTTAGGAGCGTGTGATCTTCTCCAACTGAAGGGGCACAATCCTATTTAATGGACTTAGTATCAAGTAATGGTATACACTTAGACGCATTCAATAGTATCCTTCCCAACGGAGTCACTGCTATTGTCTTGTGTGACCAAAGTGAAACCAATTATTAATTTTATTTGTCATAAAGTTTGGATGACAAGATAATAAAATTAATGGGGCACACCCTCCTCTTACAAATGATGAATTTGTATACGTCCACACTAACGTGGCATGCAATATTCACGGTGAATTGAGGTGTTGGTTAATTTAAAATAGTATTGTTTGAGGAATCAATATTATTCTAAATTTAGAGTCTTGACCAAATTTTATTTTTTGTGATTCTTAGGATGACTTTCAACCCACTAGCCATTATACTAAAAGAGAACAAACTTACTGGTCCCAACTATATTGATTGGAAAAGAAACCTGGACATTGTTCTTACTGCTGAAAGCTATAAGTTTGTACTGACTGAGGCTTGCCCTGATGCACCTGACGGTGACTCTACCCTAGAGGAGATTGAGTATCATAAGAAATGGGTAAAAGCTGATGAGATGGCGCGGTGTTACATTTTGGTATCAATGTCAAATGTATTGCAACATCAGCATCAAGATTTACCAACAGCTTATGATATAATGAACAATCTCAAAGAACTCTTTGGGCACCAGAGTCGGACTGCTAGGAAAGAGGCAATGAGAAAGCTAATGACAACCACCATGTTTGAGGGGGCACCCGTAAGGGATTATATCCTCAAAATGATGGCTTATCTGAATGAAATACAAGTCCTTGGAGGAGAAATCGATGGGGAACCCCAGGTCGATATAATTCTCCAAACCCTACCCAGAAGTTTTGAGCAGTTCCGCCTGAACTATAACATGAACAAAAGAGAGTATACGTTGGCGAAACTTCTGACAGAACTACAGGCAGCAGAAGGAATATTTCGTCACAGTTCTCAGATTCACTATGCTGAAAATGGTTCTATTTCTAAGTCGAAAGGCAAGAAGAAGAAGAAACAGGTCTTTTCAGCAAAGAAGGTGAATAAACCTCAGAGTACAGGACAGAAAGCTAGAATGAAGAAGCCGAAGGGCAAGTGCTTCATCTGCAAGCAGTCTGGACATTGGAAGGCGAACTGTCCTCGTAGGAATCAGAACAATAAAGGTATATCTCATACTCTAGTAGTTAAAGCATGTTTAACGGTGTTATCTACCAGTACCTGGTGTGTAGATACGGGAGCCACTGATCATGTCTGTAATTCTTTACAGGGGTTCCAGGAAATCTAGCGACTATTTGATGGAGAGATAACTGTCTACATGGGCAATGCTACTAAGGTGGCGGCTGTTACAGTGGGAGACGTCTGCTTATTTTTTGATAGGAATAGAAATTTGATTTTAAGAAATTATCTTTATGTACCCAGTTTTAGAAAGAATTTAATTTCAGTTTCTAAACTGTATTTGGATGGATATTCAGTTTCCTTTAGTAATAATGTCGTTATAAAGAGAAATAAGGTGATTATCTGTTCTGGTGCATTGGTTGACAATTTATACACTTTAAATCCAATTTCTCCCACAAAGTAAAATATGGAAATTAATAACACATCTTCTAACTCTAATAAGAGAAAAGAACCTTCAGAGATGAACCAAACGTATCTTTGGCATCTAAGGCTTGGACATATTAACTTAAGTAGGATTCAAAGGCTTGTAGCCGATGGACTCTTGGGTTCATTCGAGTTGGAAAACTTTCCAACATGTGAATCTTGCTTGGAAGGAAAAATGACCAAGAGACCTTTTAAGGCCAAGGGGTATAGAGCCAAAGATGTATTAGAACTGGTTCATTCTGATTTGTGTGATCCTATGTCTATCCAGGCAAGAGGTGGTTATGAATACTTCGTCTCTTTTATAAACGATTATTCAAGATACGGATACATTTACCTGATGCGCCGCAAGTCTGAATGCTTTGACAAGTTCAAAGAATATAGGGCTGATGTGGAGAAATGTCTTGGTAAAAGTATCAAGACACTACGGTCTGACCGTGGTGGCGAATACCTCTTTGGAGAGTTTAGGAATTACTTATCATAAGTCGGGATTCAATCCCAATTGACTGCACTTGGTACACCCCAGCAGAATGGTGTGGCAGAATGAAGGAATAGGACTCTTATGGAAATAGTTAGATCGATGATGAGTTATTCAGAATTACCAAATTCATTTTTGGGGATATGCTTTAGAAACATCAGTGTACATTCTGAATATGGTACCTTCTAAAACAGTTCCTTCTACTCCCATGGAATTATGAAATGGGTGTAAGCCTAGTTTGAATCATATCCGGATATGGGATAGTCCAGCACATGTGCTGAAGGGAGATACTGACAAGTTGGAATCACATACAGAAGTTTGTCTGTTTGTGGGATATCCTAAGGGAACGAAAGGTGGTTTGTTTTATAATCCTAAAAATTAGAAGATCATTGTTAGCACCAATGCTCGATTTTTAGAAGAAGATTATATAATGAACCATAAGCCCATGAGTGAAATAGTTCTAGAAGAAATTAGGGAGGACACGTCTACTTCAGTACCAACAGTACAAGATGAAGTACCACAAGAGACTGCAACACGTGTCACACATGATACACAACCACAGACGGTGCCTCGTCGTAGTGGGAGGGTTGTAAGGCAACCTGAGAGATTCATGTTTTTGGGAGAGTCTTCGGACTTAATCCCGGGTAAACATGAACTTGATCCCCGGACATATGATGAAGCACTTCAAGATATAGATGCAGTATCTTGGCAAAAGACAATGAATTCTGAAATAGAGTCTATGTACTCTAATAAGGTCTGGGAGCTTGTAGAACCACCTGATGGTGTAAAAGCCGTTGGATGCAAGTGGATCTACAAAAGGAAAAGAGGGACAGATGGGAAGGTAGAAACCTTCAAAGAAAGGCTTGTTGCGAAAGGGTATACTCAGAAAGAGGGAATCGACTATGAGGAGACTTTTTCGCCGGTAGCCATGCTTAAGTCTATCCGGATACTCTTGTCCATTGTCGCTCATATGGATTATGAGATTTGGCAAATGGATGTCAAGACAGCTTTCCTTAACGGAAGTCTTGAAGAAAACATCCATATGAAGCAAGTAGAAGGGTTCATTGAAAAAGGCAAAGAGCATCTAGTGTGCAAGCTTAATCGGTCCATTTACGGATTGAAGCAAGCTTCAAGATCTTGGAACATCCGGTTTAACAAAGTAATCCAGTCATATGGATTTATTCAGTGTCCGGATGAGTCTTGTGTATACAAGAAGTGTAACGGAAACGTGGTAGTATTTCTTGTACTATACGTAGATGATATTTTGTTAATTGGCAACAATGTCAAGGTATTATCGGACGTAAGGGTATGGTTGTCCAAACAATTTAATATGAAGGACTTAGGAGAATATGCACACATTCTTGGGATCAAAGTTATAAGGGATCGCAAGAAAAGAATGTTGTGCCTATCCCAAGCTTTATATATAGATACAATCCTTGCTCGTTTTAGCATGCAAAACTCCAAGAAAGGTTTCTTACCTTTTAGGCATGGAGTAGCCTTATCTAAAGAGATGTCCCCGAAGACATCAAAGGAGATTGAGGACATGAAGGCAGTTCCTTATGCTTCTGCTGTAGGAAGCCTTATGTATGCAATGCTGTGTGTGAGACCTGATATCTGTTTTGCTGTGGGCATGGTTAGCAGATATCAAAGTAACCCTGGACAAGGACATTGGACTGCTGTGAAGCATATTTTAAAGTACCTGAGAAGGACTAGAGATTATATGCTAGTCTACCAAGCAGACGATTTTCTCCCTGTGGGTTACACGGATTCAGATTTCTAATCAGATAGGGACAATAGTAAGTCTACGTCAGGCTATGTATTTACTCTAAGAGGTGGAGCCATTGCATGGAGGAGTGTTAAGCAGAAATGCGTCTCGGACTCAACCATGGAAGCTGAGTATGTGGCAGCCTCTGAGGCAACCAAAGAAGTTGTATGGCTCAAGAACTTTCTAATGGACTTAGATGTGATTCCTGGTTTGCCCAAAATCATCACAATTTATTGTGATAATAGCGGTGCAGTTGCAAACTCGAAGGAACCACGAGCTCATAAGGCAAGTAAACAAATAGAGCGCAAGTACCACCTGATACGAGACATCGTCAAGCGAGGAGAAGTTGTCGTCGCCAAGATTGCATCAGAAGATAACCTAGCAGATCCTTTCACAAAGGCCCTTCCGGCGAAAGCTTTTGATCGGCATGTGGAGGGGATGGGAATCAGATGTAAGGCAACATATATGGCAGCTTAGTCTTTTAGTATAAGTGGAAGATTGTTAGAGTGTATACTAAAAGCCTAGCTTTTGTAAACAATTATTTGTTGAAGTAAAAGAATCACATTGGTCAATATCTGCATTTATTTATTAAATGTAATTATTCAATTAATTTATATAGTAGACAACATGGAGTGTGGTGTCACACTCAGAAGATCATGTTGTCGGTTCTCTATAAATTATAAACAGTTGCTCGCGACTAAGATGGAAAGGAACAAACCATCAGAATAGTCGTAGTGTAATTAAGTATTAGTTTATCTTGACTAATAAATTACACTGATACACTTTAAGTGTATTGAGTAGGATCATCTAGGTAAGTTCTTTTTGTACTGACTTAGTAAAAGAACTAAACCTTAGTTATTATGGAAGTGTGTGCTCTTAATCCTAATATAATAACAAACACATATATTTAATATTTATTTCTTTGACTTATCAAAGGGTGAGGTTTAACTCGATAAATCAATATGCCCGATAAGTTGGGAAATGATATTACTTATAGTGTGTGTTGTTGATAGAGCCGTCAATTTGGGTTGCGCCAGTCGGGTTGGCCCGCCCCGTCAAACAATTTAAGCGAGTTGGGTTGGAATTCTATCAACCCAAGTCCGCCGTGGGCCAACCCGCCTAGACCCACGACCCGCACAGGTCGGCCCGCTCGGGCTTGGGTTGGTCCGCGGGTTGAAAAACATATGTAGGCTAAGTTTTAGGTCAATTTATTATCTTTCCTTTTTATAATTTTGAAATAAAAATAGTACTTTTCATCCAACCTAAGTACTCGTTTGTGTTCATTTATATTTAAAATACATGTTTATGTATACATTTAATTGTAGAAAACTTTTTCGAAGTAAAATGTTGAAGATATGAAATATTTTTTAATTTTTCTAAAAATTTTTGATGGACCCGCGGGTTGGCCCGCCAAACCCGCAACCCGCCTTAGAATGGGTTGGGTTGGAAATTCCCAACCCACCAAGTTGGTGGGTTGACCCACCCCACCCCGCCAAATGGTTAGCCCGCCACGGGTTGGCCCGTCTGACAGCTCTAGTTGTTGATTATAGAATGAATCTGTGTCCTAGTGATCTAGGTTGAGAATGTCCCCAAGAGGCTCATTATAGCCTCAAGTCCATCCAAATGTAAGGCTCTTCTTGGTGTCCAAGAAGTGGGTCAATCCAATGTTTGGTGACCAAGCAAGGGCCGACCACATCCTCTCCTATAGGGGCCGGCCCTTTGCTTGGTGACCAAGCATGAAGGGGTCGGCCACAATATTCAAACAAGGAGGGTTGTTTTTGAATTTTTAAAATCTTCTCTTTGTAGAAAACTATATGTTTTAAAAGAGAGATTTTAATTTTTTTTAAAAAATTTCCTTATTTGAATTTGGCCACATGTTTTAATAGAGAGTTTTAAAAGTTTTAAAACTTTCATTTTTTAACCATCCTCATGGTTTAAGAAAAAAGGGAGATAAGTTTTAAAATTAAAATTTTCTATCATCATGTTAAAAAAGGAAATTTTATAAGAGAGTTTTTAAATTTAAAACATGGTTTTAATTTTTAGAAACTTTCCTTTTTTAACTCCTACTTTAGGAAAGAGAGCTTGTAAAATTTTATAAGAATTTTTTCTTATAAAATTTTATAAAAAAATTATTATTCCTTTCCTAAATATGGTGGCCGGCCACCTTGCTTGGTGCCCAAGCAAGGGGCTGGCCAAACTTAATCCTAAACCATATAGGATTGATCACAACCATTGATTGGTAATTGATTCAATCAAGAGGAACGATAAGGAAAAATAAAAAAAAGGAAAAAACTCTTGGATGATTTTATTTTTTGTAAAAGGTTTTTCCTTATTTCTCTTGGGCAAGTAATATAAAAGAAGGGGTGAGGGGGCTTCATGGGTGACAACTCTTATTCTATTGCTTAGAGGTCTTTTGGTGGTCGGCCCTCTCCCTTCTCCCTTTCCCTTTGCTCTCTTCTCCTTGGTGGTGGTGGTGGCCGAATCTTAGAGGAAGAGGAAGGACTCTTTTGGGTGGTGTTCATCTTGGAGGATCGTCGCCCACACGACGTCCAAGGCGAGGCGAGGAATACAGCAGAAGATCTCGAGGTCATTAGCTTACAAAGAGAAGGTATAACTAGTAATTTTCTTCCGCATCATACTAGTTATTTTCTTTGTAAGAATTCTAAATACAAGAGGCAATTTGATCTAGTTTTTCGAATTTATTTTTTGAGTTTGTGTTTTCTTCTTTTTCGAACTTGTGATTCGATTGTTCCTTTTGGTTAACCTAGAGTTATTTAAGGATATAAATATTAACTTTCCTTAAAAGGCTTTGCCTAGACGGTGGTGGTTGCTCCCATATCCAAGAAGACCATGTGTCTCGCCATGCAGTCCTGGAAGCCAATTTTGGAAATTAATATTTATGGAATTAATAACCTAGGTAGATTTGAATCAATAGTGTTAAGTTCCGCTTGCGATTCAAATCTAAACCATTAAGAACAGATAAGTTAAATTTGGAATCAATGATGTTAAGTTTCATCTGCGATTCCTAATTTAACTTTTAAAGAACACAATAGGTTATTTAAGGAAAGGTTTGACACTTGTACAAAAATTTTTGTACAGTGGAACCGGTATGTTTTCCTAGGATTAACCAACAGCAGGTGCCCCGAGCAGGGCTATATAAGCAACACTTATATGCTATTTTTTTTTTGTTTAGCTTTCTAATTCTGTGCATTCATTGTTGTAAGAGGCTTCTTGCCCATGGGAGATTTTTAGTGCACTTGTTCATCTATCTTGGATTAACAACCTTCCGATTGTAACCAAGTAAATCCGCTGAGCCTCGACTTTTTGATTCATTATTTCTTTCTATGTTTATGCAAGTGTTTCAATTAAGTTATAAGTTCGAGAAAAGTCTTTTTTTTTGTTTTGTTTTTGTGCAAGGGCTATTCACCCCTACCCCCCAGCCGGCCACCAAGGGTCCTAATAAGATGGTCATTAAGTTCGTCTGGAAAAATATATTGTGTCGGTTCGGCATCCTCCGACGGCTCGTCTCAGACAACGAGAAGTAATTCGTCAGTCGGAGGCTCAAAGAGTGGTGCGAAGGTTATAGTATCTAGCAGGTCTTCACCTTAGTGGCTTACCCCTAAAGCAATGGACAGGTGGAAGTGGCCAATTGGGAGATTCTCAGAGGATTGCGAGCTCGGCTCGACCATGCAAGAGGCAGCTGTGCCGACGAACTCCCTAGTGTCTTGTGGGTCCTGCGCACGACTCCGAAGGAGGTGACCGGTGTAACGCCATTCCATCTGGTGTACAGTGGTGAAGCACTAGTCCCAGTGGAAGTCAGAGTAGAGTCCAATCAAGTGCAACATTATGACGAGGATAACGACGAACGGAGATTGATGGAGCTAGACTTGGTCGACGAAGCACGGGACAAGGCAGCTGTTCGGCTGATGGCGTACCGACAACGGATGAAGCAAAGCTACAACAAAAGGGTTGTCCCGCGGTGCTTCCAGGTTAGTTATCTAGTGTGGAAGAAGATAAAGATGGTCGGCGACATCACCAAACTCGAAGCCCCATGGATGGGACCCTATAAGGTAGTGCAAAAACTCCGCTCGGGAGCATATTATTTGAAAAACGAAGACGGAAGACGGCTTCAGCGACCGTGGAGTGTGAACTACCTCCAACCCTATAGTGTCGGGTAAGAGGTGTAAATGATTATCTTTACCTGTATGTGCGTGCATGTCTTCCAAATACAGGACAAATATGAATTAAACCATAAGCATTCCAGACTCTTGAGTCGGTCGAATAAAATCGATCGAGTGGCGACCTTAAACCTTGTTTTTATCAGCAGTCAAGCGGCAACCTTAAACTCATGTCTTCACCAATGGTCGAACGGCGAACTTAAACTCATGTCTTCACTAACAATCGAACGACGACCTTAAACTCATGTCTTCATCCATGGTCGAGCGGCGACCTTAAACCCTTGTCTTCATCAGCAGTCAAACGGCGACCTTAAACTCTTGTCTTCATCAACGGTCGAGCAGCGACCCTAAACCCGTGTCTTCATCAGCAATCGAGTGGCGACCTTAAACCCATGTCTTCATCATCAATCGAGTGACGTTCTTAAACCCTTGTCTTTATTAGCGGTTGAGTGGCGACTTTAAACTCTTGTCTTCATCAGCGGTCGAGCGGCGACCTTAAACTCATGTCTTCATCAGTGGTCGAGCGGCAACCTTAAACCCTTGTCTTCATCAGCGGTCAAGCGGCGACCTTAAACCCAAGTCTTCACTGTTGGTGCAACCTTAGGTCAAGGTTGACCTGGTTGACCAGACTCGAGTTGACTTGACTCGAGTTGTGTTTTGATGTTTGACGAGTTATGTTTGACAATGTTTGACGTAAACAGAAAAGTTGTATCTTGATGTTTTACAAGGATACAAGCTTGGGAGATTGTGGGTGCAACCCGTGGTCAAGGTTGACCTGGTTGACCCGAGGTGAGTTGACCTGACTCGGAAAAGTCCAAGCAGGGAGCTTGGCACGGGAAAAGTCCAAGTAGGGAGCTTGGCATGGGAAAAGTCCAAGCAGGGAGTTTGGCATGGGGGAAAAGTCCAAGTATGGAGACTTGGCATGGAGAAGTCCAAGTATGGAAGCTTGGCACATGGGAAGTCGGAGAGGGCTCGGTAGTTCGTTCTCAGGACTGTGGTCAGAGAGGGCTCGGGAGCTCGTTCTCTGGACAGGATGAAAGTCGGAGAGGGCTCGGTAGCTCGTTCTCCGGACTGTGGTCAGAGAGGGCTCGGGAGCTCGTTCTCTGGATCGGATGGAAGTCGGAGAGGGCTCGGTAGCTCGTTCCCCGAACTGTGGTCAGAGAGGGCTCGGTAGCTCGTTCTCTGGACCGGATGTGGAAAGTCTTGGTGAGTGAAGCCAGGCAGTTGTGAAAACCCTAGTAAGTGAAGCTAGGTGAAAGTCCTGGTGAGTGAAGCCAGGCAGTGGGAAAATCCTGGTGAGTGAAGCCAGGCAGTTGGAAAGTCCTGGTGAGTGAAGCCGGGCAGATTGGAAATCCTGGTGAGTGAAGCCAGGTGAAAACCCTAGTGAGTGAAGCTAGGTGAAAGTCCTGGTGAGTGAAGCCGGGCAAGGGAAAATCCAGATGGATCAAGGGTGATCGGACATCTGGTGTTGAGAAGGTCAAGTAGGTCAAGGGAGTGACCGGATACTTGACACGAAGAGAAAAGTCCAAGTGGGTCAAAGGGATTGACCAGACACTTGGTGGGGAGTCTTAGCAGGTCAAGGGAGTGACCGGATGCTAAGCATGATGTACAAAGAGGTCAAGGTTGACCGGATATTGGTTTGGACTTGGTTTGGGCAAAAACCAAGACCTGGATCGGTCTGGAGACCGATCAGAAAGCGAACAGAAGGCAAAGAGAAAAGGAGGGGATCGGTCTGTGGACCGATCCACATGCACCCTGATCGATCCACAGACCGATCAGGAGACGATCAGAGAGTTGGGCGAGTTCTCTGTGAAGAGTGCTGATCGGTCTGGGGACCGATCAGCATAGGTCCTGATCGGTCCCCAAGACCGATCAGGGAGGCCTCGGACCGATCAGGGTGGAGCCTGATCGGTCCAGGTATAGCCGTTATGAGTGACAACGGCTATCTCCGTCTTCTTCGCTGTCTTCTTTGCAGTGCAGGTTATAAAAGGAGATCAAGGGCTTCTACGCTACTTCTTCCTCTTCTTTCTACTGACTGCTAAAGTATTTTCTGCTTGAGCTTTGTTGAGCTCTTCTTCACTGAAGCTTCGGGTGAGCTTTCCTCGACTGATCAGCTGCTGCTGTGAGTTTCCTGAAGTTGCTGCTTCGGATTCCAGTCGACAAGAACAGTAGGCAAGCTTTGTTTTGTACATTCATATTGTCTTCTGTTTTGTGCTGTATTTTTGTACACCTTTCTTGCTGTTGCAAGAAGTTTTTGTGGCGAGGTTTCTCCACCCAGAAGGAGTGTTCTTATTAGCCGGTTTTCCGGGGACTCATCCACCGACGGATTGATAGGCTTCGTCCACCTTACGGACACGCCGAAGAGTAGGAGTTTCATCTCCGAACCTCGTTACATCGACGAGTTTGAGGTTTGCTATTCTCCGTTGTCGTTTCTATTGTTTATTTCCGCTGCGCTAACCTTGATTTGTAGAAAGAAACGAACGATTTGGGGCGGCTATTCACACCCCCCTCTCTAGCCGCGATCATCGGTCCTAACAAGTGGTATCAGAGCGAGGTCGCTCTTCGCCGGATTAACACCCGAGGGAGCACAAGCTAGAGATGGATCAACTCGGAGAAGACATCACCATTCCACCCTTCTACGATCACGATGACTTCGGGTATTGGAAGGTAAGAATGAGGTATTTTCTTATGACTAACCTTGAAAATTGGAGTTGTGTTCAATTAGGTTTCAAGCCTCCAATGGATAAGGAAGGAAAACCACTCGAGAAGAAGAAGTGGACAAGGGAACAAATCCACCATTCCACAATCAACGATGAGGTAATGAAAGTATTTGAATTCTCATTACCTAATGACATTCTATGTAAGATAGGTGGATACAACAATGCCAAGGAGTTGTGGAACAACTTGGCTAAGTTCCATGAGGGGAACTCCACTTCAAGCCATGAAGAGGAGTCAAGTGAGCCAAGTAGCTCACATCATGGAGGAGAGGAATTAGAAGTTGAGGGCTACTCAACATCTAAGGAAGAAGAGGAGGAGAGTTCTGTTGGTGCAACATCCCTCAGGTCAAGGTTGACCTGGTTAACCAAGCTGAGTCTTGGTTTGGGTTTAGATGTTTGACAATAAGATATTGATCGAAGAAGAGTCGAGTAGGTCAAGGTTGACCGGATACTTGACTGGGAAGTCCTAACTGGCATGTTAGGCAGAAGGAAGTCCTAGTGAGTGAAGCTAGGCAGAAGGAAATCCTGGTGAGTGAAGCCAGGTGAAGAAAGTCCTAGTGAGTGAAGCTAGGCAGAAGGAAATCCTGGTGAGTGAAGCCAGGTGAAGAAAGTCCTAGTGAGTGAAGCTAGGCAGAAGGAAATCCTGGTGAGTGAAGCCAGGTGAAAGTCCTAGTGAGTGAAGCTAGGCAGATGGAAAACCCTAGTGAGTGAAGCTAGGTGAAAGTCCTGGTGAGTGAAGCCAGACAAAGGAAATCCAGATGGATCAAGGATGATCGGACATCTGGTGTTTGGAAGTCCAAGTAGGTCAAAGGATTGGCTGGATACTTGGCAAGGAAGGAAATCCAGATGGATCAAGGATGATCGGACATCTGGTGTTGGGAAGTCCAAGTAGGTCAAGGGAGTGACCGGATACTTGGCACGACAAGTAAAAGTCCAAGTGGGTCAAAAGGGATTGACCGGACACTTGGTGCGGAGTCCTGGCAGGTCAAGGGAGTGACCAGATGCTAGGCATGATGTACCAACAGGTCAAGGTTGACCGGATGTTGGTTAGGGAGGTTTGGGACTTGGTTTTGGGCAAAAACCAAGTGCTGGATCGATCCGTGGATCGATCCAGGCTCTGGATCGATCAGTGGATCGATCCGCATTCTTCCGGTCGAGCCACGGATCGATCCGTGGATCGATCCAGAGGTCTGATCGATCGGGACGATGCTGCTTCACGCGATAAGCGCTGGATCGATCCGTGGATCGATCCAGGCACGTTTCCAGAGCACAGAGGCGCTCTGGATCGATCCGTGGATCGATCCAAAGCCTCCCCGATCGATTCAGAACATTTGAATCGATCGGGTTCCGACCGTTGGCGTCGATTTAAGCTGCAGGCGTGCGATGGCTGCGGCATCTCTTCACCGATTCACTCCAGATCTCTCGCCAACTTCTCCACAGCGCTCTCAAAGATCAGATCGCCAGTTCTTGAAGGATCTTGGAAGCTTTCCAAGTCAAGAGGCGGATCAAAGGCAAGAAGAGAAGCTAGGGTTAGGGTTTTCTGTACTCATTGTAAGCTTTGCGCTTATGTTTTGTTTCCCTTTCCTTTCTTCTTGTACTGAGAGTCTTGTAGGGCTTCTCCGCCCTCGGTAGTTACCGAAAAGGAGTGTTTTCATAGTGGAGGGTGCGTGCGTGGTGTGGATCCTTGGACTAGTCACCTCTTGTGAGGTGGATACCAAGTAAACCAACCTTGTTAGCGTTGTGTGATTTGTTTCTGTATTTTCCGCTGCACATCTTAGAAGAAACGAGCAACGCCGAGCAACGAGCACGCGACGAGCTATTCACCCCCCCTCTAGCTACTTTTGGTCCTAACAAGTGGTATCAGAGCGAGGCCGCTCTTCACCGGAATCATCGCCGGAAGGGTCAAGCATAACAAGAAAAGCTAGAGAGTGAAGAAGTTGGAGCAAATTCTTCAAGTTCAAGACTTTATCAAGCTCAACTTCAAGATGCAATTCCAAGATGGACTTGGATTTGACACAAGGGTGGCTCCACCATACACTTCTACGAGTTTCGATTCTTGGAAATCAAGAATCGAAAATTTTCTTATGATGGAGATAGAGCAATGGTTTGCTCTAATGGAAGGCTTCAAGGCTCCAAGAAATTCAAAGGGTAAAGTTCTCAAGAGGAGCAAGTGGAGCCAAGAGCAAGTCCAAAGGTGCGAGGCTAATGACAAAGTGACCAAGCTTTTGGTCAATTTATTGCCAAGCACCATCCTTTGCAAAATTGGAGAATTTGAAGATGCAAAGGAATTATGGAGCAAATTGGACAAGCTTCATGAAGAGATCCCCTCCACTGTACAAGATCATGAAGAATCTAGAGAGGGTGACTCTTTGGAGCAAGACCAAGAGGAGGACTCCGAGGTTGAGAGATGCTCAACCTCCGAAGAAGAGGAAATCCAAGAAGCTTCATCCTCAAGGGAATGCAACGAAGGGAACAAGGAGGGAGCATACTCCTTGTTTCATGTTCAAGATGATGAAGCCTCCACCTCTAGGATTGAGGGGGAGCAATCCTTGGTGACGCCGGATCAAGAAGAAGGAGAAGCTTCTACATCCGGGTCAAGTGAAGAAGAAGAAGATGGTGCCACCTCCGAAATTCAAGAAATAGCAAATGGAGGAGCAAGTGCCATCCCTACACAAGAAGGTATAAATGTTTCAATTAAAAATAAAAATCATATAATATGTTTTGAGTGTAGGGAAAGTGGGCACTACAAGAGCAAGTGTCCCAACTTGGCCAAGAAGAAGGGTCAAGTGACAAAAGGGCAAGGAGAAGCCCGAGGAGACCATTCCCGGAACAAAGAAGAGCAAGGAGCATATCATATGCTTCTCTTGCAATCAAAAGGGGCATTATCGGAGTCAATGCCCTAAGGGGAAGAAGATGGTCAAGGCTCAAGGAGGAAGCTCAAGTCAAGGGGGAGCCTCTAAGGTAAAAAGGAAGGTAACATTTATTGAGCCTACCCCTTTACATTATGGTAAAAAGCATGATAGTTCTAACTTTTATCATTTTAATGCAATTTACCATAAGAATAGGAAGCATGAGGGCTTTAAGGAAAAGCATGTGGCCCTACATGCCAAAACTACTACACCTAAGGCTAGGAATGTAGGTAAAAGTCTAGGCAAGAACTCTAAGGATTGTAGCTACAAGCCTAGAAACAAAAATGCTCATGAACTTAATGGAAAAACAAAAACTAAGGACTTAGTGATGGAAAATCAAGTCTTGAGGTCAAGACTTGATAAAATGGAAAAGACCCTAAAAAGGATGGAAAATATCCTATTAGGGCAAAAAGAGCATAACCTAGGTTTAGGGGTACAAAAGCCATCCAATGGCCATAGAGGTTTGGGATACAAACCAAAGGCTAAGAAGGATGTGCCCACTTACCATAGAGTTCCATATAGTTATGGAATAAACCCTAGGTCTAGTGGTCAAGCCAAAAATACTAGGGAAGTCATCCCTAAGAGTATTTTTGCAATAAATGTGACTAAGGCTTCTAAGAAGTCTAAGAAAGTTACAAACAAGGTCACAAGGGAGGCTATCCTTAGAGTTGACCTAGAAAGTGTGACCAAGGCCTCCAAGAAGCCAAACAAGGTCACTAGGAAGGTATCTAGGGAAGTTATCCCTAGTAAATACCTAGAGCATCCAAGGAGCACCAATAGGTGTTGGGTTCCTAGGAGCATCTTCTCTACCCCATAGATGGGTTAGAGAGTGTCAACTCCGCTTAGAAGGGTAGTTAACCCAACTTTGAGGAAATTGACACTCAAGGAGCATTTTCAAGGTTTTTGTTAACCTTTGAAAATGAAATGGAACTATTATTTACTCCTTGAAAGAGTAAAATGTGCCTAGTGGTGAAAATTTGATTTTAATCTTAAAAGGCACATATAGGGAAATTCATAAGAGCTACCAAGTTGGGATTTTGGTATGTTCTTAGGAAATTTAAGGCAATCCGGGCCTTAACTTTAAAGTGCTACTCTTGTGGAAAAATGAAATATGCGAACATTTGAGGAATATGCTTAATTTCAATTGGCATAAATTAATCAAGGGAATTAGAAATGCCAATTTAGGTTTTGGCGTTTTCGTGACGCACTTAAGGGCAATCTAGGTTTAAGTTGTAAGTTTAGCTAAGGTTTTAAGGATACTTAGATAGTTAATCTAGGTATATTTTATTTATGCTAAATCTTGCCATGATTGTTTGCCCATCATATGCCATGACATCATGTCTACTTTTGCATTCATGACTTATTATGAAAAATACAAAAATACCATGTCATGACATTCATACATCATGTAGTTATAGGATATTTTCTTTTGAAAATTATTTCCTGTTGATGTATGTCATAACATTATCATGCATTAAGTTTAATTCCTTGTAATCAAGGACAAAAGGCATTTAACAACACTTATTAACAAGTGACATCCTAGGTGGGTGTCTAATATCTCCAAAATGCCTAGATAGTATGCATGATCCCTAGATTAGGGCAAAACCAATCTCTATATCTCACAAAGACCTATAAGATGACTTGTATGTGTTTTAGTGCACATTAGATACAAGTGAGATGTTAGGATGATGAACAAAACTCAAGATGTTGATTTAGTGCATTCTTTTGAGTTTTAAGTTTCATCAAAACACATAGTTATGTGTTTTCCCATCATTGGGAAAGCTAATGTACAAGTCATGTGCATTATGCCCAAGGAACATGATGGGATATTAGTTTTAAAAATGTTTTTAAATGTTTTTGGAAAACCTTGGTGAAGGCTGTCTTTTGATAGTAATCACCATTGAATAGTTAGACACAAACTTGAAGAAAACACTAAAGTTTTTGCAAGTTTTCAAGTTTGTGTCAATCTTTGAAAATATGATATATTTTCATAGAAAGCTATTTTTCCATGATTAAGTATGCCCTAAATAATGTCTACACGAAATTTCATGATTTTTGGATTTTTGTAGAATTTTCTAGGGGTTTCTGAAGTTGACTGAAATGGAATTTCAGCAACTATCAGAGCTCCGATCGATCCATGGATCGATTGAAGTGCCCGAATCGATCCGTGGATCGATTCATAAGGCAATTCGTCCGCGAGCAGAAGCTCGCTGGATCGATCAGCCGATCGATCCAGGTAATATGAATCGATCAGTGGATCGATTCAGAAAGGTTCAATCGATTGGAACCCAACTCCAATCGATCCAAGTTGCTGATTTTGGCTGGGAAGGCCTGATTTCAGCATATTTGAACCTCGTTGAGTCTAGGTAACCATTCCAAATCCCTAAAATACATTTGTATACATACAAAGGGTATTTTCATGTGAAAACAAGGATGGATTGGTTAAGGAAGGCTTCATTGAAGTTTAGGTTGAGGTTTGTTTCAAATTTTGAGTATTTGAACCTCAAAACTTCTAAATTTGGGTTTCCTAACGGTTTAGGGATTCCAAGTCATTGTTGGTGCAATGACAGAAGTTACCACCATGTCTTTAGGGGGAGGGGCTCTTTAAAGGCATGAAAATTATTTTTCATGAACCTTGGAAGGTGGTTAACCTTCTTTAAAGAAAATGCTCATGGACGAGCTTTTGAACTTGAAATGGGGAGTGGATATCCTCATTATTTCAAGTGGAAACTCAAGTGGTTAGAAAATGCTCAAGGTTGGGTATTTGTCTACATTGAGGGTGAAGGTACGGATAAATGAAGGGTATGGGACCTTCTTTATCGTGTTGATCACAATAAGTGATGTTGTGAACAACGATGAGCAACTCTTCAGGGGGAGAGTTTTTCAACAATGGATTTGTTGAAGTGTGCCCAAAATTGGAGCATCGGTTGATGTGTGTCCAAAGATGGGTTGATGTGTTTTATTAGTAAGGGGTTGATGTGTGCCAATAGGGGGAGAATGAAAGGGCTTGTGAAAGGGAGTAAGTTAGGCTTTCATTACCTAGAGGGAGTTTGCCCTCTTAGGGGGAGAATGAAGAGCTTAACTTATGCTTTCATTACCTAGTGGCATGAAGAATGAGGCTATGGGATTAGCCTAACTTACATGTGGTATTGTAAGTGTGATTGTAGTATTGTCAAACATCAAAAAGGGGGAGATTGTTGGTGCAACATCCCTCAGGTCAAGGTTGACCTGGTTAACCAAGCTGAGTCTTGGTTTGGGTTTAGATGTTTGACAATAAGATATTGATCGAAGAAGAGTCGAGTAGGTCAAGGTTGACCGGATACTTGACTGGGAAGTCCTAACTGGCATGTTAGGCAGAAGGAAGTCCTAGTGAGTGAAGCTAGGCAGAAGGAAATCCTGGTGAGTGAAGCCAGGTGAAGAAAGTCCTAGTGAGTGAAGCTAGGCAGAAGGAAATCCTGGTGAGTGAAGCCAGGTGAAGAAAGTCCTAGTGAGTGAAGCTAGGCAGAAGGAAATCCTGGTGAGTGAAGCCAGATGAAAGTCCTAGTGAGTGAAGCTAGGCAGATGGAAAACCCTAGTGAGTGAAGCTAGGTGAAAGTCCTGGTGAGTGAAGCCAGACAAAGGAAATCCAGATGGATCAAGGATGATCGGACATCTGGTGTTTGGAAGTCCAAGTAGGTCAAAGGATTGCCGGATACTTGGCAAGGAAGGAAATCCAGATGGATCAAGGATGATCGGACATCGGTGTTGGGAAGTCCAAGTAGGTCAAGGGAGTGACCGGATACTTGCACGAAGAAAAGTCCAAGTGGGTCAAAGGTTGACCGGACACTTGGTGGGGAGTCCGGCAGGTCAAGGGGTGACCGATGCTAGGCATGATGTACCAACAGGTCAAGGTTGACCGGATGTTGGTTAGAGGTTTGGGACTTGGTTTGGGCAAAACCAAGTTTTGGATCGATCCGTGGATCGATTCAGCTCGATCGATCGGTGGATCGATCCGCATTCTTCGATCCACGGATCGATCCGTGGATCGATCGAGGTCCCGAGATCGATCGATCGCTGCTTCGCGCGATAAGCGCCGGATCGATCCGTGGATCGATCCAGCGCTTATGGAGCGCCCGGATCGATCCGTGGATCGATCCAAGCCTCCCGATCGATTCGAACATTTGAATCGATCGGGTTCCGACCGCTGGCGTCGATTTTGCGGCGTGCGATGGCTGCGGCATCTCTTCACCGATTCACTCCAGATCTCTCGCCAACTTCTCCACAGCGCTCTCAAAGATCAGATCGCCAGTTCTTGAAGGATCTTGGAAGCTTTCCAAGTCAAGAGGCGGATCAAAGGCAAGAAGAGAAGCTAGGGTTAGGGTTTTCTGTACTCATTGTAAGCTTTGCGCTTATGTTTTGTTTCCCTTTCCTTTCTTCTTGTACTGAGAGTCTTGTAGGGCTTCTCCGCCCTCGGTAGTTACCGAAAAGGAGTGTTTTCATAGTGGAGGGTGCGTGCGTGGTGTGGATCCTTGGACTAGTCACCTCTTGTGAGGTGGATACCAAGTAAACCAACCTTGTTAGCGTTGTGTGATTTGTTTCTGTATTTTCCGCTGCACATCTTAGAAGAAACGAGCAACGCCGAGCAACGAGCACGCGACGAGCTATTCACCCCCCCTCTAGCTACTTTTGGTCCTAACAAGTTCTTCTTCAAGAATGGAGCAAGAGGAAGAAGCTTCTACCTCCGGAAGGGATGAAGAAGAAAGTCTTCATCCATCCTCAACCCTAGGTAACTCAAGCATTTCAATTTCAAATAAATTACACATAATGTGCTTTGAGTGTAGGGAGTATGGACATTACAAGAGTAAGTGTCCAAAGAGGGTTAGAAAGACTCCATCGGCGCCAAAGGTCAAGGAAGCCGGAGTCCCAACACGCAAGGGCAAGGAGCACGTGGTGTGCTTCCAATGCAAGCGAAGGGGACACTATAGGAGTCAATGTCCGAGGGGGAGGCAACCTCACAAGGACAAGAGACCGAGCACGTCAATAGGGGGAGCGAAGGCAAACCCTAAGGTAACATTTAAGTCTCACTCTTGCAATAAGACACATGCTAGTAGTTTTGTTGCAATTGTTAATAATGATAAGCATGTTAACTTTAGGAACCAATATATGTGCTTAGGTGCTAAACATGTTAGCCTAGGTAAGGACAACACTAGAAATGTCAATCCTAGGATTAACTCATCTAAGGTTAGGGAGAATCTAGGTAGAAATCCCAAATCAGCAAGACACATGCCTAGGAATACCTCAAAGAAAAATGATAAATTAAAGCTTGAGGTATTAGAGAAAGAAAATCAAGTCTTGAGGTCAAGACTTGACTCTCTAGAAAAGGCTCTTGAGGACTTGACTCTAGGGTCTAGGGGTCAAAAACCCAAGTCCAAGAACAAGAAAGGTTTGGGTCACAAACCTAAGTCCCAAATGGTCAAGATCACTTATCACAATGTTCCATTCGATTATGGAACAAAATCTAGGGCTCGGAAGATCATCACCAAGGTCACAAGGGGAGTCACCCCTAGAGTTGATCTTGATGAGTCCCAAATGACCAAGGCTTCAAAGCCTAGGAGGGTCATTAGGAGGGTTGCTAGGGAAGTCATCCCTAGTGAATATTTAGTGAACCCAATGAGCTCAAATAGGTATTGGGTTCCTAGGAGCGTGATTTCATCACGCTAGATTAGTTAGGGTGTGTCAACCTTACTTGAATAGGTAGTTAACCTAATCATGGCAAAAGGTGGCACTTTAGGATTTTTCAAGGTATAATCAAGCCTTGAAAATGGAATTAAGAATTATTCCTAAGGTGATTAGAATGTGCCAACCACATTTGAGGAATTTTCTAGAGTCAATCTAGTTGGCACATAGTGATCTAAAAGTCTTGAGGATATGATTTTAGGTCTATTACACTTAGGAATATAGAATTTATGGCAAAATGATCAAAATTATCAAAAATGGCAACTAAGGCTAGAATTAGGTATTTTCTATACCTTGACATGTTATTTGCCATATATTGTTTGCCATATGCCATGTCATGACATCATATTTAATCTATGATCATTTGAAATGTCATGATAATGCTTAGATTATTTAAATGTCATGTTTTATTTAAGTTTCATACTTTATGCCATGACATCATGACATTGGCACATGTTTCCATTTATGATATCATTATATGCCATGTCATCATCTCTTCTCTTGCATTTATAATCAATGAAATTGATTTAAGGACTAAAACACAATTTGATATGGAGATCAAATTGTTGTTTAGAAAATGCATGAGAACCTAGTTAAGATGACCTAAATCCATATCTCACATCAAAATTGACTTGGATGCGTTTGATACACCTTATATGTGTGTGAGATATTAGGATAATGAGTTAGGATCAAGGTGCATAGTTCTTGTACCTAGATGAGCCTAATTCGAAATTGGGGATCATAGGGAAAGCTTATGTACAAGTCATGTACATTTAGCCCAAAGATTGTGGTCCTAAATTAAATGGTTTAAAATCATTTCAAAATTGATTTGAAAAACCTTGATGAAGCTTTTCTAGTGATAGCATTCATCTTTGAGCAAAATGATACAAAGATGAGTTAACTTTGAGCTATTTCAAAGACTTTTGAACTTTGTATCAAGATTTGAAAATGGAACTTATTTTCATAGAAAACTATTTTTCCATGATAGTATATGTTATGAGGAGTGTATCCTCAAAATTTTACAATTTTTAGAATTTTCTGTGATTTTCTAGAGGTTTCTGAATTTCGGGAGAAGAAATCAGAAATCAGAAATCAGAGGTCGTGGACCGATCATGAGGTTCCCTGATCAGTCCAGGTCTGTGTGGATCGGTCACTGGACCGATCCAGAGGGAGCCTGATCAGTCTGGTGACCGATTAGGGCGTGCCAAATTGCTGAAATTCGACTGGTTGTCTGAAATTTCAGCTCGGGAGTTGGTATTTTGAAGGTTTGAAACTCTCCAAGACATTGTTGGTGCAATGGTCAAGGGGGAGTTGACCTTTAGGGGGAGTTTTACCTATTAGTCAAGGGGGAGTTGACTTTTAGGGGGAGTTTTTACTCCTAAAGACTTGAGTGATATGGGATTATCACTAAGTTAATTGTTGACCTTAGTATCAAGGGGGAAATTAAGGGTTTCAATGAAAGGTATGGGACTTTCATTAGGAAGAAACTCTTGACCTTGATTCACTCTTTTTGATGTGTGTCAACAAGGGGGAGAGTGTAGGTTTGAGGAGAATAGAGAATGTTCAGGGAAGAACATTGGAAAACCTAAGTTAGGTTATCGGGTTAACCTAACTTGATTATGGGTTTGATTATGGGTTTTGTCAAACATCAAAATGTTGGTTGCTACTCGGAAAGCCTATAGGTTCCACTGTACAAAAATTTTGTACAAAGATCTGAACCTTTTCCTAGCTACCATGTGTTCTTTTAAATTAAATTTTGGATCTCCTGCGGAACTTAACACGTTTGATCCAAAACTTAATCTATTTGTTCTTTTAGGTTTTGACTTGGATCTCCTGCGGAACTTAACACGTTCGACCCAAGTCTCCTTAAGTTATTAATTCCATTAAATATTAATTTCCATAAAAGGTTCCCAGTACTGACGTGGCGAGGCACATGGCCTTCTTGGATATGGGAGCAACCACCACCGACTAGACAAAACCTTTAATAGAAAGCTAATATTTAATTTCCTAAAATAACTTTAGGTTAACCAAAGAGAACAATCAAATCACAAGGAAAAGAAAGAAACAAAAGAACACAACTTCGAAAAAACATATTCGAAATACTAGAACGTAAGCCTCTTGTATTTGGTATTATTTCCATAAATAACTAGCATGATGCGGAAATAGAAATTACTAGTTATACCTTGTAGAAAAACCTCTTGATCTTCTACCGTATTCCTCTTCTAACCTCGGACGTTGTGTGGGCAATGATCTTCCAAGATGAGAAACCACCAACCACCTTCTTCTCCTCCAAGCAAGGTTCGGCCACAAAAGAAAAGCTTCACCAAGGAGAAAAACCAAAATACTAACCAAGCTCCAAGAGATGCTAGCTTTCTCCTTCTTCTTCTTCTTCTCCAAGTAGTATCCGGCCACCACAAGAACTCCAAGGGAGAGGGAGAGGTTCGGCCACCACAAGAGGAAGAGAAGGAGATGATGGCCGGCCACACCAAGGAACAAAAGAGGGAGAGGAATAATAGATGTTGTGTCTTGTGAAGGCACCCCCACCCCTTCTTTTATATTCCTTGGCCTAGGTAAATTAGGAAATTTAATTACAATAAATTTTCCTTAATTTCCTTGACATGATTTAATTGAGAAAAATAAAATAATATTTCCCCAATTAAACAATGATGGCCGGCCAAATCAATAGGAAGCAAATTGGACAAGTTTCAATCAACAATTAAAACTTTCCTTATTTGTTTCCGGAAATTTTAAAAAATAAAATTTCTCTTTAAAATCTCTTCATGGTTAATAAAAGGAAATATCTATAATTTTAATTTTATTAACATGTGAATAATTTTAAAGAAAAAATAAAACATCTCTCCAATCTACAAATAAGGAAAGAGATCTAATCTCTTTCTTTAATCTTTTGTAAATCTTTTACAAGAGAGATATTTTAATTTTAATTTTCTTTTAAATTAAATCTTCCACATAATAATAAACATTAAAATTAAATTTTCTTTTTAATTAATTATGGCCGGCCCTACTAGCTTGGGTTCAAGCTAGGGTCTAGGCTGGCCCTAGCTTGGTTCCCAAGCTAGCTTGGCCGGCCCCTTTAGGTGGGTATAGAAGGTGGGTATATGTGGGTATAGTACTCTATAAATAAGAGGCTACGATAGGGACCGAGAGGAGGAATTGGTTTTGGTCTCCGATAAAATTAAGCATCCCATGTTCGTTGAACACACAACTTAATTTTATCAATGATAATTCATTCCACTAGAGAACTATCATTGAACTACCGCACCAATCCCAAATTACATTTTTGGGCTCCTTCTTATTATGAGTGTGTTAGTCTCCTTGTGTTTAAGATATCGAATGTCCACTAATTAAGTGAGTTACTGACAACTCATTTAATTAATATCTAAGTCCTAGAGTAGTACCACTCAACCTTATTATCATGTCGGACTAAGTCCACCTGCAGGGTTTAACATGACAATCTTTATGAGCTCCTCTTGAAGACATTATCAACCTAGTATCACTAGGACACAGTTTCCTTCTATAATCAACAACACACACTATGAGTGATACCATTTTCCAATTTATCGGGTTTATTGATTCATCGAACTAAATCTCACCCATTGATAAATTAAAGAAATAAATATCAAACATATGTGCTTGTTATTATATTAGGATTAAGAGCACACACTTCCATAATAACTGAGGTCTTTATTCCTTTATAAAGTCGATATAAAAGGAACGACCTCAAATGGTCCTACTCATACACTCGAGTGTACTAGTGTAATTATATAGTCAAGATAAACTAATACCTAATTACACTACGACTTTCTAATGGTTTGTTCCTTTCCATTCCGGTCGTGAGCTACTGTTTATAATTTATAAGGTCTTGATAACATCATCTACATGTGACACCACATACTATGTTATCTACAATATAAATTAAATGAACAACTACAAACAAATGTAGATAATTAGACCAAATGTGATTCTTTATTCATAATGAATGTTTACAAAGCTTAGGCTTTCAGTATACACTCCAACAATCTCCCACTTATACTAATGACTAAGCTGCCATATCTTCTACCATACATCTGATTCTCATTCCCTCCACATGCCGATCGAAAGCTTTCGCCGGAAGGGCCTTAGTGAAAGGATCTGCCAGGTTATCCGCTGATGCAATCTTGGCGATGACAACTTCTCCTCGCTTCACGATATCTCGTATCAGGTGGTACTTGCGCTCTATATGTTTACTCGCCTTATGAGCTCGTGGTTCCTTCGAGTTTGCAACTGCACCGCTATTATCACAATAAATTGTGATGATCTTGGGCAAACCAGGAATCACATCTAAGTCCATTAGAAAGTTCCTGAGCCATACTGCTTCTTTAGCTGCCTCAGAGGCTGCTACATACTCAACTTCCATGGTTGAGTCCGAAACGCATTTCTACTTAACACTCCTCCATGAAATGGCTCCACCTCCTAAAGTAAACACATAGCCTGATGTAGACTTACTATTGTCCCTATCTGATTGAAAATCTGAATCCGTGTAACCCACAGGGAGCAAATCATCTGCTTGGTAAACTAGCATATAATCCCTAGTCCTTCTCAGGTACTTTAATATATGCTTTACCGCAGTCCAATGTCCTTGTCCAGGGTTACTCTTGTTGGTGCAACATCCCTCAGGTCAAGGTTGACCTGGTTGACCAAGCTGAGTCTTGGTTTGAGTTTAGATGTTTGACAATAAGATATTGATTGAAGAAGAGTCAAGTAGGTCAAGGGAGTGACCGGATACTTGACTGGGAAGTCCTAGTGAGTGAAGCTAGGCAGAAGGAAATCCTGGTGAGTGAAACTAGGTGAAAGTCCTGGTGAGTGAAGCCAGGTGAAAGTCCTAGTGAGTGAAGCTAGGCAGATGGAAAACCCTAGTGAGTGAAACTAGGTGAAAGTCCTGGTGAGTGAAGCCAGGCAAGGGAAAATTCAGATGGATCAAGGATGATCGGACATCTGGTGTTGGGAAGTCCAAGTAGGTCAAAGGATTGACTGGATACTTGGCACGAGGAAATACAGATAGGTCAAAGGGATTGACCAGACATCTGAATAGGAAAGTCCAAGTAGGTCAAGGGAGTGACCAGATACTTGGCATGACGAGAAAAGTCCAAGTGGGTCAAAGGAATTGACTGGACACTTGGTGGGAAGTCTGGCGGTCAAGGGTGATCGGATGCTAGGCATGATGTACCAGGTTGACATGACCGGATGTTGGTTTGGGAGTCTTGGAACTTGGTTTTGGGCAAAACCAAGTCTGATCGATCAGGATCGATTCAGGAGGCTGGATCGATCGGTGGATCGATCCGTGCTTTCAGTAGAAGCCTGGATCGATCCGTGGATCGATCCAGATATCCCAATCGATCGCTGGATCGATTGGGGCCTGGAGCGAAATAAGCGCTGGATCGATCCGTGGATCGATCCGGTGAGAGGCGCTCCGGATCGATCCGTGAATCGATCCAAAGCCTCCCGATCGATTGAGAACATTTGAATCGATCGGGTTCCGACCGTTGGCGTCGCAGGCGTTCATGTCTGACATCTCTTCACCGATTCACTCGGATCTCTTGCCAACTCCTCCACGCTCTTGAAGCTAAGATCGCCATTCTTGAAGGATCTTGGAGGTTTTCCAAGTCAAGAGGCGGATCAACAACAAGAAGAGAAGTTAGGGTTAGGGTTTTTACTGCACATCTTGTAAGCTTTTGCTTATCTTGTATTTCCCTTTCTTCTTCTTGTATTGAGAGTGTTGTAAGGCTTCTCCGCCTTTGGTAGTTACCATAAAGGAGTGTTATTCATAGTGGAGGGTGTGTGCGTGGTGTGGATCCTTGGATTAGTCACCTCCTTTGGAGGTGGATACCAAGTAAAATCCTAGTGTTAGCGTTGAGTGTTTTGTTTCTGTATTTTCCGCTGCATATTCTTGAAGAAACAAACAACGCCAAGCAACGTCAAGGAACGAGCGAGCGACGAGCTATTCACCCCCCTCTAGCTACTTTTGGTCCTAACAAGTGGTATCAGAGCCAGGTTGCTCTTCACCGGAATCATCACCGGAAGGGTCAAGCATAACAAGAAAAGCTAGAGGGTGAAGAAGTTGGAGCAAATTCATCAAAGTCAAAGAAATCAAAAGGCTCAACTTCAAGATGCAATTCCAAGATGGACTTGGATTTGACACAAGGGTGGCTCCACCATACACTTCCACGAGCTTCATTCTTGGAAATCAAGAATCGAAAACTTTCTTATGATGGAGATAGAGCAATGGTTTGCTCTAATGGAAGGATTTGAAGCTCCAACAAACTCCAAGGGCAAGCTTCTCAAGAAAAGCAAATGGAGCTCGGAGCAAGTCCAAAGGTGCGATGCAAATGACAAAGTGACCAAGCTTTTGGTTAATTTATTGCCAAGCACCATCCTTTGCAAAATTGGAGAATTTGAAGATGCAAAGGAATTATGGAGCAAATTGGACAAGCTTCATGAAGAGATCCCCTCCACTGTACAAGATCATGAAGAATCTAGAGAGGGTGACTCTTTGGAGCAAGACCAAGAGGAGGACTCCGAGGTTGAGAGATGCTCAACCTCCGAAGAAGAGGAAATCCAAGAAGCTTCATCCTCAAGGGAATGCAACGAAGGGAACAAGGAGGGAGCATACTCTTTGTTTCATGTTCAAGATGATGAAGCCTCCACCTCTAGGATTGAGGGGGAGCAATCCTTGGTGACGCCGGATCAAGAAGAAGGAGAAGCTTCGACATCCGGGTCAAGTGAAGAAGAAGAAGGTGGTGCCACCTCCACAAGTCAAGAAAAATCAAATGGAGGAGAATCAAGGTCCGATCAAGAGGAAGCTTCTACCTCCGGATCCAAAGAAAATGCCACCCCTACAAGCAAAGGTATAAGTATTTCAATTAAAAATAAAAATCATATTATATGTTTTGAGTGTAGGGAACATGGGCACTACAAAAGCAAGTGCCCTAAATTGGCCAAGAAGAAGGGCAAAGTGGCACCTAAGGGAAAGGTGAAGCCCAAGGAGACCACCCCCGGGACAAAGAAGAGCAAGGAGCACATTGTGTGCTTCTTGTGTCAACAAAAAGGGCATTACCGAAGTCAATGCCCTAAGGGGAAGAAGGTGGTCAAGGCTCATGGAGGAAGCTCAAGTCAAGGGGGAGCCTCCAAGGTAAAGAAGAAGGTAACATTTATTGAGCCTACCCCTTTACATTATGGTAAAAAACATGATAGTTCAAAATTTTATCATTTTAATGCAATTTACCATAAGAATAGAAAGCATGAGGGCTTTAAGGAAAAGCATGTGGCCCTACATGCTAAAACTACCCAACCTAAGGTTAGGAAGGTAGAAGGACACTTGGGCAAGAACACTAAGGATAATAGATACATGCCCAAGAACAAAAATACTCATGGATCAAATGAAAAATCAAATACTAAGGACTTAGTGAGAGAAAATCAAGTCTTGAGATCAAGACTTGATAAAATGGAAAAGACCCTAAAAAGGATGGAAAATATCCTATTAGGGCAAAATGAGCATAGCCTAGGTTTAGGGGTGCAAAAGTCATTCAATGGCCATAGAGGTTTGGGATACAAACCCAAAACTAAAAAGGATGTGCCAAGTTATCATAGGGTTCCGTATAGCTATGGAACAAACCCTAAATCTAGAGGTCAAGTCAAAGATACAAGGGAAGATATCCCTAGAAGTATTTTTGCAACCAAAGTGACTAAGACTTCTAAGAAGTCTAAGAAAGTCACTAACAAGGTCACAAGGGAGGCTATCCCTAGAGTTGACCTAGAAAATGTGACCAAGGCTTCTAAGAAGCCCAACAAGGTCACTAGAAAGGTATCTAGGGAAGTTATCCCTAGTGAGTACCTAGAGCATCCAAGGAGCACAAATAGGTGTTGGGTTCCTAGGAGCATCTTCTCTATCCCATAGATGGGTTGGAGAGTGTCAACTCCGATTAGAAGGGTAGTTAACCCAACTTTAAGAAATTGACACTCAAGGAGCATTTTCAAGGTTTTTGTTAACCTTTGAAAATGAAATGGAATTATTATTTACTCCTTGAAAGAGTAAAATGTGCCTAATGGTGGAAGAATTGATTTTAATCTTAAATGGCACATATTGGGAAATTCATAAGAACTACCAAGTTGGGTTTTTGGTATGTTCTTAGGAAATTTAAGGCAATCCGGGCCTTAATTTAAAAGTGCTACTCTTGTGAAAAATGAAATATGCCAACATTTGAGGATATGCTTAATTTCAACTGGCATAAATTAATCAAGGGAATTAGAAATGCCAATTTAGGCTTTGGCATTTTCATGAAGCACTTTAGGGCAATCTAGGTTTAAGTTGTAAGTTTAGCTAAGTTTTTAAGGATACTTAGATAGTTGATCTAGGTATATTTTATTTATGTTAAATCTTGCCATGATTGTTTGCCCATCTTATGCCATGACATCATGTCTATTTTTGCATTCATGCTTTATTATGCAAAATCCAAAAATACCATGTCATGACATTCATACATCATGTAGTTATAGGAATCTTTCTTTTGAAAGTTATTTTTTTTGATGTATGCCATAATATTATCATGCATTAGTTTATTTCCTTGTAATTAAGGACAAATGGCATTTAACAACAATTATTGACAAGTGACATCCTAGGTGGATGTCTAATATCTCTAGAATGCCTAGATAGATATGCATGATCACTAGATTAGGGCAAAACCAAAATCTCACATCTCACAAGGACTATAAGGTGACTTGTACGTGTTTTAGTGTACATTAGATACAAGTGAGATGTTAGGAAGATGAACAAAACTCAAGATGTTGATTTAGTGCATTCTTTTGAGTTTTAAGTTTCATCAAAACACATAGTTATGTGTTTTCCCATCATTGGGAAAGCTAATGTACAAGTTATGTGCATTATGCCCAAGGAACATGATGGGATATTGGTTTTGAAAATGTTTTTAAAATGTTTTTGGAAAACTTTGGTGAAGGCTATCTTTTGATAGTAATCACCATTGAATAGTAAGACACAAACTTGAAGAAAACGCTAAAGTTTTTGCAAGTTTTCAAGTTTGTGTCAATCTTTGAAAATATGATGTATTTTCATAGAAAGCTATTTTTCCATGATTAAGTATGCCCTAAATAATGTCTACACGAAATTTCATGATGTTTGGATTTTTGTAGAATTTTCTAGGGGTTTCTGAAGTTGACTGAAATGGAATTTCAGCAACTATCAGAACTCCGATCGATCAGTGGATCGATTGGAGTTCCTGAATCGATCCGTGGATCGATTCAGAAGGTAAATCTCGTGAGCAGAAGCTCGCTGGATCGATCAGTGGATCGATCCACACATAATGAATCGATCAGTGGATCGATTCGGTTGGTTCAATCGATTGAATCCCAACTCCAATCGATCCAAGTTGCTGATTTTGGCTGGGAAGGCCTGACTTCAGCATCTTTGAACCATGGTTAGTCTATGTAACCATTCCAAACCCTTAAAATACTTTTGTATACATAAAAAGGGTGTTTTCGTGTTGAAAACAAGGATGGAATGGTTAAGGAAGACTTCATTGAAGTTTAGGTTGAGGTTTGTTTCAAATTTTGAACATTTGAACCTCAAAACTTCTAAATCTGGGTTTCCTAAAGGTTTAGGGATTCCAAGTCATTGTTGGTGCAATGACAGAAGTTACCACCATGTCTTTAGGGGGAGGGACTCTTTAAAGGCATGAAAATTATTTTTCATGAACCTTGGAAGGTGGTTAACCTTCTTTAAAGAAAATGCTCATGGACGAGCTTTTGAAATTGAAATGGGGAGTGGATATCCTCATTATTTCAAGTGGGAATTCAAGATGTTAGAAAATGCTCAAGGTTGGGTATTTGTCTACATTGAGGAAGAAGTTAAGGATAAATGAAGGGTATGGGACCTTCATTATCGTGTTGATCACAACGAGTGATGTTGTGAACAACGATGAGCAACTCTTCAGGGGGAGAGTCGTTAACAAATGGATTTGTTGATGTATACCCAAAATTGGGGCATGGGTTGATGTGTGCCCAAAGATGGGTTGATGTGTTTTATCAGTAGGGGGTTTGATGTGTGCCCAAAGATGGGTTGATGTGTTTTATTAGTAGGGGGTTTGATGTGTGCCAATAGGGGGAGAATGAAAGGACTTGTGAATGGGAGTAAGTTAGGCTTTCATTACCTAGAGGGAGTTTGCCCTCTTAGGGGGAGAATGAAGAGTCTAACTTATGTGTTCATTACCTAGTGGCATGAAGAATGAGGCTATGAGATTAGCTTAACTTACATGTGGTATTGTAAGTGTTATTGTGGTATTGTCAAACATCAAAAAGGGGGAGATTGTTGGTGCAACATCCCTCAGGTCAAGGTTGACCTGGTTGACCAAGCTGAGTCTTGGTTTGAGTTTAGATGTTTGACAATAAGATATTGATTGAAGAAGAGTCAAGTAGGTCAAGGGAGTGACCGGATACTTGACTGGGAAGTCCTAGTGAGTGAAGCTAGGCGAAGGAAATCCTGGTGAGTGAAACTAGGTGAAAGTCCCAGTGAGTGAAGCCGGTGAAAGTCCTAGTGAGTGAAGCTAGGTGGAAAACCCTAGTGAGTGAAACTAGGTGAAAGTCCTGGTGAGTGAAGCCAGCAAGGGAAAATTCAGATGGATCAAGGATGATCGGACATCCGGTGTTGGGAAGTCCAAGTAGGTCAAAGGATTGTATGGATACTTGGCACAAGGAAATCAAGATAGGTCAAGGTTGACCAGACATCTGATGAAAGTCCAAGTAGGTCAAGGGAGTGACCAGATACTTGGCATGACGAGGAAAAGTCCAAGTGGGTCAAAGGAATTGACCGGACACTTGGTGAGGAAGTCCTGGCAGGTCAAGGGTGATCGGATGCTAGGCATGATGTACCAACAGGTCAAGGATGACCGGATGTTGGTTTGGGAGTCTTGGAACTTGGTTTTGGGCAAAACCAAGTCTTTGGATCGATCAGGATCGATCCAGGCTGATCGATCGATGGATCGATCCGAGCTTTTCAATGACAGCTTCCGGATCAATCCGTGGATCGATCAGATATCCCAATCGATCGGTGGATCGATTGGGACGTTGCTGCTGAAATAGCTTGGATCGATCCGTGGATCGATCCGGCGTTCGAACAGAGGCGCTCTGGATCGATCCGTGAATCGATCCAAAGCCTCCCCGATCGATTGGGAACATTTGAATCGATCGGGTTCCGACCGTTGGCGTCGATTTAAGCTGCAGGCGTGCGATGGCTGCGGCATCTCTTCACCGATTCACTCCAGATCTCTCGCCAACTCCTCCACAGCGCTCTTGAAGCTAAGATCGCCAGTTCTTGAAGGATCTTGGAGGTTTTCCAAGTCAAGAGGCGGATCAACAACAAGAAGAGAAGTTAGGGTTAGGGTTTTTACTGCACATCTTGTAAGCTTTTGCTTATCTTGTATTTCCCTTTCTTCTTCTTGTATTGAGAGTGTTGTAAGGCTTCTCCGCCTTTGGTAGTTACCATAAAGGAGTGTTATTCATAGTGGAGGGTGTGTGCGTGGTGTGGATCCTTGGATTAGTCACCTCCTTTGGAGGTGGATACCAAGTAAAATCCTAGTGTTAGCGTTGAGTGTTTTGTTTCTGTATTTTCCGCTGCATATTCTTGAAGAAACAAACAACGCCAAGCAACGTCAAGGAACGAGCGAGCGACGAGCTATTCACCCCCCCCTCTAGCTACTTTTGGTCCTAACAACTCTGATATCTGCTGACCATGCCTACGGCAAAACAGATATCAGGTCTCGTACATAGCATTGCATACATTAGGCTTCCTACAGCCGAAGCATAAGGAACTGCTTTCATGTCCTCTATCTCTTTTGATGTCTTTGGAGACATCTCTTTAGATAGAGCTACTCCATGTCTAAAAGGTAAGAAACCTTTCTTGGAGTCTTGCATGCTAAAACGAGCAAGGATTGTATCTATATATGAAGCTTGGGATAGACACAACATTCTTTTCTTGCGATCCCTTATAACTTTGATCCCAAGAATGTGTGCACATTCTCCTAAGTCCTTCATATCAAATTGTTTGGACAACCATACCCTTACGTCTGATAATACCTTGACATTGTTGCCAATTAACAAAATATCATCTACGTATAGTACAAGAAATACCACCACGTTTCCGTTACACTTCTTATATACACAAGACTCATCCGGACTTTGAATAAATCCATATGACTGGATTACTTCGTTAAACCGGATGTTCCAAGATCTTGAAACTTGCTTCAGTCCATAAATAGACCGATTCAGCTTGCACACTAGATGCTCTTTGCTTTTTTCAATGAATCTCTCTGATTGCTTCATATGGATGTTTTCTTCAAGACTTCCGTTAAGGAAAGCTGTCTTGACATCCATTTGCTAAATCTCATAATCCATATGAGCAATAATAGAGTATCCGGATAGACTTAAGCATGGCTACCGGTGAAAAGGTTTCCTCATAATCGATTCCCTCTTTCTGAGTATACCCTTTCGCAACAAGCCTTGCTTTGAAGGTTTCTACCTTCCCATCTGTCCCTCTTTTCCTTTTGTAGATCCACTTGCATCCAACGGCTTTTACACCATCAGGTGGTTCTACAAGCTCTCAGACCTTATTAGAATACATAGATTCTATTTCAGAATTCATTGCCTTTTGCCAAGATCTTGCATCTATATCTTGGAGTGCTTATCATATGACTGGGGATCAGGTTCATGTTTACAGGGATCAAGTCCAAGACTCTCCCAAAACATGAATCTTTCAGTTCCTCACCCTCCCACTACGACGAGGCACTGCGTGGTTGTGTATCATGTGTGACACGTGTTGCAGTCTCTTGTGGTACTTCATCTTGTACTGTTGGTACTGAAGTAGACATGTCCTCTCTAAGTTCTTCTAAAACGACTTTACTACTGGGCTTGTGATCCATTATATAGTCTTCTTCTAAAAACTGGGCATTGGTGCTAACAATGACCTTCTGGTCTTTAGGACTATAAAATAAACCACCTTTTATTCCTTTGGGATATCCTACAAACACGCGAACTTCTGTACGAGATTCTAACTTATCAGCATATGCTGGACTACCCCAAATCCGAATATGTCTTAGACTGGGTTTTCGCCCATTCCACAATTCTATGGGAGTAGAAGAAACTGATTTAGAAGGTACTAAGTTCAGAACGTATACTGCTGTTTCCAGAGCATATCCCCAAAACGAATTTGGTAATTCTGAATAACTCATCATCGATCTAACCATCTCCATAAGAGTCCTATTCCTTCATTCTGCTACACCATTCTGTTGGGGTGTTCCAGGTGCAGACAATTGGGATTGAATCCCGGCCTCTGATAAGTAATTCCTAAACTCTCCTAAGAGGTATTCGCCACCACGATCTGACCGTAGTGTCTTGATACTTTTACCTAATCGTTTCTCCACATCAGCCTTGTATTCTTTGAACTTGTCAAAGCATTCGGACTTGCGGCGCATTAGGTAAATGTATCCATATCTTGAATAATCGTCTATGAAAGAGACAAAATATTCAAAACCTCCTCTTGCCTGGACAGACATAGGACCACACAAATCAGAGTGAACCAACTCTAACACTTCTTTGGCTCTATACCCCTTGGCCTTGAACGGCCTCTTGGTCATTTTACCTTCTAAGCAAGATTCACAAGTTGGAAAATTTTCCAACTCAAATGAACTCAAAAGTCCATCGGCTATAAGCCTCTGAATCCTACTTAAGTTAATATGACCAAGTCTTAGATGCCAAAGATATGCTTGGTTCATTTCAAGTTTCTTTTCTCTTATTAGAATTAGAAGATGAATTATAAATTTCCATGTTTTGCTTTGTGGAAGAATTTGGATTTAAAATATACAAATTGCCAACTAATGCACCAGAACAGATAATCACTTTATTTCTTTTAATAACTACATCGTTACTGAAAGAAACTGAATATCCATCTAAAAACAGTTTAGAAACTGAAATTAAATTCTTTCTAAAACTGGGTACATAAAGACAATTTCTTAAAACCAAATTTCTATTTCTACTAAAAGATAAGTAGACGTCTCCCACTGCAACAGCTGCCACCTTAGTAGCATTGCCCATGTAGACGGTAATCTCCCCTTCAGATAGTCGTCGGGTTTCCTGGAACCCCTGCAAGGAATTGCAGACATGATCAGTGGCTCCCGTATCTACACACCAGGTGCTGGTAGATAACACCGCTAAACATGTTTCAACAACTAGAGTATGAGATATACCTTTGTTTTGGTTCTTACGAGGACAGCCCGCCTTCCAATGTACTGCCTGCTTGCAGATGAAGCACTTTCCCTTCTTCATTCCAACTTTAAATCCTGTACTGAGATTTATTCACTTTCTTTGCTGAACCAACTTGTTTCTTCTTCTTCTCTACTGTCGGTTTAGAAGTAGCACCATTTTCAGCATAGTGAATTTGAGAATTGTGACGCAATATACCTTCTGCTGCTTGGAGTTCTGTCAGTGGTTCCCCTAATGAATAAATACTTTTATTCATTTTATAGTTCAGGCGGAACTGCTCAAAACTTCTAGGTAGCGTTTGGAGGATCATATCGATCTGGGTTTCCCATCAATTTCTCCTCCAAGGATCTCAGATTTCGTTCGGATAAGCCATCATCTTTAGAATATGATCCCTTACAGAGTACCCTGCATGGTGGCGGTCATTATCTTTCTCATGGCTTCTTGCCTAGAAGCCCTATCCCGATGACCAAAGAGTTCCTTGAGATTGTTCATGATATCATAGGCTAAAATCTTGATGTTGCAATACATTTGACATTGAAGCCAAAATGTAACACCGCCATCTCATCTGCTTTTACCCATTTCCTATGATATTCAATCTCCTCTTGGGTAGATTCACCATGGGTGCATCAGGCAATGCTCAGTCAATACAAATTTATAGCTTTCAGTAATAAGAACAATGTCCGGTTTCTTTTCCAATCTATGTAGTTAGGTCCAGTAAGTCTATTTTGTTGAAGTATGATGGACGATGGGTTGAAAGACTTCCTAAGAATCACAAATAACTTTTGGTCGAACTCTAAATTTAGAATAATATTGATTCCTCAAACAATACTATTTTAAATTAACCAACACCTTAAAACACCGTGAATTTTGTATGCCACGTTAGTGTGGACGTATACAAATTCAACATTTGTAAAAGGAGGGTTTTAACCCATTAATTTTATTATCTTGTCAACCTAACTTTTGACAAATAAAATTAATAGTTGGTATTATTTGGTCACACAAATAATAGCAGTGACTCCGTTGGGGAGGATACTATTAGATGTGTCTAAGTGTACACCATTACTTGACACTAAGTCCATTAATAAGATTATGCCCCTTCCGTTGGGGAAGATCACACGCTCTTAATTAACTTCCTATAGTCATCCAAAAATGGAAGTCTGTTCTAGTGATCCGCAAACAAGCTCATCCGTTATGGAGGAAGGCACTCAGAGCCAACGCGCAAGCTTGTTTGCATCACTTACAAACCAGTAATGGAGACCATGAGATTTACTTAAAAATCCCTCTCCCACTTAGTTATTTATAAATGAGGAATTTTAACTATGCTAGCCTACTAAACTTGTAAACTAACATGCACACACAGCACAATATAAAAGCAATAAATAGAAAATCTAATTTTCAACTATTATGGCTTTTATCTTTAATTGTCCTCCGTGTGTTGTCATCCGAAGCTGCTGCCATATTTGGCCACCGCCACCGGGTCTAACTGTCGCATCCATCTTGCTCCGAGTTTCGCTGCGCCTCTGGTCCTTAGAAGGTTCCACGCCATGCAAGATTCGATCCGCGACATAAATAGAATTTTACATTTTTGATCCTATATTCCATAAAAGGAATGTACATGTATCTAGATCAAAAATAAAATCCTAATAAAACTAAATACAGCTCCTGCTGTATTTTAATACAATCATGCACACACATATAAATTGCCCTTGACATATCCAAGGGTCCAATCACACACATAATTAATTAAAAGCCATAATAGTTGGATCCTGCATCCACAAAGTTAGCACATCCTACTATTATCCTGCCTAAATTATGTATGACATGTGCATAATTAAACTAATACCAAATACACAGAGGCAAAACCCTAGCTCTGATACCAATTGTTGGTTGCTACTCGGAAAGCCTATAGGTTCCACTGTACAAAAATTTTGTACAAAGATCTGAACCTTTTCCTAGCTACCATGTGTTCTTTTAAATTAAATTTTGGATCTCCTGCGGAACTTAACACGTTTGATCCAAAACTTAATCTATTTGTTCTTTTAGGTTTTGACTTGGATCTCCTGCGGAACTTAACACGTTCGACCCAAGTCTCCTTAAGTTATTAATTCCATTAAATATTAATTTCCATAAAAGGTTCCCAGTACTGACGTGGCGAGGCACATGACCTTCTTGGATATGGGAGCAACCACCACCGACTAGACAAAACCTTTAATAGAAAGCTAATATTTAATTTCCTAAAATAACTTTAGGTTAACCAAAGAGAACAATCAAATCACAAGGAAAAGAAAGAAACAAAAGAACACAACTTTGAAAAAACATATTCGAAATACTAGAACGTAAGCCTCTTGTATTTGGTATTATTTCCATAAATAACTAGCATGATGCGGAAATAGAAATTACTAGTTATACCTTGTAGAAAAAACCTCTTGATCTTCTACCGTATTCCTCTTCTAACCTCGGACGTTGTGTGGGCAACGATCTTCCAAGATGAGAAACCACCAACCACCTTCTTCTCCTCCAAGCAAGGTTCGGCCACAAAAGAAAAGCTTCACCAAGGAGAAAACCAAAATACTAACCAAGCTCCAAGAGATGCTAGCTTTCTCTCCTTCTTCTTCTTCTTCTCCGAGTAGTATCCGGCCACCACAAGAACTCCAAGGGAGAGGGAGAGGTTCGGCCACCACAAGAGGAAGAGAAGGAGATGATGGCCAGCCACACCAAGGAACAAAAGAGGGAGAGGAATAATAGATGTTGTCTCTTGTGAAGGCACCCTCACCCCTTCTTTTATATTCCTTGGCCTAGGTAAATTAGGAAATTTAATTACAATAAATTTTCCTTAATTTCCTTGACATGATTTAATTGAGAAAAATAAAATAATATTTCCCCAATTAAACAATGATGGCCGGCCAAATCAATAGGAAGCAAATTGGACAAGTTTCAATCAACAATTAAAACTTTCCTTATTTGTTTCCGGAAATTTTAAAAAATAAAATTTCTCTTTAAAATCTCTTCATGGTTAATAAAAGGAAATATCTATAATTTTAATTTTATTAACATGTGAATAATTTTAAAGAGAAATAAACATCTCTCCAATCTACAAATAAGGAAAGAGATCTAATCTCTTTCTTTAATCTTTGTAAATCTTTTACAAGAGATATTTTAATTTTAATTCTCTTTTAAATTAAATCTTCCATAATAATAAACATTAAAATTAAATTTTCTTTTAATTAATTATGGCGGCCCTACTAGCTTGGGTTCAAGCTAGGGCGCCACCTTAAAAACCTAGGCGGCCCTAGCTTGGTTCCCAAGCTAGCTTGGCCCGCTAGGTGGGTATAGAAGATGGGTATATGTGGGTATAGTACTCTATAAATAAGAGGCTACGATAGGGACCGAGAGGAGGAATTGGTTTTGGTCTCCCGATAAAATTAAGCATCCCATGTTCGCCCAGAACACACAACGTAATTTTATCAATGATAATTCATGCCACTAGAGAACTATCATTGAACTACCGCACCAATCCCAAATTACATTTTGGGCTCCTTCTTATTATGAGTGTGTTAGTCTCCCTGTGTTTAAGATATCGAATGTCCACTAATTAAGTGAGTTCTTGACAACTCATTTAATTAATATCTAAGTCCAAGAGTAGTACCACTCAACCTTATTATCATGTCGGACTAAGTCCACCTGCAGGGTTTAACATGACAATCTTTATGAGCTCCTCTTGAGGACATTATCAACCTAGTATCACTAGGACACAGTTTCCTTCTATAATCAACAACACACACTATGAGTGATACCATTTCCCAATTTATCGGGTTTATTGATTCATCGAACTAAATCTCACCCATTGATAAATTAAAGAAATAAATATCAAACATATGTGCTTGTTATTATATTAGGATTAAGAGCACACACTTCCATAATAACTGAGGTCTTTATTCCTTTATAAAGTCAGTATAAAAGGAACGACCTCAAATGGTCCTACTCAATACACTCTGAGTGTACTAGTGTAATTATATAGTCAAGATAAACTAATACCTAATTACACTGCGACTTTCTAATGGTTTGTTCCTTTCCATTCTGGTCGTGAGCTACTGTTTATAATTTATAAGGTACTGATAATATCATCTTCTGTATGTGACACCACATACTATGTTATATACAATATAAATTAAATGAACAACTACAAACAAATGTAGATAATTAGACCAAATGTGATTCTTTATTCATAATGAATGTTTACAAAGCTTAGGCTTTCAGTATACACTCCAACACAAAAAGGGGGAGATTGTTGGTGCAACCTTAGGTCAAAGTTGACCTGGTTGACCAGACTCGAGTTGACTTGACTCGAGTTGTGTTTTGATGTTTGACGAGTTATGTTTGACAATGTTTGACGTAAACAGAAAAGTTGTATCTTGATGTTTTACAAGGATACAAGCTTGGGAGATTGTGGGTGCAACCCGTGGTCAAGGTTGACCTGGTTGACCCGAGGTGAGTTGACCTGACTCGGAAAAGTCCAAGTAGGGAGCTTGGCATGGGAAAAGTCCAAGCAGGGAGTTTGGCATGGGGGAAAAGTCCAAGTATGGAGACTTGGCATGGAGAAGTCCAAGTATGGAAGCTTGGCACATGGGAAGTCGGAGAGAGCTCGGTAGCTCGTTCTCCGGACTGTGGTCAGAGAGGGCTCGTGAGCTCGTTCTCTGGACCGGATGAAAGTCGGAGAGGGCTCGGTAGCTCGTTCTCCGGACTGTGGTCAGAGAGTTGGGCGAGTTCTCTGTGAAGAGTGCTGATCGGTCTGGGGACCAATCAGCATAGGTCCTGATCGGTCCCCAAGACCGATCAGGGAGGCCTCGGACCGATCAGGGTGGAGCCTGATCGGTCCAGGTATAGCCGTTATGAGTGACAACGGCTATCTCCGTCTTCTTCGCTGTCTTCTTTGCAGTGCAGGTTATAAAAGGAGATCGAGGGCTTCTACGCTACTTCTTCCTCTTCTTTCTACTGACTGCTAAAGTATTTTCTGCTTGAGCTTTGTTGAGCTCTTCTTCGCTGAAGCTTCTGGTGAGCTTTCCTCGACTGATCAGCTGCTGCTGTGAGTTTCCTGAAGTTGCTGCTTCGGATTCCAGTCGACAAGAACAGTAGGCAAGCTTTGTTTTGTACATTCATATTGTCTTCTGTTTTGTGCTGTATTTTTGTACACCTTTCTTGCTGTTGCAAGAAGTTTCTGTGGCAAGGTTTCTCCACCCAGAAGGAGTGTTCTTATTAGCCGATTTTCCGGGGACTCATCCACCGACGGATTGATAGGCTTCGTCCACCTTACGGACACGCCGAGGAGTAGGAATTTCATCTCCGAACCTCATTACATCGACAAGTTTGAGGTTTGCTATTCTCCGTTGTCGTTTCTATTGTTTATTTCCGCTGCGCTAACCTTGATTTGTAGAAAGAAACGAACGATTTGGGGCGGCTATTCACACACCCCCCTCTCTAGCCGCGATCATCGGTCCTAACATTCACCAACGGTCGAACGATGACCTTAAACCCTTGTCTTCATCAGCGGTCGAGCGGTGATCTTAAACCTATGTCTTCATCAACGGTCGAGTGGCGACCTTAAACCCTTGTTTTCATCAGCGGTCGAGCGGTGACCTTAAACCCATGTCTTCATCAGCGGTTGAGCGGTGACCTTAAACCCTTGTCTTCATCAGCGGTCGAGTGGGGACCTTAAATCCATGTCTTTATCAACGATCGAGCAGTGACCTTGAACCCATGTCTAAGCCATTAGACGGTCGAGTGATGACCTTGAACTCATGTCTACGCCATTAGACGGTCGAGTGACGATTTTAAACCCAAAAATGATCGGTCCACTAACCACAAATTGTTGGTGCAGCGGGGTCGGCAAGAGGGTGTCGGTTAATCCTAGGAAAACGTACCGGCTCCACTGTACAAAAATTTTTTGTACAAGTGTCGAACCTTTCCTTAAATAATCTATTGCGTTCTTTAGAAGTTAAATTAGGAATCGCAGACGGAACTTAACATCATTGATTCCAAATTTAACTTATCTATTCTTAATGGTTTAGATTTGAATCGCAAGCGGAACTTAACACTATTGATTCAAATCTACCTAAGTTATTAATTCCATAAATATTAATTTCTAAAATTGGCTTCCAGGACTGCATGGCGAGGCACATGACATTCTTGGATATGGGAGCAACCACCACCGCCTAGGCAAAACCTTTTAAGGAAAGCTAATATTTATTTCCTTAAATAACTCTAGGTTAACCAAAAAGAACAATCGAATAACAAATTCGAAAAAGAAGAAAACACAAAATCGAAAAATAAATTCGATAAACTAGATCTAATTGCCTCTTGTATTTAGAATTCTTACAAAAAAAATAACTAGTATGATGCGGGAGAAAGTTACTAGCTATACCTTCTCTTTGTAAGCTAATGACCTCGAGATCTTCTGCCGTATTCCTCGCCTCGCCTTGGACGTCGTGTGGGTGACGATCCTCCAAGATGAACACCACCCAAAAGAGTCCTTCCTCTTCCTCTAAGATTCGACCACCACCACCACCATGGAGAAGAGAGCAAAGGGAAAGGGAGAAGGGAGAGGGTCGGCCACCAAAAGACCTCCAAGCAATAGAATAAGAGTTGTGTCTCATGAAGCCCCCTCACCCCTTCTTTTATATTACTTGCCCAAGGCAAATAAGGAAAAATATTTTACAAAAAATAAAATCATCCAAGAGTTTTTCCTTTTCCCTTTTAATTTTTCCTTTTCTTTCCTCTTGATTGAATCAATCACCAATTTTAATTTGTGATGATTTTAATTAATTTTATGATGGTCGGCCACTTGCTTGGGCACCAAGCAAGGTGGTCGGCCACCTCATCAAGAGAATAAAGAAAATATATTTTTATAAAATTTTACAAGAAAAACTCTTATAAAATTTTACAAGCTCTCTTTCCTAAAGTAGGAGTTAAAAAAGGAAAGTTTCTAAAAATTAAAACCATGTTTTAAAATTTAAAAACTCTCTTATAAAATTTCCTTTTTTAACATGATGATAGAAAATTTAAATTTTAAAACTTATCTCTCTTTTTTTTTCTTAAACCATGAGGATGGTTAAAAAAGGAAAGTTTTAAAACTTTTAAAACTCTCTATTAAAACATGTGGCCAAAATCAAATAAGGAAAGTTTTTAAAATTAAAATCTCTCTTTTAAAACTTATAGTTTTCTACAAAGAGAAGATTTTAAAAATTCAAAAACAACCCTCCTTGTTTGAATATTGTGGCCGGCCCCTTCATGCTTGGTCACCAAGCAAAGGGACGGCCCCTATAGGAGAGGATGTGGCCGACCCTTGCTTGGTCACCAAGCATTGGACCGGCCCACTTCTTGGACACCAAGAAGAGCCTTACATTTGGATGTACTTGAGGCTATAATGAGGCTACGACAGGGACCTAGAGGAGAAATTGGTTTTTTCCTTCCGATGAGCTTGAGTATCCCGTGTTCGCCCCGAACACACAACTCAAGTTCATCGATAATAACTCATTCCACTAGAGAGTTATTACCGCACTACCGCACCAATCCCAAATTACATTATGGGCTCCTTCTTATCATGAGTGTGTTAGTCTCCCTGTGTTTAAGATTACGAATGTCCACTAATTAAGTAAGTTACTGACAACTCACTTAATTAATATCTAGCTCCAAGAGTAGTACCACTCAACTTTATTGTCATGTCGGACTAGGTCCACCTGCAGGGTTTAACATGACAATCCTTATGAGCTCCTCTTGGGAACATTCTCAACCTAGATAACTAGGACACAGATTCCTTCTATAATCAACAACACACACTATAAGTAATATCATTTCCCAACTTATCGGGCATATTGATTTATCGAGCTAAACCTCACCCTTTGATAAGTCAAAGAAATAAATATTAAATATATGTGCTTGTTATTATATTAGGATTAAGAGCACACACTTCCATAATAACTAAGGTCTAGTTCTTTTACTAAGTCAGTACAAAAAGAACTTACCTAAATGATCCTACTCAATACACTTAAAGTGTATCAGTGTAATTTATTAGTCAAGATAAACTAATACTTAATTACACTACGACTATTCTGATGATTTGTTCATTTCCATCTTAGTCGCGAGCAATTGTTTATAATTTATAGAGAACCGACAATATGATCTTCTGAGTGTGACACCACACTCCATGTTGTCTACTATATAAATTAATTGAGCAATTATATTTAATAAATAAATGTATATATTAACCAATGTGATTCTTTTATTTCAACAAATAAATGTTTACAAAAGTTAGGCTTTTAGTATACACTCTAACAGAGGGGAGGGGTGAATTGCTTGCAAAAGAAAATTACCCTCCTCGTGCTTTCAACTTTTAAAAATAGCAACAATAATAAAAATAACATAAAAGAAGGAAAAAAGAACTCAGCAATTGACTTGGTTACAACTAAGAAGGTTGTTAGTCCAAGGCGGTTGAACGGCGCACTAAAAGTCTCCTTCTTAGAAGGCGGAGAAGCCTTTTACATACTAAGAAAGCTCTAAGAGTTGCTAGAAATTGAGTATAGAGTTGATTACTTAATTCCTAGGTCCAGGGGCCTTTATATAGCTCCTGGAAACTCTATCTTGAGTCTTGAGGGCGCCTCTAAAGGGGTTGAGGGCACCCCCATCCAAGGCTTCGGATAAAACTTTATCCAAAGTCGAAACAGTCAACTAGACTGGGTCGAAGGCACCTTCAATGGCATTGAGGGCGCCTTCAATGTTGAGGGCTCCTTCAATGTTGAGGGCGCCCTCAATGTTGTTAAGGGTGCCCTCAATGCTGTTGAGGGTGCCTTCAATGTTGAGGGCTCCCTCAATGATGTTGAGGGCGCCTTCAACCTGCATGGTATAAATGGCTTTCAGCTTCCCTTTTTCTTCTTCTTCCGAAGCTCCGATCGTTTGAGTGATTTCGGCCAACCGAAATAGGGCTCACCCGAACCCAATTTCTGGCCTTCTCCTTGAGCAAGCTTCCATCCTGGCTTCTCGTCCCTCGAACGTCACGTACATTCTTCTCGTCCACCGGAGTACTCTTCCGTAGCTCTTTCATCCTTCGGACGCATCGAGCCCGTCGGCTACCTTCCCATGTCGTCCTTCTCGCTAATAGTGTCTTATGCTCGACTTCATGCGCTTTTAAGTTTCTGCACACTTGGACACAGGAATTAAAACAAAATAGGACCTAACCTAACTTGGTTGACCACATCAAAACAACCATGAGGTCCAACACAAATGACTCGTTGCTGACCATCTAGGCTACACTTGAGTTTACATGACAACGCTTGAACTAAAAGTAGAAAAATTAAAATGCCCAACGCTGAGAAAACATATAAGGGTTAGCTGGATGACAAGTCTTCATTGATACTTTAAAAAAAATTTACAGAGGTGAAACTCTCAATAGGTCCACTCCAAATAATCTAAAACATCATCAGGCAACGACTTAGTCAGCTTGCCCTGACTAATGACTTTACTTGTCAGGGCGGAGGGGAGGTACCCGCCTTCCTTCAGTTGATCAAGCATCCCGTCGATAGTCAGGTCGAATAGACAGAGTGCTCAATCGGTGACCTTATCATTAAAAGCATCTGAGTGGATGTAGGCTTGTTTCATAAGGTCAAATATGCTCGACTCGGCTCCCTAGTAAGTCTCTAAGGCCACACGGGAAGCCTTTATCTCTTCATTCAACTTGGCCAGCTTCATCTTTTGCGATGAGTTGGTTCTTCGCTACGGTCTGGTCTGCCGATCGCCCATCCCGCTCAGCCTTCAATGTGGCCTCAGCCTCCTTCAGGTTTTGAGCCAACACACGAAACTCTTTATTTTTTATCTCTAGATCTTCAAAGGCTCATAGTTTCCTGGTGTTGGTTAAGTGGATTTTGGACTCAAAGGAGGCGACCTGTTTATTAAGTCGGGCCAGCTGTACCGCCTGCTCGGCGCTCTTGCCTTTCTCTGCTTCGAGCTGCTCAGAGCTTTTATTCAAATTAGCCCTTAACTGAGTCATCTCAGCATTCATCTGCTCTAGTTGTGCTTGAGAAGCAGATGACTGGCTGCTAGAAGCATGGAGCTGCTGGACTTCACACTCTAGGTAAGCAAGCCTATGGCACATGGATAGACTTTCCACCTAATACTGCCAAGAACGTTAAGCATTATACAAACTGAGCGGATGAAAGAAAGGGGAAAGATATACATACCCCAGTAGACATCTTGGTGTGGCTATTCGCCAGTTCCCCCGGAGCTACCACCACCACACAGGCTCGTGCGTCAGCCCATATCTGTGCGAGTGACCCTTGTATTCTTATTTGATGTTCGGGGGTGAGGGGTGATGGGTCGTCTGAATGGCGATACTCTTTAGTCGACAAGTAGATGATTATTGTTATCGATCTCTGGCCGCTCGGGCCAGAAGGTGCAGAAGTTGTCTGGCCGGTGGACTATGAGGAGACCGATCGGATGCGGGACACCTGCGCCACCGGCAGAGATGGGGGCATGAAGGTGGTCGACGGCGCGCACATCGTCCCTTGAGGCAACCCGGACAGTGAAGGTGTCCGGTCAGAGGACAGAGACATAGGGAAATCCCCAAGGCCCTGCTCAAGAGGTGGAAGGGAAGTCTCACCTTGCTCGGATGGGGGTGGAAGAGAAGTCTCACCCTACTCAGATGGGGGTCGAGAGCTGGTCGCAGTGGGGATCTGTAGGACCTAAGTAGCAGTTCGGGAGGAACCTTCCGCTCGACACCTTTTGCGGTGTTGCAAGGGCTCGTCGAAAGTTGTCGACTCCAAAGTGATAGCTATCGGGACCATGGATGACCATTCAGGCAGAAGCTCCACTATGGCAGCCGCCACATCACTCGCGGTTGTTTGGCTTCCTCCAGCGCCGCTTCCCAACACTTGAGTTCCTTCCTCTTCATCGAGCGAATCCTCGTGTGAATCGACCGGCTGCAAACCATAGCTCTCCAATTCGCCCACAACCGTAACATTGATCTCCGTGTCCATGAGTTTGGCTTTGCTGGCCAGGCATGCACGCAACATAACTTGGGCTGCAAAATAAAAGGAGAAATTAGTTAGATTCAAAAGTTAGGCCAAGAAGGAGCGTACCTAGGCTAGATGGAAGCCTTGTACGGATCGGGCTCAGGCCGAACACGCAGAGGACACCCTCCAGCAGGAACTTGTGTATATGGTATTTCTGACCGGCTAAGCTGAAAGCTGCATGAAGATAGTCCGAGCGGCTCTTGTATTTCTTGAGCTCTGGAGGGTTTGGCACCTCTAATTATCACTTGGTCAGAAAGTCTAGCCGCTTAGGAAGGCGAACGAAAAAGTAGTAGTCCCTCCAATGCTTGTTGGAGGACGACATCTTGTCAAAGAAGACTAAGCCCACTCGGGAAAAGAAAAGTTCCCGGCTTGGACAGTTTGTGATAATAAAAATAGTGAAAGAGCCAAGGAGTGAGGGGAATGTCGTGTAGGCGAAACAGAATGACGACCCCGCACAGCAATCGAAAGGAGTTTGGCACTAGTTGATGGAGAGGAATGCGAAAATATTTACAAATGGCAGAGGAGAAAGGGTGGATCGGGAATCACAGATCGACGGTAAATCGGTCCCTAAAGAAGTATACAAAACCCGGAGGTGGCTCGTTTGGGCGGTCAAAAGCCGAAGGAAGACCAATTTGTTAATCGGATGGAATTTCAAAGGCAGCTCTCAAAGTCGACTCAATGCACGTATACTAAAGCTCAGGGACGGAGATAGAAGATTGAGAGGAGCTTGCCATTTGAAATAAAAGTTGACGGGAAACAACGAAGAAACTCGACTGAAAGAGAGGACACTAAGAAAGAACAATAGACAAATTCGATTGAAAGGAGAAGAGAGCTTACTAGAGAAATTGTTGAGATTGAAGGAAAAGGCGGAGGACGCAATGTCGCTGAGATGCTCATCGACAAAGACGAATATACAAAAGTGAGGAAGACAGTGAAGCACGCAAGGCTTATAAATCTCGCGATCGATCGACCTCAGTCATCCGATCCAAGGTTACGTAAACGTAGAAGCAGATCCAACCGTTGATTTTGAAAAGGCACACGTCTCGTCACAAGCAAATATCCTCCTGTCACATTGAGCATGCGACAGCACTAAGGGACACGTGTCTTGCGGTCACCGGATAGCATTTAATGCACTTAATTAAAAAGGCATGACCACGTGCTCGACCATAATTAGCATGGATTTGCACGGTCTTTAAGAAATATGGATGATGTCAGCCATAATCGGATTCGCCCTAGGACACACATAACGGAAGATAATTTGTCAAGTGTTGCTGCTCATCTTCCCAATCGGCGCAAGGAACGAGCCACAGGATTGAACCTAACAACGATGAAATGAAGCCTATTGACATCAGCTTGTGGGCCAACCAGCGATTATAAATCGAGCACAGTCCAATCAGACACTATAGCATTTGGGTCGAACGGGCTTCAGAGTCGCCAATGATATCTTGTCCAGTCAGTCAGACTTGTAGCCTCTTTCATCTAGACTTGAAGCGGAGGCTTGTGATGCAGCGGCAAGGAGAAGTCTACCTGGCACGAGTTAATTACCGCTGTATAAGTTAAAGTTAAGGCGGTCAACACTAGGAAAGCGGATCATTGGCCAATCGAAGAGACAGTTGTCTGATCAGCCATCTGAGTAAACAAATATAATTAGTTCGGTCGGCAGGAGAACAGGTTAAGTGGGTCGGGAGCCTGAGCCGAGCGGACCACCCGTATGGCTCGAAGAATGGCGTTGATATTATACACTTAATAAAGCAATAAAATGATAAAAGAGGAAAAGACGGATAATTAATAAAGAGAAAATCAAATAAAACACTCCATCTATCATTAAATGAGAAGAAGTCAAGACAAAGACATCCTTTGCCAATATTCAATATCATTAAATAGGGGAAGATGGAGGTTCACTAGAAAAGGTATAAAAAGGCCACACCAGGTATGAAAAAAGGAAGAAAAATCTTTATCCTTGGTATACACTTCTTTCCTCTCATGTTTCTGACTTGAGCGTCGAAGGGCCAACGCTAGGGACCCCTTCCCTGGTTTTGGTTTTGTTTTATAGAGAGTGAGGTCTTCATCTAGTCAGCAGAACTGCCACCTTCCCGGCTTTCTAGCTTCGTGCCTTCGGATAGGATCACCAACAGTACATGGTGGCCTAATTATTTTGAGGATTGTTGGGGATTTGTAAGATATTAATGTTATTAGTATTTTCAATTCATCTAATCTTTATTTATTATTTTAGAAAATCAAAGTTTTTTTTATGCAGTTTTAGTTTCGATAGTCATAGTGTAACCGTTGGTGCAATTGACCTCTAGGGTTTTGATGTTTGACAATGCACCCAAGTCTGGTCAGTTTGACCAAGTGTTAATTCAAACAGGACTTGATGTTTGGAAAAGAGTAGTCTACTCAGGATTAGATGACTAGCAAGAAGAAGTCCTAACTGGAGGTTAGGCAAAGTGAAAATCCTGGTGAATAAGTCAGGCCCTAGTGAGTGAAGCTAGATAGTGGATGGAAGTCTTGGTGAGTGAAGCCAGACCCTAGTAAGTAAAGCTAGGTAGTGGAAGTCCTGATGAGTGAAGTCAGACTCTAGTGAGTGAAGCTAGGTGGTGGAAGTCCTTGTGAGTAAAGCCAGGCCCTAGTGAGTGAAGATAGGTAGTGGAAGTCCTAGTGAGTGAAGCCAGACCCTAGTAAGTGAAGCTAGGTGGAGGAAGTCCTGGTGAGTGAAGCCAGACAATGAAAGTCCTAGTGAGTGAAGCTAGGCAACCCTAGGGGGAGATAACCCTAGGTTATAAGTGACCTACACGTGGTTGACCGGACCAATGAATCTTGAATTCTGTTAACACTATTTTACCTTATCATTTTATCTATTGTGCTAACTCAGTGTTGCAGGGAAGTTCAGCTAGGTCGACGGGCAGATCGGATAACTGGCGCGAAGTCCAGATAGGTCAACGGGCAGACCGGATATCTGGCAAGTAAGTTAAGGTAAGTCACTAGAGGGGAGTGACTTGGTGAGGATGTGTTCCCCATTTGAGAGAACAGTAGACGTCGATCCAACTTAGAACCATTTCGGGAATCTAAGTTGAGATTGTGACTAGATTCTGGTCTCGGTGAGACAGAATCTAATTGCTATCCTTTTTAGTATAATTGTGCTAACACTTTGTTTTATAGGGTAGTATAATTTATATTTACCTTGGACTAACATTTTCTTACAAGAAATTGATGTAATGGAAAATGGTGGTCCGGGCGCCCGAAAGGGAACCGGGTGCCCAGAGTGCAAAAGCTTATCTCGTCGCACATGTGGAGCGCGCTGATTGGTTGGGCCATCGTCATGGTCCAGGTGCCCGGAAGGGATCCGGATGCCCGGAGCACTCCTATAAAAGGGGTCTTCCTCCAGAGCTACGAACAACAACTTTTACTATGACTGCTCTATTGCGCTCTGCTCCTACGACGCTGCAAAGCCTCTCCGACAACATGCGGCTTGATTTTCTTTTCAATTGTTGTCGGTATTCTTTTCATAGTTCCTATACTTATTCTGTAATCGTTTATGTGAACTATTAGTGATTGCCCACCAAAAGCACTCCCACGTGTGTGCCTGGAGTAGGAGTCGACGAAGGCTCCGAACCAAGTAAAATTAGTTTGTGTTAGCGTTGTGCCTTTTTTCGCTGCGTACTCGATTTAATAATGATTTGTTTAACGATCGCTATTCCCCCCCCCCCCCCCCCCCTTTAGCCAACTCTACGATCCAACAGCAACTGCTTACATAAGCAAAAAAAAAAAAATTAAATGTTAGTGTGCTTCTAGTTCTACATGAAGGTATGTAGACCAAGATCTTAAAATTTTTATTATCAAAATTTTTTTATAAATAATTTAAATATTATTGATATTGTATAATATAATATAATTTTATACTAATTTTCTTGATATTCTTATAGTATAAATATATTTGGGAGTTAAAACATGAGGTAGAATATAAAGAAATATGGAACAACTACTGTGTAAAATTATACAAGGACTTATTATACAAGTGGAGAAGGAAGGGAACAAGGTCATCCATGTACTAGATGAGATTTGGGATATATGGAAGATCACTTAGGCGGTAGAAAAATGAAAACAAAATTCATCGACTACTCAAAACAATAGATATACTGAACTTGCTGATCCAAGCACCGGATCCACAATGTATACGACTAGATCATGATCTATTGTAGAGCATGCAATAGACTTAGTAAATTTACTATAAAGTTCTATTAGAATAATTTAATTATTAATGAAATTTTTGGTATGCAGGCTAATACTTTACAGAAACACCCATTTGTTGGGAGATATTTCACAATACACTGAAAAAAGGATAACATTTTTATCGATGGTCGATCAAATGCCATAAAAGTAAGAATATAAATTTTATTACCACTCATATTTAACAATTACTAATTTTATTAATTGTATATTAGATATTAATAATATATTTTTTTGCATAGGATGAAATTAATGGCTCATACGTCTCGGCATGTTATAGAGGGAGAGGAGTAAAACAAACTCTATCAGATGTACTAAATGATATATATTATGATGTTATAGGTGGAAGGAAAAAAGAACCCCCTCTATGACCTAGGCTCCCAGGAAAATGTCGCATATGATATTATAATGACTCCTAAGGTCAAGGGTCATTCCAGTACTTCATCTATTGGAGTGAAAGCCTTAATACAAGAAAATCAAGAATTAAGAGATCGGGTCACAACATTAGAGCAGTCTTGGGTCAGTAGTAAGCAATCAATGTAAGATTATGCAAGACATTAGTAGAGTGGCTAATGCAAGAATTCATATCTTGATAGAGCTTTGACCGTGCTCGACCATGTTGGCTTTCACAGTAGCCTGAGAGAATAACTTTCTCTCTAAACTCTTGTTATATTCTTCGATGTAAAGTCTAATAATGAATTCTTCTACATTCATCTTCTTTCGCTTGTGCTTCAGGTAGTTCTTAAAGTCCTTTAACCTGAAGGCAACTTCTCAATAATAGCATCCATCAAAAAGGTTTCACTCAAAATCATCCCTTCTGAGTGGATCTCATGCAAGATCACCTGAAGCTCTTGGACTTGGCTAATCACTATCTTAGAGTCAACCATCTTGTAGTCCAGGAATCGACCCACGGTGAACTTCTTGGCTCCTACATCCTCCATCTTGTACTTCTTGTTTAGGAACTCCTACAGCTCCTTAGTCATTCTCTTTATGCTATACACAGCGTACATCGAGTCGGCAAGGCAGTTGAGGATGTAGTTTCGACAAAGGAACTCAGAATGAGTTCATGCCTCCACTACACTGATGGTCTGCACATTAGCATCCTTAACACACTTGGGAGGGTCCTAGATCAAGAATTGAGCCAGATTGAGAGTGGTTAAGTAGAAGAACATCTTTTGTTGCCACCTCTTGAAGTACACTCCAGTGAACTTCTATGGTCTTTCCCCATGGTTGATTGACACTGTTCTAATCGAGGTGAAGGGGGCCTTAAGGTGTTGAGTTTGTTGCACCTCAACACTTTGTTCTCTGGCCATCTCAATAAAACTCGAGTCTGCTTCAAGATTATTGGACAATTTGTTGCCAGAGATATTGGGGAAAAATTATAAACTTGAAATTGCACAAAATTAATTCTAACTTATCTGTTGAGATGACCTGGGCGAATAATCTCAGGCCACTAATGGGGTCAGTTTTACCAAGCTTTCGGTGGTCTAAGTTGCAGAGTTGATGTTGTTGGATCGAGACGCGCTAGAGGGGGGGGTGAATAGCGCTCGCGGCTATTTGTTCGATTATCGGAATCGTAAAACTATCAAAGTAAACCTACGCAACGGAAGTAACGAATGCAATCACAGAAGGACACAAGTAGTTTTACTTCGTTCGGAGCCTAGGTCGACTCCTACTCGAAGGCCCGCGATCCTTGATCGCTTTCGGTGGGCAACACTTATAAGTACGGAAAAAGAGTACAAGATTCACAATTAGTACAGTAATTAAAAACAAGTATACCGACGACAGAATCGTAATCTCGAAGCTCCTGGTCGTCGTGGACTTGTAACAGCACTTCAGGGTCGTTGAATGAGCAGCACGCAGCACAAGTATTGCTTGGAAGTTGTATATTGAAGCTGCTGGTCGAGACCCCTTATAAAGGGGGTTCAAGGCGCCTTACACTGTTCACCAAGGCGCCTTGAACGAGCCGAGTCACCCGCGTGGATCAGCACGGACCTGGTCAAACTCTATCTGGTTTAAGGCGCCTTCAGCCTATCCAAGGCGCCTTCAACCTCCGGTTCAAGGCGCCTTGAACTCCATTCAAGGCGCCTCCAGTCTGCTGCGCTGGCCTTTTCCTGGCTAGCACCCGAGGCGCCTCCAAGCCTCATGGAGGCGCCTCGGACACTGTTCATCCGAGTTCTTCTTTGTGTTTTTGGTACCTGCAAGTATGTTAATCCAAAAATACCTGCAACACAAAGTTAACACCAAATAATAGTATGAATATGAAGTTATGACAGTCTCCGGACTGTCCGGGTCTGACTTCGAGTTTCCAACCGGAAACCCTAGGTCGACCCGACGCCTACTGTTCCCTCTACGGGGAACGCGTCCTCACCTACTCCACTCAGGAGATTTACCTGTTGCCAGTACGATCCTCCAGATCGACTGGACTTTTGCTCAGCACTCGATGCTTCCGGACTTTCTGCTGAACATCCGCTTCACCGGCTAGTCCAGACTTTCACCTGGTTCGCGACACCAGGACTTTCCACCTAGGGTTACCACCCCCTAGGACTTCTGCCTGAAGCCATCGACCTGCCAAGACTTTCCGCATAGGGTTACCACCCCCTATGACCTAGGGTTACCACCCCCTAGGGTTTTACCTTGCTTAACCGCAGTTAGGACTTTCCTGAAACACTCAGCAACAGCTGTCAGATAACAAAGCACCTTAACTTTGAATCCTTTGCCATTATCAAAACTTAGGTTCGATCGTCGGATGCTTCCCGCACCAACAATCTCCCCCTTTTTGATTATGGCAACACGTAATTCAAAGTTAAGAAAAACAACATATGTAATAACTGTATAAAGTTAACCAAGCTTAAGAAAATAAACTTCGAATGCAATAACAGTTAAGCTGGAAACTTTTAACTTTGTAATATTAGACTCCCCCTTAATAAAAGCCCTCCTTTTATTAAATACTTGAATTTAACTTTACTTTACCTACTCTCTGCTTTGAATTTACCTTTAACTTCTTTAACTTTAATTTACCTACTCTCCCCCTTTGCCATATATCAAAAATAAACCAGTTTGAAAGTAGATTTGTTTTCTAGTCCAAGCATGAGTCAAATTAAATTATTGAGTTTAATTTGATTAAGTATCAAAGCCTTAAAATAATCAGGTAAAGTAATTTGATTAGAACCTTAAAGTACAATCATGCTTAACACAAATTGAAACACACTTTTCCCAATTGTCTAACCTTTAGCTACTTGCTGATTGCCTAGAGGCCAGTAGCTTTCACATGGTTAGTCAAATTAAGTCCATTTGGTCCAGTTAGAGTTGGCTAGAGCTGGAAGACTTGACTTGATTAATATTTATGATGTATTTAACGCCCAGACTCATATCGATGCACAAATATAAGCATTCCTGAGTCCAGGTTGTACCCTATGCATCTCACACCTTTCTAAGTTATTAAAACACAAGCAAGGTAGACCTAGGTGTTTGTGAGATGCTCTGGCTTTAATCTAGGGGAACATGATTTCTAGGGGAAAACTTAGGCTAGATCCAAATGTTGAAAAATTCTAAGAAATTGGAATTTTGAAATAAGTATTTTCCTAGAACTTTTAAAAGCAAATGATAACCAAACATTGTCTATTCTACCCAACACATTCCTATTTGTCTTCTGAGTGAGCTGAACTCAAGTTCAGGTAAGGGTTTTGTGAAGATGTCAGCTAGATTTGATTTTGACTCAACATAGTTGAGTATAATATCACCCTTAGCTACATGATCCCTTACAAAATGGTGCTTTACTTCTATATGTTTAGTCCTTGAGTGATGAATTGGGTTTTTTGTTAAATTTATGGAACTTATATTATCAATTGAGATTTTTGTGTTATGATAGTTCAGTTGATAGTCTTTAAGAGTGTGCATCATCCAAAGCAATTGTGATGTGCATTCACCTAAGGCTATATATTCAGCTTCAGTGGTAGAAAGAGCAACACAGTGTTGCTTTCTACTTGACCAACTTACTAGGCATTGTCCTAGAAATTGACAGCTACCACTTGTGCTTTTTCTATCTAACTTGCATCCGGCGTAATCCGAGTCAGAATAGCCAAGAAGGTCAAATGTGCAAGTTCTAGGGTACCAGAGTCCTATATTTAGAGTACCTTTAATGTACCTAAGTATTCTTTTAACATAGGTTAAATGTGACTCTTTTGCACAAGATTGGTATCTTGCGCACATTCCAACCGCAAATAATATGTCGGGTCGGCTTGCAGTTAGGTAAAGCAAGCTTCCTATGGCACTCCTATAGTACTTTGGATCTACTGGTTTTCCTGGTCAGAGTCTATGTTAATGTTGGTTGCCATTGGAGTATTTATTATTTTTGAATTTTCCATGCAGAATTTTTTAATTAATTCCTTTGCATATTTAGTTTGATAAATGTATATTCCATCTTTAGTTTGTTTTATTTGTAGGCCTAAGAAAAAATTAAGTTCACCAACCATACTCATTTCAAATTCATTTTCCATTAATCTAATAAATTCTTTTAAAAATTTAGAGTTAGTTGAACCAAATATTATATCATCAACATAGATTTGAGCTATGAAGATGTCTTTTTCTACAGTTTTTACAAATAGAGTTGGATCTATTTGACCTTGGTTGAAGCCTTTGGATATTAAGTGATTTGATAATCGTTCGTACCATGCCCTAGGGGCTTGTTTAAGTCCGTACAAGGCCTTTTTTAACTTAAATACATGATTAGGATATCCTAAGTCCTCAAATCCTGGGGGTTGGCTTACATAAACTTCCTCCTTGATAAATCCATTTAAGAATGCTGACTTGACATCCATTTGGTATAGTTTAAATCCTTTGTTTGCTGCATAGGCTAACAACATTCTAATGGATTCGAGTCTGGCTACTGGGGCATAGGTTTCATCATAGTCCAAACCTTCAACTTGGCTAAATCCTTTAGCAACAAGCCTAGCCTTATTTCTAATTATTTCGCCTTGATCATCTAGCTTGTTTCTAAATACCCATTTTGTATCGATTATTGATTTATTTGAGGGTTTAGATACAAGTTCCCAGACTTGATTTCTCTCGAATTGGGCTAACTCTTCCTGCATAGCTATGATCCAGTCCGGGTCAGGTAGTGCTTCTTCTATTATTTTCGGTTCGATTTTAGAAATTAGGGCAATCTGACTGTGGATTCTATAGGAGGATCTAGTTCTGACTCCTAGATTTGGATCACCCAAAATTTGATCATATGGGTGAGAGGTGCTGGCCCTAGTTGGTCTTATAAGTGGGTCAGGGGCTGGTTCCTCTGGTTTATTAAGATTTGGTTGAATTTCATCATCTTCTATATTTCTTGGATCAATATCAACATTCTCATTTATGTTTGGTAGATTATTTTCTTCATCAAATATTATATTAGTTGTTTCTTCAACTTTTAGGGTGTTTTGATTGTAGACTCTATAGGCTCGACTGTTTGAGGAGTATCCTAAAAATATTCCTTTGTTAGATTTGGGTGTGAATTTTCTTAAATAATCTTTAGTATTTAAAATGTGAACTTTACATCCAAATACTTTTAAATAATTTAAGTTAGGAATTTTATGATAATATAGTTCATAAGGGGTTTTCTTGTGAAATTTGTTGATCAAAATTCGGTTTTGAATATGATTTGCAGAATTTATTGCTTTAGCCCAAAATTGGTGATTTAAATTATATTCGTTTAACATGGTTCTAGCGGCTTCTTGTAGAGTTCTATTTTTACGTTCCACCAGACCATTTTGTTGGGGGGTTCTAGGACATGAAAATTCATGTTGATATCCATTTATTTTACAAAATTGTGTAAACCTATGATTTTCAAATTCTCCTCCGTGATCACTTCTTATTCTTTTAATTTTGGTATCTTTTTCATTTTCTATTAATTTACAAAAGTTATTAAATATTTCATAGGTTTCATCTTTAGTTTTTAGGAATTTTACCCATGAAAATCTAGAGTAGTCGTCAATTATTACTAAGCAATACTGGTTCTTGCTTAGTGACTTAGCTCCATGTGAATCAAATAAGTCAAGGTGAAGGAGCTCAAGCAAGGAACTGGTTCTTTCAAGATTTGTTGATTTGTGTGTTGACTTAGTTTGTTTTCCCTGTTGACAAGCATTACAGATAGAATTTTCAATGAATTTCAGGTTTGGTAAACCTTTAACTAGACCATTATGACTCATTTTTTAAATGAGTCTAGTGTGAGTGTGACACAATCTTCTGTGCCACAAAGCAGTTTCCTCTTCTTGTGTTAGAAAACGCTTTGTTGAGGATGTCGGTAGATTGATTGAATACATATTATTTATCCTAAGTCCCTTAAGTAAGATTTCAGGATTTTCAATGTTTTTAACTAAACACCTGGTTTTGTCAAAAGTTACTAAGTATCCGCTGTCACACAATTGACTTATACTTAGTAAATTAAACTTGAAATTTTCAACTAAAAGGACTTTTCGAATAATAAAATCGGAGTTGAGTTCGATATTACCTCTTCCGATTACCTTAAGTTGACCTTCGTTACCGAATGCAACTGATCCTAAGTTCTTGTACGTGAGTTTAGTAAACTTCAATTTATCTCCAGTCATGTGTCTGGAGCCGCCACTATCCAACATCCATTGATCCAATTCCTACATAGGAAGTGGTTGAATTGTTTTAATGGATTTCACGATAGTTAAATTGAAGTAAACTTGTTAGAGAGAAATTGAGTTTTTGAAGATAATTTTGAAATTGAGTTTTTTTTTTTTTTTTAAAATAATTTTAAAGTAATTTAGAAATTGCGTTTTAAAATAATTTTGAAATTTAGTTTTTAAAGATAATTTTGAAATTTAGTTTTAAAATAATTTTCAAATTGAGTTTTTTAAAAAATAATTTTGAAATAAAGATAATTTTGAAATTGAGTTTTAAAATAATTTTGAAATTTAGTTTTAAAATAATTTTGAAATTTAGTTTTAAAATAATTTTGAAATTTAGTTTTAAAATAATTTTGAAATAATTTTGAAATTGAGTTTTAAAATAATTTTGAAATTAAGTTTTAAAATAATTTTGAAATAATTTTGAAATTGAGTTTTAAAAATAATTTTGAAATTGAGTTTTAAAATAATTTTGAAATTGAGTTTTAAAATAATTTTGAAATTGAGTTTTAAAATAATTTTGAAATTAAGTTTTAAAATAATTTTGAAATTAAGTTTTAAAATAATTTTGAAATTGAGTTTTAAAATAATTTTGAAATTAAGTTTTTAAAAATAATTTTGAAATAATTTTGAAATTGAGTTTTAAAAATAATTTTGAAATTGAGTTTTAAAGATAATTTTGAAATTGAGTTTTATTACTTAGTCATCTCACCCGATCTAAATTTTCAATCAGGGAATCCTATGATTGATGTGAGATGATTTATTGTTGAATTCAGGAGTTTTGGTTTAACTTTGTGTTAGATTCAGATTTGGCTTTGGGTTCAACAAGTAAGCATTCTTTGGATAAACTTCTGGGCTATGGTGAGTCACAAGGAGCTCATTAAAGTAACCATGCCTTTGAGGTTTTCCAAATAGTCCTACCCATTGAACTTAATACCAATCCTTGGTCTAACTAGTCAGGATCCATTTAAGGGTAGCTTCGGTCAGTTCCACTTGGCCAAATGCACCAGGTCGAAGCCATATCTTCCTAGTCATGCGATGCCCAAGCTTCCCTAACGTACTATCATCCAAAAACTTCACCAGTACTGTGGTTCATGTTAACCTTAGTCCGTTTTAATCTAACCTTAATTACCCTGCCGGGTAATCTACTCTTGTTTTACCCATTTCGGGTAGATTAGGTTCAGTTACCCTGCCGGGTAGTTTAGTTGGGGGTGCCAGCGAGTCTGGAACCTCCATCTTTATTTTGAGTTTTAATTTATGATTTTATTTTGAATTTCGAATTTTGAATTTTAATTTTAATTTTTAATTTCAATTTCGAATTTTGAATTTAACTTTAATTTCAATTTCGAATTTAATTTTTAATTTTTAATTTAAATTTTGAATTTAGAATTTTAAATTTTAATTTTTAATTTAAATTTTGAATTTAGAATTTTAAATTTTAAATTTTAATTTTTAATTTCAATTTCGAATTTTGAATTTAACTTTAATTTCAATTTCGAATTTAATTTTTAATTTCAAATTTTGAATTTCAATTTCGAATTTAATTTTTAATTTTTAATTTAAATTTTGAATTTAGAATTTTAAATTTTTAGGATTGTTTTTCTTTTTGCTCCCCCTGGATCATGGCCTCGATATGGTCTTTCGAGGTAGTATATTTGATCCTTCGGAACCCAGTATTGGCCAAGTCCAACTTGATTGACCAAGTTAGACTTGGAGACCCATGCTTGGACTGATTTAATACTTTGTTTGTTTATTAGTGATAAATAAGATCTATATTTACTTTTGTATCCCAACCCAGTTCTGTTGTAGACGGCTCTTTGTGTCCCAAGAATCAAGTCTAAATTCTTGGAGCCCAAAGTAAACCGTTCTAAGGTATTTTCTAAATCTTTAACCTTATTTGTTAAACTTGAATTTTCTTCCTCAAGTTTTTGAACTTGAGTCGGAAATTCAGTCTGACTCTGGTCAGGTATGGGTTTGGTGTTAGCCACTTCTTTAAGGACACTTACTTCCTTTAGAAGTGACTTAACTTTTAGGTTTGACTTAGCTAATTTGCGCAATAAATAGCTAACTAAAATGTTCAACCGGGAGATACTTACAGCGGGGTCTGGTCCTTCGGAAACGGATACGGATCCGTGGCTTTGCTCGGACTCTGCCTCAGACTCGCTCTCGCATCCATATTCGACGACTTGGTCCCGGGCCATTAATACGAGTAGACTCGTTTGTTCGAGCTCGTCGTCGTCGTCCTCTGATGAAGATTCGTCCCATGTTGCCTTAAGGACCTTTTTCCTTCTTTGCTTTTTGATCTCCTTCAGGTTAGGGCAGTTGGTTTTGATGTGCCCTTTTTGGTTACACCCGTAGCATGTAACTTCAAACTTCATCTTTGTATTTTGTGGGCCTTCCTTTGATTTCACTGCCTTCTTTAGATCTCTTTTGTCGAATCCTTTCGTCTTGTAGAGCTTCTTCACGAGATTTACCAGCTCGGTTGTAATGTCACCTTCTTCATCATCAGAGTCTGGTTCAGTTTCCGATGCTGGTTCGGTTCTCCGTCGAGGTTTCGGTTCCCGGGTTCGGCTTGTACCTGCAACCAACGCAATACCTTTCTCGGTAGGCTGTGCATTAGTCTGCTCATGAAGTTCAAATTCACTAAAAAGTTCATCTAGTTTTAAAGAAGATAAATCCTTGGAAACTTTGTAGGCATCTACCATTGATGCCCACAATGTATTCCTTGGAAACGAGTTTAGGGCATACCTTATTACGTCCCGATTTTCTATCTTTTGGCCAATTCCGTGAAGAGAGTTAAGGATGTCTTGTATTCTCGCGTGAAGAGAACTCGCCGTTTCGCCTTCCTGCATTTTTAGATTATATAATTTATTAAGTAAAAGATCTCTTTTACTTACCTTGGTGTCATCAGTGCCTTCGTGGAGTTCGATGAGCTTTTCCCAGAGTTCTTTTGCGGAGGAGAATGGACCGACTCTGTTGAGCTCTTCTTTGGTAAGACCACATTGGATGGTGCAGGTGGCTTTTGCGTCAGCTTCCACCTTTTTGATAAATGCTGGCTCCCAATTTTCACAGGGTGTAGGCTTACCGTCGGTTCTATTTTGATGATCATCCAGGTATCGAACTGGATCTTCAGATATATCTCCATTCGCCCCTTCCAATACCCGAAGTCTTCTCCAGAAAATAGTGGGGGGCGAACGGTGCTATATCCTTCTTGTTGGGCCATTTTAGATCTAAAAGAACAAAAACAACAAAATCTATTCCAAGACTGAGTCTTGGATTAGTAGTGCGAGAGTAAAGGATAATAAAAACGAACTCGAGTGGTGTTGCACCTACTTCGAGCAAAAGTCGATTCGAGGGAAACAAAAATTAGAATATAGCTATAAGGCTAAATTCTAATTCGACTCCGAAAACGAAAAAAACTGCGAAAAATTTGTTTTGAAAGGTGGTTGCACCAATTCAAAACGACCCCGCTCTGATACCAATTGTTGGATCGAGACGCGCTAGAGGGGGGGTGAATAGCGCTCGCGGCTATTTGTTCGATTATCGGAATCGTAAAACTATCAAAGTAAACCTACGTAGCGGAAGTAACGAATGCAATCACAGAAGGACACAAGTAGTTTTACTTCGTTCGGAGCCTAGGTCGACTCCTACTCGAAGGCCCGCGATCCTTGATCGCTTTCGGTGGGCAACACTTATAAGTACGGAAAAAGAGTACAAGATTCACAATTAGTACAGTAATTAAAAACAAGTATACCGACGACAGAATCGTAATCTCGAAGCTCCTGGTCGTCGTGGACTTGTAACAGCACTTCAGGGTCGTTGAATGAGCAGCACGCAGCACAAGTATTGCTTGGAAGTTGTATATTGAAGCTGCTGGTCGAGACCCCTTATAAAGGGGGTTCAAGGCGCCTTACACTGTTCACCAAGGCGCCTTGAACGAGTCGAGTCACCCGCGTGGATCAGCACAGACCTGGTCAAACTCTATCTGGTTTAAGGCGCCTTCAGCCTATCCAAGGCGCCTTCAACCTCCGGTTCAAGGCGCCTTGAACTCCATTCAAGGCGCCTCCAGTCTGCTGCGCTGGCCTTTTCCTGGCTAGCACCCGAGGCGCCTCCAAGCCTCATGGAGGCGCCTCGGACATTGTTCATCCGAGTTCTTCTTTGTGTTTTTGGTACCTGCAAGTATGTTAATCCAAAAATACCTGCAACACAAAGTTAACACCAAATAATAGTATGAATATGAAGTTATGACAGTCTCCGGACTGTCCGGGTCTGACTTCGAGTTTCCAACCGGAAACCCTAGGTCGACCCGACGCCTACTGTTCCCTCTACGGGGAACGCGTCCTCACCTACTCCACTCAGGAGATTTACCTGTTGCCAGTACGATCCTTTGCTCAGCACTCGATGCTTCCGGACTTTCTGCTGAACATCCGCTTCACCGGCCAGTCCAGACTTTCACCTGGTTCGCGACACCAGGACTTTCCACCTAGGGTTACCACCCCCTAGGACTTCTGCCTGAAGCCATCGACCTGCCAAGACTTTCCGCATAGGGTTACCACCCCCTATGACCTAGGGTTACCACCCCCTAGGGTTTTACCTTGCTTAACCGCAGTTAGGACTTTCCTGAAACACTCAGCAACAGCTGTCAGATAACAAAGCACCTTAACTTTGAATCCTTTGCCATTATCAAAACTTAGGTTCGATCGTCGGATGCTTCCCGCACCAACAGATGTGGTATGTAGCAGAATCGAGAGTTGATCACCGAATCAAGAAAAAAATCCGCTAACTAAGATACCGAGGCCTGCGTCCAATGCAGTTTCCTTGAAACAGATTCGTCTCATCTCCGACTGTGTTTCGAGATTCTCTAAGGTCATCTGTTTCCTAGAATACAATGGTAAAATCACGCACTGGTTATTTGTGGCGAACTGAGAATACACCTAAGTACTATCACAAGTAGTTCAGCCGAACAAATGCACGACTAAGAGAAAAGAATCAGGGATCGAAGGTGGAGGAACTCTTTTGCTTTCACTTTCGCTCTTGCTCTTTTTTCTCTTTCTCTTATTCAAGATCCAACCTCCTTATATAGGAGCTCTCACTTTGCCTACAATGAATGGCCAAACTATGGTCATTTAATGCTGAGTTTAATGTCGCCATTAATGTGTTTAATGTCTTCATTAATGTTGAGACATTACAGAATCATTATTAATGGGTTTAATGACACAATTAAAATGTTGGTTTATTCACTTGGGCAAATCTTGCCTCGGCCGATCTGGCATCCAACATACGCAGGTCATGCTCACACACGAGTTAACCTTAGTTCAATATAATCCGGACCTTGGATTTGCACCCACCCCTGAGCACCCACGCATGAGAGAGTCTCTCCCCATACATATTGATCCTGTCCGTAAGCTGAATCAAAGGACGCTGGGCACGTGGCGCTCTCCGGGTCGATGACGTAGCTCTTCGACCGATCGGACGGCGCTCCGGCGAACCTGCACAAAAGTCGGGCCGGGAAGGGGTTCCCGGCGGCGACCCTCCGACGCTCAAGTCAGGCAAGTGGACAACAAAGAAGTGGCTCCAAATCTCCGAGAATGCGTACCTCCGACGAAGGGTGAGGACCCTTTATATAGAGCTGTGAAGAGGCTCGGGCACATATATCGAGGTGCATACGTGTCCTCTGTCCATACCTCGGTATGGGCTTATCAGAAGAGCTTACCTGACACCATACTGCTACAGTCCGAGCACATCTATGATGGGACAGCGGGATCCTCTGTTGTAAGATCTTGCGTATGGCCTGGTCGTTGAACATACCCGCTATCAGGAGATGTTCCCCCGATGTTTCCTTTGTCCTTGTCTCTTCTGTTCCCGCGCCGAACGGCCAGCCGCTCGGCAGGCATAGCTCCGACCGGGCGCAGGTATCGGTCCGACCGGGTGCTCGGCTGAGAGTGTTCCACAGCAACGATGCTTTATGCTTCGGCCGAGCAGGCTATCCGCTCGGCCAGGTGACCCTTTTCACTATGAGCGTCGGAAACCCGCCCATGGTCGGGTTGTCTTCTGTCCGGCCCGGGAAGCTCCTGGCCGAATGTCAGGTCGGCTCGGCATCCTTCCGTTCGGCCCGGCATCCTTCCGTTCGGCCCTGCATCCTTCCGTTCGGCGCGAACTTGGGGTTGACCTCCACGTGTCTTTGACTTCCCCAAAAAGGGGGTCCCCCGTTCTTACCACCGGATCACTTGCCTCCCCTTCAAGTCTAGTTGAAGGAGGCGATTAGTCCGACTGACTGGACCATCAGTTCGGCCGAGCGGTGCCATGAAAATACCATCTGCTCGGACGAATATATTCTGCTTCGACAGAAGAGGTTATTCACTGGATGTTGGTGAAGTATCTTTGGGTACTGGGCCGAGCGGAACACGTAGGTGGTCGAACAATATTGACGGCGAGTACAAGTCCCCTTGATCGCCTTTTTCCGCTCGGAGGGTTTATAGACGCCGGCTCGTCTCTCGATTTTTAACGTCGGAGCTCGACAGTCTTCCGCTCGGAGGGTTTATAGACGTCGGCTCGTCTCTCGATATTTAACGTCGGAGCTCGACGGCCTTCCGCTCAGAGGGTTTATAGACGCCGGCTCGTCTCTCAATATTTAACGTCGGAGCTCGACGGCCTTCCGCTCGAAGGGTTTATAGACGCCGGCTCGTCTCTTGATATTTAACGTCGGAGCTCGACGGTCTTCCGCTCGGAGGGTTTATAGACGCCGGCTCGTCTCTCGATATTTAACGTCGGAGCTCGACGGCCTTCCACTCGGAGGGTTTATAGACGCCGGCTCATCTCTCGATATTTAACGTCGGAGCTCGACAGCCTTCCGCTCGGAGGTTTTATAGACGTCGACTCGTCTCTCGATATTTAACGTCGGAGCTCGACGGCCTTCCGCTCGGAGGGTTTATAGACGCCGGCTCGTCTCTCGATATTTAACGTCGGAGCTCGACGGTCTTCCGCTCGGCGGGTTTATAGACACCGGCTCGTCTCTCGATATTTAACGTCGGAGCTCGACGATCTTCCGCTCGGCGGGTTTATAGACGCCGACTCGTCTCTTGATATTTAACGTCGGAGCTCGACGGTTTTCCGCTCGGAGGGTTTATAGACGCCGGCTCGTCTCACGATATTTAACGTCGAAGCTCGGCGGCCTTCCGCTCGGAGGGTTTATAGACGCCGGCTCGTCTCTCGATATTTAACGTCAGAGCTCGACGGCCGTTAAGGCTAATTTTGCCATTGCCGTTCGGCGAAGCTATTTGCCATCCTTTAGTTATTTCTGCTTCCTGCATTACAAGAACATAGGCGACCAAAACATATATAAAATTACATCAGCGCACCTCTCATCCAGCTCGGTACAGCTGGAGATGATTTGCGCTTCATGGTTGATCCAAGTCCCAATCCATCTTCATCCGCTCGGCGGTGCTCCCCCTTGAATGTCGGTTGGATCATTGTCTCGGGGGAGGCGTCTGCTCGGGGATGATTGCCTCCGCTCGGGGATGATTGCCTCCGCTCGGCCACCTGATGCTAACGTTGTTTGTTGCTTCAGCCGCTCGGCTTGTGCATTCTCTCTCTGTTGCTCCACGAGCTTAGCTGCTCTTGCCTTGATTAGAGTGTCGAGTTCCTTCGTGGAGAGCATCACCGTTAGCGGTCGTCCAGCCTCGTCCATTGCTTCCGCTCGGATGCAGGTGCGTTCCCACAGACGGCGCCAAATTGATCCTGTCCGAACGCTGAATCAAAGGACGCTGGGCACGTGGCACTCTCCGGGTCGATGACGTAGCTCTTCGACCGATCGGACGGCGCTCCGGCGAACCTGCACAAAAGTTGGGCCGGGAAGGGGTTCCCAGCGGCGACCCTCCGACGCTCAAGTCAGGCAAGTGGACAACAAAGAAGTGGCTCCAAATCTCCGAGAATGCGTACCTCCGGCGAAGGGTGAGGACCCTTTATATAGAGATGTGAAGAGGCTCGGGCACACATACCGAGGTGCATACGTGTCCTCTGTCCATACCTCGGTATGGGCTTATCAGAAGAGCTTACCTGACACGATACTGCTACAGTCCGAGCACATCTATGATGGGACAGCGGGATCCTCTGTTGTAAGATCTTGCGTATGACCTGGTCGTTGAACATACCCGCTGTCAAGAGATGTTCCCCCGATGTTTCCTTTGTCCTTGTCTCTTCTGTTCTCGCGCCGAGCGGCCAGCCGCTCGGCAGGCATAAGTCCGACCGGGCGCAGGTATCGGTCCGACCGGGTGCTCGGCTGAGAGTGTTCCACAGCAACGATGCTTTATGCTTCGGCCGAGCGGGCTATCTGCTCGGCCAGGTGACCCTTTTCACTATGAGCGTCGGAAACCCACCCATGGTCGGGTTGTCTTCTGTCCGGCCCGGGAAGCTCCTGGCCGAATGTCAGGTCGGCTCGGCATCCTTCCGTTCGGCCCTGCATCCTTCCATTCGGCGCGAACTTGGGGTTGACCTCCACGTGTCTTTGACTTCCCCAAAAAGGGGGTCCCCCGTTCTTACCACCGGATCATGATCCTGTTCGAACGCTGAATCAAAGGACGCTGGGCACGTGGCGCTCTCCGGGTCAATGACGTAGCTCTTCGACCGATCGGACGGCGCTCCGGCGAACCTGCACAAAAGTCGGGCCGGGAAGGGGTTCCCGGCGGCGACCCTCCGACGCTCAAGTCAGGCAAGTGGACAACAAAGAAGTGGCTCCAAATCTCCGAGAATGCGTACCTCCGGCGAAGGGTGAGGACCCTTTATATAGAGCTGTGAAGAGGCTCGGGCACACATACCGAGGTGCATACGTGTCCTCTGTCCATACCTCGGTATGGGCTTATCAGAAGAGCTTACCTGACACCATACTGCTACAGTCCAAGCACATCTATGATGGGACAGCGGGATCCTCTGTTGTAAGATCTTGCGTATGGCCTGGTCGTTGAACATACCCGCTGTCAGGAGATGTTCCCCCGATGTTTCCTTTGTCCTTGTCTCTTCTGTTCCCGCGCCGAGCGGCCAGCCGCTCGGCAGGCATAGGTCCGACCGGGCGTAGGTATCGGTCCGACCGGGTGCTCGGCTGAGAGTGTTCCACAGCAACGATGCTTTATGCTTCGGCCGAGCGGGCTATCCGCTCGGCCAGGTGACCCTTTTCACTATGAGCGTCGGAAACCCGCCCATGGTCAGGTTGTCTTCTGTCCAGCCCGGGAAGCTCCTGGCCGAATGTCAGGTCGGCTCGGCATCCTTCCGTTCGGCCCGGCATCCTTCCGTTCGGCCCTGCATCCTTCCGTTCGGCGCGAACTTGGGGTTGACCTCCACGTGTCTTTGACTTCCCCAAAAAGGGGGTCCCACGTTCTTACCACCGGATCACTTGCCTCCCCTTCAAGTCTAGTCGAAGGAGGCGATTAGTCCGACTGACTGGACCATCAGTTCGGCCGAGCGGCGCCATGAAAATACCATCCGCTCGGACGAATATATTCTGCTTCGACAGAAGAGGTTATTCACTTGATATTGGTGAAGTATCTTTGGGTACTGGGCCGAGCGGAACACGTAGGTGGTCGAACGATATTGACGGTGAGTACGAGTCCCCTTGATCGCCTTTTTTCGCTCGGAGGGTTTATAGACGTTGGCTCGTCTCTCGATTTTTAACGTCGGAGCTCGACGGTCTTCCGCTCGGAGGGTTTATAGACGCCGGCTCGTCTCTCGATTTTTAACGTCGGAGCTCGACGGTCTTCCGCTCGGAGGGTTTATAGACGCCGGCTCGTCTCTCGATATTTAACGTCGGAGCTCGACGGTCTTCCGCTCGGAGGGTTTATAGACGCTGGCTCGTCTCTCGATATTTAACGTCGGAGCTCGACGGCCTTCCGCTCGGAGGGTTTATAGACGCCGGCTCGTCTCTCGATATTTAACATCGGAGCTCGGCGGCCTTCCGCTCGGAGATTTATAGACGCCAGCTCGTCTCTCGATATTTAACGCCGGAGCTCGACGGCCTTCCGCCGGAGGGTTTATAGACGCCGGCTCTCTCGATATTTAACGTCGGAGCTCGACGGCCTTCTGCTCGGAGGGTTTATAGACGCCGGCTCGTCTCTCGATATTTAACGTCGGAGCTCGACGGCCTTCCGCTCGGAGGGTTTATAGACGCCGGCTCGTCTCTCGATATTTAACGTCGGAGCTCGACGGCCTTCCGCTCGGAGGGTTTATAGACGCCGGCTCGTCTCTCGATATTTAACGTCTGAGCTCGACGGTCCTCTGTCCATACCTCGGTATGAGCTTATCAGAAGAGCTTACCTGACACCATACTGCTACAGTCCGAGCACATCTGTGATGGGACAGCGGGATTCTCTGTTGTAAGATCTTGCGTATGGCCTGGTCGTTGAACATACCCGCTGTCAGGAGATGTTCCCCCGATGTTTCCTTTGTCCTTGTCTCTTCTGTTCTCGCGCCGAGCGGCCAGCCGCTCGGCAGGCATAGGTCCGACCGGGCACAGGTATCGGTCCGACCGGGTGCTCGGCTGAGAGTGTTCCACAGTAACGATGTTTTATGCTTCGGCCGAGCAGGCTATCCGCTCGACCAGGTGACCCTTTTCACTATGAGCGTCGGAAACCCACCCATGGTCGGGTTGTCTTCTGTCCGGCCCGGGAAGCTCCTGGCCGAATGTCAGGTCGGCTCGGAATCCTTCCGTTCGGCCCGGCATCCTTCCGTTCGGCCCTGCATCCTTCCGTTCGGCGCGAAATTGATCCTGTCCGAACGCTGAATCAAAGGACGTTGGGCACGTGGCGCTCTCCGGGTCGATGACGTAGCTCTTCGACCGATCGGACGGCGCTCCGGCGAACCTGCACAAAAGTCGGGCCGGGAAAGGATTCCCAGCGGCGACCCTCCGACGCTCAAGTCAGGCAAGTGGACAACAAAGAAGTGGCTCCAAATCTCTGAGAATGCGTACCTCCGGCGAAGGGTGAGGACCCTTTATATAGAGCTGTGAAGAGGCTCGGGCACACATACCGAGGTGCATACGTGTCCTCTGTCCATACCTCGGTATGGGCTTATCAGAAGAGCTTACCTGACACGATACTGCTACAGTCCGAGCACATCTATGATGGGACAGCGGGATCCTCTGTTGTAAGATCTTGCGTATGACCTGGTCGTTGAACATACCCGCTGTCAGGAGATGTTCCCCCGATGTTTCCTTTGTCCTTGTCTCTTCTGTTCCCGCGCCGAGCGGCCAGCTGCTCGGCAGGCATAGGTCCGACCGGGCGCAGGTATCGGTCCGACCGGGTGCTCGGCTGAGAGTGTTCCACAGCAACGATGCTTTATGCTTCGGCCGAGCGGGCTATCCGCTCGGCCAGGTGACCCTTTTCACTATGAGCGTCGGAAACCCGCCCATGGTCGGGTTGTCTTCTGTCAGGCCCGGGAAGCTCCTGGCCGAATTGTTGGATCGAGAAGAGCTAGAGGAGGGGGGGTGAATAGCGCTCGTGGCTATTTCGTTCGATTATCGGAAAACTATCAGAGTTAAAACGTGCAGCGGAATAAGCGGAAATAAAATAAAGAGACAACACAGAGAGACAGGTCGATTTTACTTCGTTCGGAGCCTAAGTCGACTCCTACTCGAAGGCCCGCGATCCTTGATCGCTTCCGGTGGGCAACAACTATAAGCTCGTTAAAATATTACAATTATGAGTACAAAAAAAGCTATCAAAAATTATACCGACAACAAGAAATGCTAATTCTGAAGCTTCGGGTCGTCGGGCACTTGTAGTAGCACTTCGGAGCGTCTTTTGGAGCAGCGTGTTGTTGAAAGATCACTTAGAATTCGTTATATTTTGAAGCTGCACCTCAACCCTCCTTTTATATGCGGTTCCGGGCGCCTGGATCCCTTCCAGGCGCTTGGAGTGTGACGTGGCCAACCAACCAGGATGCTCCACGTGGCGAAGTCGCGCAGAGGATAGAATTTGGTCCCGGGCGCCCGAACCTGTTCCGGGCGCCCTGACCTCCGGGCGCCCGGATCCATCCCGGGCGCCCAAACAGCCTTTTTCCAGCAGGTTCCTCACCTGCAAACAAAGGTTAGTCCGAGTAAAATACCCTGCAAGACAGTGTTAGAATCTGATAAAACACACTAAGTAATAATTGACAGTCTTCGGACTGTCCGAGTCTGACTTTGGATTTCTATCCGGAAACCCTAGGTCGACCCGACGCCTACTGTTCCCTCTACGGGGAACGCGCCCTCACCTACTCCACTCAGGAGATTTACCTGTTGCCAGTCGATCCTCCAGATCGATTGGACTTTTGCTCAGCACTCGATGCTTCCAGACTTTCTGCTGGACATCCGCTTCCCGGTTAGTCCAGTCTTTCACCTGGTTCGCGACACCAGGACTTTCCACCTAGGGTTACCACCCCCTAGGACTTTTGCCTGAAGTCATCGACCTGCCAAGACTTTCCGCATAGGGTTACCACCCCCTAGGACTTTTTCCTGAAGTCATCGACCTGCCAAGACTTTCCGCATAGGGTTACCACCCCCTATGACCTAGGGTTACCACCCCCTAGGGTTTTCCCTTTGCCTAACCGCAGCTAGGACTTTTCTCCACCTAGGGTTACCACCCCCTAGGACCTAGGGTTACCACCCCCTAGGGTTTTCACCTGCCTAACCGCAGTTAGGACTTTCCTGAAATACTCATTCAACATGTTAGATAACAGAGAATCTTAACTTTGAATCCCTTTCCCATTATCAAAACTTAGGTTCGATCGTCGGATGCTTCCTGCATCAACATGAATGTCAGGTCGGCTCGGCATCCTTCCGTTCGGCCCGGCATCCTTCCGTTCGGCCCTGCATCCTTCCGTTCGGCGCGAACTTGGGGTTGACCTCCACGTGTCTTTGACTTCCCCAAAAAGGGGGTCCCCCGTTCTTACCACCGGATCACATATGTTTACAATCCGAGCCCTGGATTTGTGACCGACTCGGTTATAGTTGAAGTACTTTCCAAAGAACTTCTTATTGATGCCTCCTCTGGGTCCCATTTTGGAAGATTTGGGATTCTTCTATTTCGAGCTTTGGTTGTTCTTGACCACGTTAACTTTCATAGTAGCCTAAGAGAATAACTTTCTCTCTGAATTCTTGTTCTCTTCTTCGATGCGAAGTATAATAATTAGTTCCTCCACATTCATCTTCTTCCGCTTGTGCTTTAGATAGTTCTTAAAGTTCTTCCAACCAGGAGACAACTTCTCAATAATAGTAGTCACCTGGAAGATTTCACTCAGAACCATCCTTTCTGAGTAGATCTCATGCAAGATCACCTAATGCTCCTGGACTTGGCTGATCACCGTCTTGGAGTGAACCATCTTGTAGTCCAGGAATCGCCCCACGATGAACTTCTTGGCCCTTGGATCCTTCATCTTGTACTTCTTGTCTAGGGACTCCCACAGCTCCTTAGTTGTTCTCTTCATACTGCACAGCGTACAGCAAGTTGGCAAGGCAGTTGAGGATGTAGTTTTGGCAAAGAAACTCAAAATGAGTTCATGCCTACACTACACTGATGGTCTACGCATTAGGATCCTCAACATGCTTAAAAGGGTCTTCGGTTAATAACCGAGCCAGATTGAGCGTGGTCAAGTAGAAGAGTATCTTCTGCTGCCAACTCTTGATGTTCATGTTGGTGCAATATTCCCTAGGTCAAGGGTTGACCTGGTTGACTGAGCTTAAATTGCGTCAAGCTCAAGTCTTGATGTTTGGGTTTCGATGTTTGACAATACATGTAGACAACACATGGAGATTGCAGGTGTGATTGTTTATATGGGGAGATTGTGAAGGAAAGTCAAGTAGGTCAAGGTTGACTGGATACTTGACAGGAAAATCCTGGTGAGTTAAGCCAGGTGAAAGACCTAGTGAGTGAAGCTAGGCAGTTGGGAAATCCTGATGAGTGAAGCTAGGTGAAAGACCTAGTGAGTGAAGCTAGGCAGAAGGAAAGTCCTAGTGAGTGAAGCTAGGTAGATGGAAAGTCCTAGTGAGTGAAGCTAGGCAGCTGATGGAAAGTCCTAGTGAGTGAAGCTAGGCAGCTGATGGAAAGTCCTGGTGAGTGAAACCAGGTGAAAGTCCTGGTGAGTGAAGCCAGGCAGACATGAAGTCCTAGTGAGTGAAGCTAGGCAGATGAAAAGTCCTAGTGAGTGAAGCTAGGCAGCTGATGGAAAGTCCTGGTGAGTGAAGCCAGGTGAAAGTCCTGGTGAGTGAAGCCAGGCAGACGTGAAGTCCTAGTGAGTGAAGCTAGGCAGAAGAGAAGTCCTGATAAGTGAAGCCAGATAAGGAAAATCAAGATGGATCAAGGTTGATCGGACATCTGGTGTTGGGAAGTCCAAGTAGGTCAAAGGGATTGATCGGATACTTGGCACGAGAAAATCCAGATGGGTCATGGTTGACCAGACATCTAGTGGAAGTCCAAGTGGGTCAAAGGTATTGACCGGACACTTGATGAGGGAGTCCTAGCAGGTCAAGGGTGACCGAATGTTAGGCATGATGAACCAACAGGTCATGGTTGACCAGATGTTGGTGTAGGGGACTTTGGACTTGTTTTTAGGCAAAAACAGGAGCTGAATCGATCAGCCTATCGATTGGCTCATGTCCAATCGATCGGCTGATCGATTGGGTGAGTCCCCGCGATAAGGCTCCTCCCAATCGATCAGTGGATCGATTGGGGAGAAGTGTCACACAAACAGAAAGCCTCCCAATCGATCTCCTGATCGATTGGGAGCCTCCAATCGATCGGGCAATCGATTGGGAGTTGCGATTTTACGCGATAAGCCCTGGATCGATCAGCCGATCGATCCAGGCAATTCCCAGGAGCACAGAGGCGCTCTGGATCGATCAGCCGATCGATCCAAAGCCTCCCCAATCGATTGGGAGCAATCCGATCAATTGGGATTTGCCCGTTGGCGCAGGATATAGCTGTTGGCAAGCGTTTCCCATAGTAAAACTTCCTCGATTCTTCTCCACGAGACACTACGATCCTCTCCTGCTCTCTTCGCCAGATCTTGAGGGTTCTTGGAGGTTAGTGATGGTGCACGTCCAAGTCAAGAGGCGAGTTTCAACAAGAAGAAGAAGCTAGGGTTAGGGTTTTCTTGTGCATATCTTGTAAGCTTTTACTTGTATTGTATTTTCCTTCCCTTTCTTCTTGTACTGTGAGTTTGTAGGGCTTCTCCGCCTTCGGTAGTTACCGAAAAGGAGTGTTTAGATAGTAGAGGGTGCGTGAGTGTGTGGATCCTTGGATTAGTCACCTCTTCTTGAGGTGGATACCAAGTAAATCCCTAGTGTTAGCGTTGAGTGTTGTTTCTTTGTATTTTCCGCTGCACATCATCTCAAGGAACAAGCAAACGACGAGCACGAGATCGTGCCGAGCTATTCCCCCCCCCCCCCCCTCTAGCTACATTTCGGTCTCAACAAGTGGTATCAGAGTGAGGTCGCTCTTCACCGAAATCATCGCTGGAAGGGGCAAAAAGCTAGAGGGTGAAGAGGTTGGAGCAATTCTACAAGTCGAAGACTTCATCAAAAAGGCTCAACTTCAAGATGGAATTCCGATATGGACTCGAATTCGACACAAGGGTGCCTCCACCATATGTATCCACGAGTTTCAATTCTTGGAAATCAAGAATTGAAAATTTTCTTATGATGGAGATAGAGCAATGGTTTGCTCTAATGGAAGGCTTCGAAGCTCCAAAGAATTCAAAGGGCAAAACTCTCAAGAGGAGCAAGTGGAGCCAAGAGCAAATTCAAAGGAGCGAGGCAAATGACAAAGTGGCCAAGATATTGGTCAATTTATTACCAAGCAGTATTTTGGCTCAAGTCGAAAAATTCAAAGATGCCAAGGAGGTTTGGAGCAAATTGGCAACGATTCATGAGATCCCCTCCACTATACCAATTCAAGAAGAATCCAAAGAGGGCGACTCCATGAGTCAAAATCAAGAGGAAGAGGACTCCGAAGTTGAGAGATGCTCAACTTCCGAAGAAGAACTCCAAGAAGTCTCATCTTCAAAGGAATGCAATGGAAAGAGCAAAGAGGGAGCATACTCTTTGTTCCATGTACAAAATGAAGATGATGAAGCCTCCACCTCTAGGATTGAGGGGGAGCAATTTTCGTTGACACCGGTTCAAGAAGAAAAAGAAGTCTCTACATCTGGGTCAAGAGAAGAAGAGGATGAAGAAGTTTCCACCTCCACAAGTCGAGTCAAATCTATTGGAGGAACATCATTGTCGGAACAAGAGGAAGTTTCTGCCTCCGGATCAAAAGGAGAAGATTGTTGGAGCAATCCCAATGGTCCGCGGGACCATGTGTTTTGGTGTTTGGGCAAGGGTTTAAGTTAGGTTTACCCTTGTTATTTGATATGTGTACTTGAGTTGTGCAGGACTGCAGGTGACACATGTGACTCAGGTTGACGGCTTCGGGTCCGGTGAAGGATGGAGCATCCGAGGGACCGTGGACAAGGCAGCAAGGACAAGGGCCGAGGGAAGCGACTTCGAGGCATACGCGAAGGATGGCATTGGAGACAAGCCGCGGGCTTGGATGCATCCGAGGGACGAGAGCCAAAGGAAGTAGGCTTGAAGGCAAGAAGTCAAGGCTGCAAAGAAGAGTCAAATGAGTCGTGAGGGTACGAGTGCATGAGAGATTGTACTCAGAGTAAAATCCAAGTTTTAGGGTTTTACTGTAGCGGCACTGTAGCGGTTACTATAGCGCACTGTAGCAGTACTGTAGCGTACTGTAGCAGTCGACTGGTGTATGGACCAGTCGACTGATGCACTGTAGCAGATAGCCGTTGAGAGAGTCGTTGGGCTGGCATCAGTCGACTGGTGCAAGGACCAGTCGACTGGTAACGGGCAAATCAGGTTCTGATTTGTTCCAAGCTCTATAAGAAGGAGCTTGGTATGACCGGCCAAGGCGATGAAATTAGACTTGGTTAAAGTCTAATTAGTAGTCACCAAAGTGCTCAAAGGTTCCCTTGTGTCCAAGTGTTTTTGGTGAGTGTTGTGGTGAGGTTTCTCCACCCACAAGGAGGTTGAGCTAGCCGGAGTTTGCCGGGGACTAATCCACCGACGGATTGAGGGATCGTCCACCTTACGGACACGCCGTGGAGTAGGAGCAAGTTATCTCAGAACCACGTAAACGAACGTGTTAGCGGTTTGCATTTCCATTCTTGTATTTAGTGTTTAGCTTTCTATTTGTGTTTGTTTGTATTCCGCTGCGCTAACATCATAGGAAGCAACGATTTGGGGGTGTCGTCTATCCAACCCCCCTTCAAGCCGGCCACCGATCTTCCAACAAGTGGTATCAGAGCAAGGGCGCACTTCATCGGACTAACCGCCGAGAAGAGCAACGCATAAGAAGATGGCTGGGTTGATTGTCCCTCCAAAGTTCGAAGGAGGAAGCCTTGGGGACATCACCTATTGGATGATGAAGATGGAGATCTTCTTCAATACGGATTGGGACATAATGATGGTGGTCAAAGAGCCATTCAAAGTCCCAAAGGACAAGAAAGGAAAGAAGCTCCGAGCACGACATTGGACGGAAGAGCAAACCTCACGATCGGAGGCAAACTCAAAGGTAATAGCAATTTTAATTGATTTATTGCCTCCTAATGTGATAAGTGATGTAGGTAAATATGAGAATGCCCATGATTTGTGGAGCAAGGTGAAGATGGTTCTACGGGAAGAACCTAAACCTACACAAGAAGAAGAAGAACCCAAGGAGATGGGTTTAATTGCTCAAGTTGAGGACGAGCAAATGGAAGTTGAGCCATGCTCAACATCCGAGGAGGAGAAGGAAGATGTAGCATCATCGACATCCTCAAGGGTTGAAGAAGAATCCAAGACGGATGAAGAAGTGGTCTTGGAGGTCAACCTAGTGAGCACCTCCACCGAAGTGAAGTCAAAAGACCATATAATATGCTTCGGGTGCAATGAGAAGGGACACTATAAGAATAGATGTCCTATGGGTAAGAAGAAGGTAACTCCTAAACTCAATCAAGGTATTTTGAATACTAACATGGGTTGTAGGAATAAAGAAGCCCAAAAGAAGGAGAAGAAATGGCACATAGTTTGCTTCACGTGTGGTGAGCGGGGTCATTACCACACCAAATGCCCAAAGAAGAAAGAAATCAAGAAGTTGGCACATTTAAAGAAATGGGAGAAGAAGAGAAGCAAGAGTCAAGGGGGAGCTTCAAGGGTAAGGGAGGTATACCCTAATTTGAAGTGTAATTCAAATTCAAATTTTCATGTTCCCATACATGCTAGGAGAAATGATTGTGATTATCATTGTATGCCCATGCAAAATTTTGGATTTAAATATCATGATAAGAATAGGGTAAATGTTGATCATAACCCTAGGAGACCTATGCATGATAGACCTAGGAAAGTTAAATTCTCATTACCTAAGGAAAAGAAGGTAATAGAGAACCAAGGCATTAATCCCAAGAAGGGGAGACACATGCCTAGGAAGGGTAGGTCTAGGAATGTCCAAGGTGGACATGTTGACTCTAGGTTTAGGAACCTAGAAAGGGAGAATCAAGCTTTGAAGGCAAAGCTTGATGGTTTAGAGAAATTCCTTAAAAGATTCAATGTTGGATCTAAGGAATTAAGTATGGTGTTGGGGAGTCAAAAACCCAACAATGATAGATCGGGCTTGGGATACCGATCTAGTTCCTCTAAAGCTAAGGGAAAGTCTTATGCTAGGGTTGCATATGACTAGAGCAAGGAGAAGCCAATAAATGGCAAGGTAAAGCCATTTAATGGTAAGAAGAAATTAACCAAGGACAAGGTGTCCAAGGTTAAAAAGGTTAGGTTTGTAGACCAAGTGTCACCGGAGGTGCACCGATGTGGCCTAGTCATTGTAGATGAGTCGCCTAGGGAGGTGGCTAAGGATAAGAGCTCTAGGGGGAGCTCCAAGAGTCAATTTGGGACCCATGGCCAATGGATCTCAGGTGGGTACTACTTGGGAGTCTAGAGGAGCCATGGAGTGTGCCAAATGGTTTGGAGACGAACTTGAGTCTCAAACCTAGGGTTTTGGCACAATTGGATTGTGTTTCATGCAAGAAATATGACAATTGGGGTCATATTGCATGATAATTGGTTTTAGATGTATAGATGCCATATAAACCAATGCTAGGGATGCATTGTGGGTTGGTATGGGCAAATACATCAAGAGGAAGCCAAAACTAGGACTTTAGGTCAAGGTTCAATTGAACCATTGAGCTAGTTTTGGATTTTATGTCAATCTTGGGATTGGTGATAGATACATTTTGTAATGTATTTTTCCCAAGTAGACACTGGTACAATAGACCTCTCCACAAAATTTGGGAATTTTTGGAGGTCTAGGGAATTACTGGTGCATTTCTGAAGTTGGCCTGAAAAGGCTGATTTTTTCAGAAATAGGGTACCAGTCGACTGGTACAGATACCAGTCGACTGGTAACAGTGTTTTTGAGCACAGAATGTTTCTGTAAGCTCATTTTGACGACACCAGTCGACTGGTACCAACACCAGTCGACTGGTAACAGTGTTTTTCGACCACAAAATAGTTCTGTAAGGTTCTGTCGAAGGGGGCAGTCGACTGGCACTTGGGGCAGTCGACTGGTACCAGCCTGAAAGTGTTTTTCAGCGCTGTTCTTGACCATGTCAACTCACTTAGATGTATGGGATCCAAGAGGGATTAATACATGAGTTTAGGGTCAGTTTGGATGATAAGTTTTCAACAATTGGAATATTGTTGGAGAACTTTTTGGATGTTAGGAAAAGGGGGAGAAGTAAGGTTTAATTGGGAAAACCTTAAGTGCCTTTGCATAGGGGGAGCCTTGGGATAGGTTCTTAAAAAGCCCGTGGTAAAATCCTAGCTCAATGGGGAGCGTAGGTGTAGGGGGAGCCTTGTGATAGGCTCTAATGCATGTTTGCATTTTGATTCGGCGGTTGCCAAGTGTGTAGCCTTGGCAACGTAAGTCCATTCGGCGTTGTAAGTCCAAGTGTGTAGCCTTGGCATCGTAAGTCCATTTGTTTTAGCATGTTTATTTGCTATATGTTTTCCCTAACTTAAACGTATTGCCAAACACCAAAAAGGGGGAGATTGTTGGAGCAATCCCAATGGTCCGCGGGACCATGTGTTTTGGTGTTTGGGCAAAGGGTTTAAGTTAGGTTTACCCTTGTTATTTGATATGTGTACTTGAGTTGTGCAGGACTGCAGGTGACACATGTGACTCAGGTTGACGGCTTCGGGTCCGGTGAAGGATGGAGCATCCGAGGGACCGTGGACAAGGCAGCAAGGACAAGGGCCGAGGGAAGCGACTTCGAGGCATACGCGAAGGATGGCATTGGAGACAAGCCGCGGGCTTGGATGCATCCGAGGGACGAGAGCCAAAGGAAGTAGGCTTGAAGGCAAGAGGTCAAGGCTGCAAAGAAGAGTCAAATGAGTCGTGAGGGTACGAGTGCATGAGAGATTGTACTCGGAGTAAAATCCAAGTTTTAGGGTTTTACTGTAGCGGCACTGTAGCAGTTACTGTAGCGTACTGTAGCAGTCGACTGGTGTATGGACCAGTCGACTGATGCACTGTAGCAGATAGCCGTTGAGAGAGCCGTTGGGCTGACATCAGTCGACTGGTGCAAGGACCAGTCGACTGGTAACGGGCAAATCAGGTTCTGATTTGTTCCAAGCTCTATAAGAAGGAGCTTGGTATGGCCGGCCAAGGCGACGAAATTAGACTTGGTTAAAGCCTAATTAGTAGTCACCAAAGTGCTCAAAGGTTCCCTTGTGTCCAAGTGTTTTTGGTGAGTGTTGTGGTGAGGTTTCTCCACCCACAAGGAGGTTGAGCTAGCCGGAGTTTGCCGGGGACTAATCCACCGACGGATTGAGGGATCGTCCACCTTACGGACACGCCGTGGAGTAGGAGCAAGTTATCTCCGAACCACGTAAACGAACGTGTTAGCGGTTTGCATTTCCATTCTTGTATTTAGTGTTTAGCTTTCTATTTGTGTTTGTTTGTATTCCGCTGCGCTAACATCATAGGAAGCAACGATTTGGGGGTGCCGTCTATCCAACCCCCCTTTAAGCCGGCCACCGATCTTCCAACAAAGATGTCATCTCTACACATGAAGGTATAAATATTTCAAATAAAAATAAACAACATATCATATGTTTTGAATGTAGGGAACATGGACACTACAAGAGCAAGTGCCCTAAACTGGCCAAGAAAAAGGGCCAAGTGGCACCAAAGGGCAAGGAGAAGCCCAAGGAGACTGCTCCCGGAACAAAGAAGAGCAAGGAGCACATTGTGTGTTTTTCTTGCAATAAAAAGGGGCATTACCGGAGCCAATGTCTAAAGGGGAAGAAAGCGGTCAAGGCTCAAGGAGGAAGCACAACTCTCGGGGGAACCTCTAAGGTAAAACGAAATGTATCATTTGTTGAGCCTACCCCGTTAAATAATGGCAAAAAGCATGCTAATTCAAATTTATATCATTTTAATGCTATTTACCATAAGAATAGAAAGCATGATAACATTAAAGAAAAACATATGGCTCTCCATGCTAAGACTACCACACCTAGAGTTAGGAAGGTAGGTAAAAGTTTAGGCAATAACACTAAGGACCATAATTATAAGCCTAGAAATAAAAATGCTCAAAGATTTAAAGAAAAATCAAAATCTAGGGATTTATGGGAAGAAAATCAAGTCTTGAGGTCAAGGCTTGATAAAATGGAAAAGACCCTAAAAAGGATGAAAAGTATCCTAAAAGGGCAAAAAGAACAAAATCTAGGTTTAACACAACAAGAGTCATTCAAGGGTCATAGGGGTTTGGGATACAAACCTAAAACTAAAAGGGATGTGCCCTCTTACCATATGGTTCCATATAATTATGGAACCAACCCTAGGTCAAATGGTCAAGTCAAAAACACTAAGGAGGTTATCCCTAGAAGTATTTTTGCAACACCAAGCGTGACCAAGACTTCTAAGAAGTCTAACAAAGTCGCTAAAAAGGTCACAAGGGAAGCAATCCCTAGGGTTGACCTAGAAAATGTGACCAAGGCCCTTAAGAAGCCTAACAAGGTCACTAGGAAGGTATCTAGGGAGATTATTCCTAGTGAGTACCTAGAGCATCCAAGGAGCACCAATAGGTGTTGGGTTCCTAAGAGCATTTTCTCTAACCCTTAGATGGGTTAGAGAGTGTCAACTCTAATTGAAAGGGTAGTTAACTCAATCATGATGAAGTTGGCACTCTAAGAGCATTTTCAAGGTTATTGTTAACTTTTGAAAATGATAAGGATTAATGGCTTACTCTTGGAAAGAGTAAGATGTGCCATAATTTGAGTATTTGGATATAATTTTAATTGGCACAAGAAATCAAGTCTAAAGAAATGTCAAGTTGGGATGTTGGCATTTTATTGGGAAGCTAAAGGAAAATCTAAGCCTTATTTTAATTTGGTACTCTTTAAAAGAGTAATATGTGTCAAAATTTGAGAAATGTGCTTAATTTAAATTGGCACAAAATTAGGAAAATCAAAAGAAATGTCAAAATTGAATTTTGACATTTTCTTGGAAAATAGTGGGCAATCTAGGCTTTAAAATTTTAATTTAGCTAAGGATTAAGGATACTTAGATAGATAATCTAGGTATTTCATTTATGCTAATTTACCATGCGTTGTTTGCCCATCATATGCCATGACATCATATTTTACATTCATATTTTATTATGAAAAACACAAAAATATCATGTCATGTCATACATACATCATGTAGTCATAGGAAATTTTCTTTTGAAAATTATTTATCTTTGATGTATGCCATAACACATCATGCATTGTTTTTAATTCCTTGCAAACTAAGGACAAATGACATTCATTAACAAGTAACATCCTTAGTGGATGTTCCTAATCTCAAAATGCCTAGATAGATATGCATGATCCCTAGATTAGGGCAAAACCAAAGTTTACATTTCACTATGAACTATAAGGTGACTTGTATGTGGTTTCGTACACATTAAATACAAGTGAGATGTTAGGATGATGAACAAAACTCAAGATGTTGATTTAGTGCATTTTTATGAGTTTAAGGTGTTGGTTGCTACTCGGAAAACCTAGAGGTTCCATTGTACAAAAATTTTGTACAAAGGTCTGAACCTTTTCCTAGCTACCATGTGTTCTTTTAAATTAAATTTTGGATCGCCTGCGGAACTTAACACGTTTGATCCAAAACTTAATCTATTTGTTCTTTAAGATTTAGACTTGGATCTCCTGCGGAACTTAACACGTTTGATCCAAATCACCTAAGTTATTAATTCCATTAAATATTAATTTCCATAATTGGTTCCCAGTACTGACGTGGCGAGGCACATGGCCTTCTTGGATATGGGAACAACCACCACCGACTAGACAAAACCTTTTATGGAAAGCTAATATTTAATTTCCTAAAATAACTTTAGGTCAACCAAAAAGAACAATCAAATCACAAGGAAAAGAAAAATAAAAGAACACAACTTCGAAAAACATATTCGAAATACTAGAATCGTAAGCCTCTTGTATTTGGTATTATTTCCATAAATAACTAGCATGATGCGGAAAGGAAAAATTACTAGTTATACCTTCTAAAAAGACCTCTTGATCTTCTAACGTATTCCTCTTCTAACCTCGGACGTTGTGTGGGCAATGATCTTCCGAGATGAGAACCACCAAGCACCTTCTTATTCCTTGCAAGTTTCGGCCACCACAATTCTCCAAGAGAAGTAGAGGTCCGGCCACCACCACCAAGCTCCAAGGGATGCAAGAAACAAACCACCTTTCTCTCCTTCTTCTCCTAGCTAGAACCGCCACCATCAAGAGCTCCAAGAGAGGTTGCCGCGGCCATAAGAAGAAGAGAAGAGGAAGAAGCTAGGGCCACCAAGGAGGAAAAGAGAGGAGAAGAATAATAGAGTTGATCACCCCGTGAAGGCACCTCTACCCCCTCTTTTATAATCCTTGGTCTTGACAAATAAGGAAATTTTAATAAAAAATTCCTTAATTCTTTTGTCATAAAAAAGAAAAATTATTTTAATTAAAAAACAATTTTCTTCTTTTAATAATAATGGCCGGCCACTTCTAATTCCCCAAAACAAGGAAAATTTAATTCACACAAGAATTAAAACTTCCTAATTTGTTTCTAGAAATTTATAAAAATTTCTCCAATAATTTTTATCCCTTCATGATTGGTTAATAAAAAGGAAATTTTATAAATTAAAATTCTTCTTCTAAACATGTGGATAATTTCCAAAAGGAAAGTTATCTCTAAAAATTAAAATCTCTTTTCAATCTACAAATAAGGAAAGATATCAAATCTTTTCTTAATCTTTTGTAGAAACTAATAAAAGAGAATATTTAATTTTTAAAATTCTCTTTTAAATTATTATCATGGTCAAAAAGGAAAGTTTTTCTTAAAAATAAAATCTCATTTCAATCTACAAATAAGGAAAGATTTTAAATCTTTTCTTAATCTTTTGTAGAAAGCTTTAAAAGGAAAGATTTAATTTTTAAACTCTCTTTTAAAACTATGATATCCACATAAGAAAAAATTTTAATAAAAAATCCTTTTTAATATGATGTGGCCGGCCACCTAAACTTGGGCTCCAAGCTATTGGCCGACCACCTTTAGGCTTGGCCGGCCCTAAGCTTGAGCTTCAAGCTTAGCTTGGTCGGCCCCTATTGGTTGGGTAAGAAGGTGGGTATGTGGTGGGTATAAATCTCTATATACAAGAGGCTACGATAGGGACCGAGAGGAGGAATTGGTTTTGGTCTCCCGATGAAATTAAGCTTCCCGTGTTCGCCCCGAACACACAACTTAATTCCATCAATAATAATTCATTCCACTAAAGAACTATTATTGAACTACCGCACCAATCCCAAATTACATTTTGGGCTCCTTCTTATTATGAGTGTGTTAGTCTCCCTGTGTTTAAGATGTCAAATGTCCACTAATTAAGCGAGTTACTGACAACTCATTTAATTAATATCTTAGTACAAGAGTAGTACCACTCAACCTTATCGTCATGTCGGACTAAGTCCACCTGCAGGGTTTAACATGACAATCCTTATGAGCTCCTCTTGAGGACATTCTCAACCTAGATCACTAGGACACAGTTTCCTTCTATAATCAACAATGCACACTATAAGTGATATCATTTCCCAACTTATCGGGCTTATTGATTCATCGAACTAAATCTCACCCATTGATAAATTAAAGAAATAAATATCAAATATATGTGCTTGTTATTATATTAGGATTAAGATCACACACTTCCATAATAACTGAGGTCATTGTTTCTTTATAAAGTCAGTATAAAAGAAACGACCTCTAATGGTCCTACTCAATACACTCTAAGTGTACTAGTGTAATTATATAGTTAAGATAAACTAATACCTAATTACACTACGACCTTCCAATGGTTTGTTCCTTTCCATTATGGTCGTGAGTTACTGTTTATAATTTATAAGATACTGATAACATGATCCTCTGTGTGTGACACCACACACCATGTTATCTACAATATAAATTAATTGAACAACTACATTTATCATAAATGTAGACATTTGACCAATGTGATTCTTATTTCTAGATAAATGTTTATACCAAAAGCTAGGATTTTTGTATACACTTTAACAATCTCCCACTTATACTAAAAGACTAAGCTGCCATATCTGCTGCCATACATCTGATTCCCAACCCTTCAACATGTCCATCAAAAGCTCTCGCCTTAAGGACCTTAGTGAAAAGATCTATAGGTCATCATCTGATGCATTCTAGGCGGCAACAACTTCTCCTCGTTTATACGATTTCTCGTATTGGGTAGTAATTGCGCTCTATTGTGTTTACTTGCCTTATAGACTCATGGTTTCTTCGAGTTTGTTACTGCACCATTATTATTACAATAAATTGTAATAATCTTTGGACAAACTAGAAATCATATCTAAGTCTATCTTGAGGTAATTAAGTCATTCAGCTTTTATGGTTTCCTCAGAGGCTTGCCATATACTAAGCTTCTATGGTGGAGTCCAGAAAAACACCTATGCTTATCACTCTTCCATAGTTATGACTTTACCTCCTAAAGTAAACACAAAACCTCGAGGTTGACTTATTATTGTCCCTATCCGATTGGAAGTCAAAATCCATGCAACCCACAGGGACCAAATTAACTACCTTGTAAGCTAGCATATAATCTCTAGTTCCTCTAAGGTACTTTAATATATGCTTTACTGCAGTCCAATGTCCTTGTCTAGGGTTACTTTGATATCTGCTAACAGATTTCTGATCTCGTGCATAGCATACATTAGGTTGTCTAACTGCCGAAGCATAAAGAACTGCCTACATGTCCTCAATCTCCTTTGATGTCATCGGAGACATCTCTTTAGATAAAGACACTCCATGCTTAAAAGGTAAGAAACCTTTCTAGGAGTTTTGCATGCTTAAAATGAGCAAGGATTTTTCCAATGTATCAAGCTTGGGATAAGTAAAATATATTTTTTCTTGCGATCCCTTATTACTTTGATCTCAAGAATATATACATTCTCCCAAGTCCTTTATATCGAATTGTTTGGACAACCATACCCTTACTTCTGACAACATTTTGATATTGTTTCCAACTACCAAAAATGTTATCTACGTATAGTACAAGAAATACCACCACGCTTCCATCACACCTTTTTTATACACAAGACTTATCCGGTTACTAAATCCATAGATCTGGATTACTTTGATAAACCGGATGTTCCAAGACCTTGAAGCTTTACCTCAGTCCATAGACTGATTGAGCTTGCACACAAGATGCTCTTAGCCCTTTGCAATGAACCCTTCTGGTTGCTTTATATGGATGCTTTCTTCAAGACTTCCATTAAGGAATGCTGTCTTGACATCCACTTACCAAATAGATAAAAGAATCTGGATAGACTTAAGCATGGCTACCAGTGAAAAAGTTTACTTTTTCATCAAGCCTTGCTTTGAAAGTTACCACCTTCCTGTCTATCCCTCTTTTCCTATTATAGACCTTTTTACACCCAACGGCTTTTACACCATTTGGTGATTCTACAAGCTTCCAGATTTTATTAGAATACATATATTCTAATTCTGTTATTCATTACTCTTTGCCAAGATGCTGCATCTTTATCTTGGAGTATTTCATCATATGACCAGAGATCAGGTTCATGTCCTCCAGGGATCGAATCCAAAAACTCTCCCAAAATATGAACCTATTTAGGTTGCCTAACAACCCTCCCACTACGACAAGGCACTTTCTGCAATTGTGTATCATATGTGATACGTGTTGCAGTTTTCTTGTGGTATCTCATCTTGTACAGTTGGTACTAGGTTAGACATGTCCTTTATTATTTCCTTAAGAACAAATTTACTTATGAGCACGTGGTTCATTATATAGTCCTTTTCTAAAAATTAGTCATTGATGCTAACAATGACCTTCTGATTTTTAAGATTATAAACCTACTTTTGTTTATCTAGGATAACAAGTTAACTCCTATCCAACTTATCATTATCTCTCTTTAACATATGTGCTAGATTACCCGAATCCGAATATGCTTCAAAATAGGCTTACGCCTATTCAGCAATTCTATATGAGTAGAGAGTTATGACTTGGAAGGCACTATGTTCACTTTCATTTTCAGAGTTTATCCTTAAAACAAATTTGGTAATTTTCTGAATAACTCATCATCTATCTAATTATTCCATAAGAGTTCTTTACCTTCTTTCTACTACACCATTCTGTTGGGGTGTACCAGATGCAGTTAGTTGGGATTGAAATCCAACTTCTGATAAGTGACTCCTAAAATCTCTCAAGAGGTACTTGCCACTACGATCTTCCATAGTGTCTTTTTACTTTATTCCTCCGCATCAACCTTGTACTCTTTGAACTAATCAAAGTACTTAGTCTTGCGGTACATTAAGTAAATTTATTTGTATCTTGAATAGTTGTCTATAAATTAGACAAAATATTCAATACTACCTCTTGTCTGGATAGTCATAGGATCACACAAATCAGAATGAACCGATTTCAACATATCTTTGACTCCATACCCCTTGGACTTAAAAGCTTCTTGGTTATTTTTCTTCCAAGTAAGACTCGCAGGTTGGAAAGATTTCCACTACCAATGAACCCAAAAGTTCATCAGCTACCAATGAATCCTACTCAAGTATAACCTAGCTTTAGATGCCAAAGATATAATTGGTTTATTTCCGAAGGTTGCTTTCTCTTAAAATTAGAAGATGTGTTACTAATTTCCATTTGTTGCATCGTGGGAATTATTGGATTATAAATTGTCAACCATCATACCAGAATAGATAACTTTCCTATTTTTCTTGATAACAACTTTGTTATCAAAATAGACACAATATCTATAATAGTTTAGAAACTGAAATCAGGTTCTTTCTAAACTTGGTACGTAAAGACAATTACTTAAAATCCATATTTTATCCTTATCAAAGGATAAACATCTCCCACTGCAACAGCTACCACTTTTACAGTAGTGCCCATGTGGACGGTGATTTACCTTTCATTTAGTTGTCGGGTTTCTTGGAACCCTGCAATGAATTGCAGACATGATTAATGGCATCTTGTATCTACACTCCAGGTTCTGGTAGATAACACCACTAGACATGTTTCAACTAATGAATTAAATACACCTAAATTGTTCTTAGTTCTAAGAAGACAGTCTACCTTAATGTCTAAGTCCTATTTCCAATCATTACAATTGGGACTACTAAGTCTTTTTCTATAGTATGACTACTAGGGATTGACAAACATCCTAAGAATCACAAAAACATTTGGTCAAGATCAACTCCTTAAAATCTCCATGAATTTTGTGTATACAAAATCGAAGAGGAGATTTTATTCATTAATTTTATTATCTCGTCAACTTTACTTTATGACGAATAAAATTAATAGTTGATCTGTCTTTGATCAAATATTTGGTCAAAACTTTGAATTTAAAATAACATTGATTCCTCAAACAATATTATTTAAATTTACCAACACCTCAAACACCGTAAATTTTGCATGCCACGTTAGTGTGGACGTATACAAATTCATCATTTGTAAGAGGAGGGTTTTACCCATTGACTATCTTGTCAATATAACTTTTGGACAAATAAAATTACCTCAAACACCATGAATCTTGTATGCCACGTTAGTGTGGACGTATACAAATTCAAACATTTGTAAGAGGGTTTTATTAATTTTATTATATTGCCAATCTAGTTTTATGACAAATCAATAGTTGGTTTCCCTTTGGTCACACAAGTGATAGTAGTGACTCCGTTGGGGAGGATACTATTAAATGTGTCTAAGTGTATACCATTTCTTGACACTAAGTCCATTAATAAGATTATGCCCCTTCCGTTGGGGAAGATCACACGCTCTTAATTAACTTCCTATAGTCATCCAAAAATGGAAGTCTGTTCTAGTGATCCACAAACAAGCTCATCCGTTATGGAGGAAAACACTCAGAGCCAACGCGCAAGCTTGTTTGCATCACTTACAAACCAGTAATGGAGACTATGAGATTTACTTAAAAATCCCTCTCCCACTTAGTTATTTGTAAATGAGGAATTTTAACTATGCTAGCCTACTAAATATGTAAACCAACATGCACACACAGCACAATATAAAAGCAATAAATAGAAAATCTAATTTTCAACTATTATGGCTTTTATCACTAGTTGTCCTCCGTGTGTTGTCATCCCAAGCTGCTGCCATATTTGGCCACCGCCACCGGGACTAGCTGTCGCATCCATCTTGCTCCTAGTTCCGCTGCGCCACTGGTCCTTAGAAGGTTCCACGCTTTGCAAGATTCGATCCGCGACATAAATAGAATTTTACATTTTTGATCCTATATTCCATAAAAGGAATGTACATGTATCTAGATCAAAAATAAAATCCTAATAAAACTAAATACAGCTCCTACTGTATTTTATAATACAATCATGCACACACATATAAATGCCCTTGACATGTCCAAGGGTCCAATCACACACATAATAACTAAAAGTCATAATAGTTGGATCCTGCATCCACAAAGTTAGCACATCCTACTATTAACCTTCCTAAATTATGTATGACATGTGCATAATTAAACTAATACCAAATACACAGAGGCAAAACCCTAGCTCTGATACCAATTGTTGGTTGCTACTCGGAAAACCTAGAGGTTCCATTGTACAAAAATTTTGTACAAAGGTCTGAACCTTTTCCTAGCTACCATGTGTTCTTTTAAATTAAATTTTGGATCGCCTGCGGAACTTAACACGTTTGATCCAAAACTTAATCTATTTGTTCTTTAAGGTTTAGACTTGGATCTCCTGCGGAACTTAACACGTTTGATCCAAATCACCTAAGTTATTAATTCCATTAAATATTAATTTCCATAATTGGTTCCCAGTACTGACGTGGCGAGGCACATGGCCTTCTTGGATATGGGAACAACCACCACCGACTAGACAAAACCTTTTATGGAAAGCTAATATTTAATTTCCTAAAATAACTTTAGGTCAACCAAAAAGAACAATCAAATCACAAGGAAAAGAAAAATAAAAGAACACAACTTCGAAAAATATATTCGAAATACTAGAATCGTAAGCCTCTTGTATTTGGTATTATTTCCATAAATAACTAGCATGATGCGGAAAGGAAAAATTACTAGTTATACCTTCTAAAAAGACCTCTTGATCTTCTAACGTATTCCTCTTCTAACCTCGGACGTTGTGTGGGCAATGATCTTCCGAGATGAGAACCACCAAGCACCTTCTTATTCCTTGCAAGTTTCGGCCACCACAATTCTCCAAGAGAAGTAGAGGTCCGGCCACCACCACCAAGCTCCAAGGGATGCAAGAAACAAAACCACCTTTCTCTCCTTCTTCTCCTAGCTAGAACCGGCCACCATCAAGAGCTCCAAGAGAGGTTGCCGCCGGCCATAAGAAGAAGAGAAGAGGAAGAAGCTAGGGCCGGCCACCAAGGAGGAAAAGAGAGGAGAAGAATAATAGAGTTGTTCACCCATGAAGGCACCTCTACCCCCTCTTTTATAATCCTTGGTCTTGGCAAATAAGGAAATTTTAATAAAAACTTCCTTAATTCTTTTGCCATGAAAAGGAAAATTTATTTTAATTAAAAAATAATTTTCTTCTCATTAATAATAATGGCCGGCCACTTCTAATTCCCCAAAACAAGGAAAATTTAATTCTTTCAAGAATTAAAACTTCCTAATTTGTTTCTAGAAATTTATAAAAATTTCTCCAATAATTTTTATCCCTTCATGATTGGTTAATAAAAAGGAAATTTTATAAATTAAAATTCTTCTTTTAAACATGTGGATAATTTCCAAAAGGAAAGTTATCTCTAAAAATTAAAATCTCTTTTCAATCTACAAATAAGGAAAGATATCAAATCTTTTCTTAATCTTTTGTAGAAACTAATAAAAGAGAATATTTAATTTTTAAACTTCTCTTTTAAATTATTATCATGGTTAAAAAGGAAAGTTTTTCTTAAAAATAAAATCTCCTTTCAATCTACAAATAAGGAAAGATTTCAAATCTTTTCTTAATTTTTGTAGAAAGCTTTTAAAAGGAAAGATTTAATTTTTAAACTCTCTTTTAAAACTATGATATCCACATAAGAAATAATTTTAATAAAAAATCCTTTTTAATATGATGTGGCCGGCCACCTTAAGGCCAACCTTTAGGCTTGGCCGGCCTTAAGCTTGAGCTTCAAGCTTAGCTTGGCCAACCCCTATTGGTTGGGTAAGAAGGTGGGTATGTGGTGGGTATAAATCTCTATATACAAGAGGCTACGATAGGGACCGAGAGGAGGAATTGGTTTTGGTCTCCCGATAAAATTAAGCTTCCCGTGTTCGCCCCGAACACACAACTTAATTCCATCAATAATAATTCATTCCACTAAAGAACTATTATTGAACTACCGCACCAATCCCAAATTACATTTTGGGCTCCTTCTTATTATGAGTGTGTTAGTCTCCCTGTGTTTAAGATGTCAAATGTCCACTAATTAAGCGAGTTACTGACAACTCATTTAATTAATATCTTAGTCCAAGAGTAGTACCACTCAACCTTATCGTCATGTCGGACTAAGTCCACCTGCAGGGTTTAACATGACAATCCTTATGAGCTCCTCTTGAGGACATTCTCAACCTAGATCACTAGGACACAATTTCCTTCTATAATCAACAATACACACTATAAGTGATATCATTTCCCAACTTATCGGGCTTATTTATTCATCGAACTAAATCTCACCCATTGATAAATTAAAGAAATAAATATCAAATATATGTGCTTGTTATTATATTAGGATTAAGAGCACACACTTCCATAATAACTGAGGTCTTTGTTTCTTTATAAAGTCAGTATAAAAGAAACGACCTCTAATGGTCCTACTCAATACACTCTAAGTGTACTAGTGTAATTATATAGTTAAGATAAACTAATACCTAATTATACTACGACCTTCCAATGGTTTGTTCCTTTCCATTATGGTCGTGAGTTACTGTTTATAATTTATAAGGTACTGATAACATGATCCTCTGTGTGTGACACCACACACCATGTTATCTACAATATAAATTAATTGAACAACTACATTTATCATAAATGTAGACATTTGACCAATGTGATTCTTATTTCTAGATAAATGTTTATACCGAAAGCTAGGCTTTTAGTATACACTCTAACATAAGGTTCATCAAAACACATAGTTATGTGTTTTCCAATCATTGGGAAAGATAATGTACAAGTCATGTGCATTGAGCCCAAAGAACATGGTTGGATATTGGTTTTGAAAATGATTTTAAATATATTTTGTAAAACCTTGATGAAGGCTATCTTTTGATAGTAATCATCATTGAATAGTTGAGCACAAACTTGGAAGAAAACACTAAAGTTTTTACAAGTTTCAAAGTTTGTATCAATCTTTGAAAATAGGAAGTATTTTCATAGAAAATAATTTTTCCTTGATAATATATACCCTAAATAATGTCTACATGAATTTTCATGAGTTTTGGAATTTTGTAGAATTTTCTAATGGTTTCTGAAGTTGACTGAAATGAAATTTCAACAACTTCAGACCTTCAATCGATCACCCGATCGATTGAAAGTGAGCTTCTCGCGAATAGAAGCTCACTGGATTGATCCACCGATCGATCCACGCAGTCTGAATCGATCAGTGGATCGATTCAGCAGGGTTCAATCGATTGGGACCCAACTCCAATCGATTGGGGATGCTGATTTTAGCTGGGAAAGCTTATTTTTAGCATTTTGAACTTTTTTAGTCTATAAAACCATTCCTAACCCCTCAAAACACATTTGTATACATTTAGGGGGAGTTTTCATGATGAAAACAAGGATGGATTAGTCAAGGAAGACTAAGTAGAGGTTTAGGTTGAGGTTTGGGTTCAATATTGAATTTTTGAACCTCAAAACTTCTAAATGTGGGTTTCCTAAAGGTTTAGGGATTCCAAGTCATTGTTGGTGGAATGACAGAAGTTACGTGCATGTCTTTAGGGGGAGTTACTCTTTAAGGACATGAAAATCTATTTTTCATACACCTTGGAAGGTGGTTAACCTTCTTTAGCGAAAATACTCAAGGTTGGGCATTTGAATATAATGGAGAGTGGATATCTTCATTATTCGAGTGGTGTATGCTCACGGATGAACATTTGATGATAATGAAGGGTATGAGACTTTCATTTGAATCGTGTGTGAATATACCAAGTGGTATATGCTCAAGGATGAGCGTTAAGACTAATGAAGGGTATGAGACCTTCGTTATTGTGTTATGGACAATGAGTGAAGTTGTAAACAATGTTGTATAACTCTTCAGGGGGAGAGTTTTTTATGTGTGCCAATAGGGGGAGAATGTGTGGTTAAGTTAGACCTTCATTACCTAAGAGGGAGTTTGTCCTCTAGAAAAGGAGGAGAATGAAGGAGGAAACCATCATTCTTACATTGGCATAAAGAAGAGTTGAGGCTATGAGATTAGCCTAACTTAAAGGTATTGTCAAACATTAAAAAGGAGGAGATTGTTGGTGCAATATTCCCTAGGTCAAGGGTTGACCTGGTTGATTGAGCTTGAATTGGGTCAAGCTCGAGTCTTGATGTTTGAGTTTCGATGTTTGACAATACATGTAGACAACACATGGAGATGGCAGGTGCGATTGTTTATGTGGGGAGATTGTGAAGGAAAGTCAAGTAGGTCAAGGTTGACTGGATACTTGACAGGAAAATTCTGGTGAGTTAAGCCAGGTGAAAGACCTAGTGAGTGAAGCTAGGCAGTTGGGAAATCCTGGTGAGTGAAGCCAGGTGAAAGACCTAATGAGTGAAGCTAGGCAGAAGGAAAGTCCTAGTTGTTGGATCGAAAAGAATTTAGATATCTCCACAATAACATGATATTGTCCACTTTGGGCCTAGACCCTCATGGCTTTGCTCTTGGGCTCTCCCCAAAAGACCTCATGCCAATGAAGATATCTTTTCTCTTATAAACCCATGATCTTTCCCATGTGTTTCCAATATGGGACTATGTTTGCAACCTTGCAACCCCAACACTAGTGAGTGAAGCTAGGCAGATAGAAAGTCCTAGTGAGTGAAGCTAGGCAGCTGATGAAAAGTCCTGGTGAGTGAAACCAGGTGAAAGTCCTGGTGAGTGAAGCCAGGCAGACATTAAGTCCTAGTGAGTGAAGCTAGGCAGATGGAAAGTCTTAGTGAGTGAAGCTAGGCAATTGATGGAAAGTCCTGGTGAGTGAAGCCAGGTGAAAGTCCCGGTGAGTGAAGCCAGGCAGACATGAAGTCCTAGTGAGTGAAGCTAGGCAGAAGGGAAGTCCTGGTAAGTGAAGCCAGGCAATGAAAATCAAGATGGATCAAGGTTGATCGGACATCTGGTATTGGGAAGTCCAAGTAGGTCAAAGGGATTGACCGGATACTTGGCACGAGAAAATCCAGATGGGTCAAGGCTGACCAGACATCTAGTGGAAGTCCAAGTGGGTCAAAGGGATTGACCGGACACTTGATGAGGGAGTCCTAGCAGGTCAAGGGTGACCGGATGTTAGGCATGATGAACCAACAGGTCATGATTGACCAGATGTTAGTGTAGGGGACTTTGGACTTGTTTTTAGGCAAAAATAGGAGCCGAATCGATCAGCCGATCGATTGGCTCATGTCCAATCGATCGGTTGATCGATTTGGTGAGTCCCCGCGATAAGGCTCCTCCCAATCGATCAGTGGATCGATTGGGGAGAAGTGTCGCGCGAACAGAAAGCCTCCCAATCGATCGCCTGATCGATTGGGAGCCTCCAATCGATCGGGCGATCGATTGGGAGCTGCGATTTTACGCGATAAGCCTTGGATCGATCAGCCAATCGATCCAACCAATTCCCAGGAGCACAGAGGCACTCTGGATCGATCAGCCGATCGATCCAAAGCCTCCCCAATCGATTGGGAGCAATCCGATCGATTGGGATTTGACCGTTGGCACAGGATATAGCTGTTGGCGAGTGTTTCCCACAGTAGAACTTCCTCGATTCTTCTCCACACGACATTGCGATCCTCTCCTGCTCTCTTCGCCAGATCTTGAGGGTTCTTGGAGGCTAGTGCTGGTGCACGTCCAAGTCAAGAGGCGAGTTTCAACAAGAAGAAGAAGCTAGGGTTAGGGTTTTCTTGTGCATATCTTGTAAGCTTTTGCTTGTATTGTATTTCCCTTCCCTTTCTTTTTGTACTGTGAGCTTGTAGGGCTTCTCCGCCTTCGGTAGTTACCGAAAATGAGTGTTTAGATAGTAGAGGGTGCGTGAGTGTGTGGATCCTTGGATTAGTCACCTCTTCTTGAGGTGGATACCAAGTAAATCCCTAGTGTTAGCGTTTAGTGTTGTTTCTTTATATTTTCCGTTGCACATCATCTTAAGAAACAAGCAAACGACGAGCACCAGATCACGCCGAGCTATTCACCCCCCCCTGCTCTAGCTACATTTCAGTCCCAACAGTTCAGTCCATTGAACTTCTCTGGTTTTCCCCCGTAATTGATTGGCACGGTTCCAATCAGGGAGTAGAGGACCTTCATGTGTTGAGTCTATTGCACCTCAACACTTTGTTCTGTGGTCATCTCAACAGACCCGAGTCTGTTTCAAGATTGTTGGACAATCTGCCAGAGATTTTAGGGTATTAGATGAATTTAAATTACACTAAATATAATTTACTTATCTATCAAGATAACCTGAGCAGATAATCTCAGATTGCTAGCAGGGGCTGGTTACTGTTCAGTGCCGAACGCAGACTGCACAATGGCTGAGCAGTAGAGCGAACTGAGAGGTCGAGCGAGCAAGCATACGGTCGAGCAAACCGAGCGAGCGACCGAACGAGTGAGCGTACACCCGAGCGAACAAAGTGACCGAGCGAGTGAGCGGTCGAGTGAATGAAGAGTCCGAGCGGGTGAGCGGCCGAACGGGTGTGTAGACGAAGAGTCCGAGCGATTGAGCGGTAGAACGAGCGTGCAGTCGAGCGAATGAAGAGGTCGAGCGAATGAGCGGTCGAGGGGGCGTGCGACCGGATAAGCCAACGGCCAGACAAGAGAGCATTCGGCTGGCCGGGCATAAAACTTAGCGGTTGGGCGAGCGAGAGGCCGGACGGACTAAGGCCTATGATGGTCACAGTTTCTTTGAAATAGATTTGCCCCACCTCCTGCTATACTTCGAGGTTTACTCAGGTCGTCTGTTTCCCAGGATACAACGATTAACCATGATTCCCACCAAGTACTGGTAGTCACGGCGAACTGAGTGATACCCGACTATCATGGGCACTCTGTTGAGCAAGGGTTGTACGACAAAGGAGGGGAACAGAGGTGGAAAGCTACTGCTTCTTTTTTGTGTGCACAATATTTTGCATGTAGTCGCAGTCTCCTTATATAGGAGCTTAAACTAATGGACAACGTTAATGATCGTTTAATGATTATTATTCACTAAGTTGTGAAACGTCAATGTTTCACTCAGCTACATTAATCTCTAATTAATGTATCAATTACACCCTTAAATAAGCAACAAAAAGATTTATGTGGCAAAATATTGGATGTTCCACTTGGGTAAATTTTGTCCAGACTAGTCCAGCATTCAGCGCACGCAGATCGTGCTCGCACATAAGTCAACTTGGTTTCAGTGCAATCCAAGGCCTGAATTTATATCTCTTTGAATGCTCGACTAGTCGAGCATTCAAAGAGATAATAAAATAATTAAATTATTAGAGGATAAATTATTGTGAATTTATATGGAAATTAATATGAGAAAGATTTTATTTTTTAAAAAAAATGGATATTATGAATTTTTTGGGTGGATATTTGTCTTTATATTGCTTGACTTCGTACTATTAATGCTTAAAGTTTTTTATGCATAACTTTAACATTGTAGACCTTATGATTGTCTAAATGAATCAATCGTGATTTATGTTAAAAGTTTATTTGAGTTGGTCGTTGAGACTAATGAATCATTATGATAAAAAAGAGTTAAAGTAAAAAAGTGAAAATTTTCAATTTTAGCTTTATACCAAAGTACTTGGTCGCCCACAATGCTAGTGTGATAGTATATGGCTGCCCATAGTGTGATAGTATATGGCTGCCCATAGTTCTAGTTGTTGGTTGTTACTTGGAAAATTTAATGGTTTCATTGTATAAAAATTTTGTACAAAAGTCTGAACTTTTCCCTAGCTACCATGTGTTCTTTTAAATTAAACTCGGATCGCCTGCGGAACTTAACACGTTTGATCCTAAGTTTAATTTATTTGTTCTTTTAGGTTTAGACTCGGATCTCCTGCGGAACTTAACACGTTCGATCCAAATTACCTAGGTTATTAATTTCATTAAATATTAGTTTCCAAAATTGGCTCCCAGTACTGACGTGGCGAGGCACATAGCCTTCTTAGATATGGGAACAACCACCACCGACTAGACAAAGCCTTTTAAGGAAAGTTAATATTTAATTTCCTTAAATAACTTTAGGTCAACCGAAAAGAACAATCAAATCACAAGAAAAAGAAAAAACAAAAAACACAACATCGAAAACAAATTCAAAATACTAGAATCGTATGCCTCTTGTATTTGGTATTTTTACAAAGAAATAAACTAGCACGATGCGGAAAAACATTACTAGTTATACCTTTCTTTTGAAGACAAAGACCTCTTGATTTTCTACCGTATTCCTCTTCTAACCTTAGACATTGTGTGGGCAATGATCTTCCGAGACGAGAACTGTTGGATCGAGAAGCGCTAGAGGGGGGGGGTGAATAGCGCTCGTGGCTATTTCGTTCGATTATCGAAAAACTATCGGAATTAAAACGTGCAGCGGAATAAGCGGAAATAAAATAAAGAGATAACACAAAGAGACAGGTCGATTTTACTTCGTTCGGAGCCTAAGTCGACTCCTACTCGAAGGCCCGCGATCCTTGATCGCTTCCGGTGGGCAACAACTATAAGCTCGTTAAAAGATTACAATTATAAGTACAAATAAAAGCTATCAAAAATTATACCGACAACAAGAAATGCTAATCCTGAAGCTTCGGGTCGTCGGGCACTTGTAGTAGCACTTCGGAGCGTCTTTTGGAGCAGCGTGTTGATGAAAGATCACTTAGAATTCGTTGTCTGTTGAAGCTGCACCTCAACCCTCCTTTTATATGCGGTTCCGGGCGCCTGGATCCCTTCCGGGCTCTGGTCCTGGGCGCCTGGACCTGTTCCGGGCGCCCGGACCTCCGGGCGCCCGGATCCATCCCGGGCGCCCGGACAGCCTTTTTCCAGCAGGTTCCTCACCTGCAAACAAAGGTTAGTCCGAGCAAAATACCCTGCAAGACAGTGTTAGAATCTGATAAAACACACTAAGTAATAATTGACAGTCTTCGGACTGTCCGAGTCTGACTTTGGATTTCCATCCGGAAACCCTAGGTCGACCCGACGCCTACTGTTCCCTCTACAGGGAACGCGTCCTCACCTACTCCACTCAGGAGATTTACCTGTTGTCAGTCGATCCTTCAGATCGACTGGACTTTTGCTCAGCACTCGATGCTTCCGGACTTTCTGCTAGACATCCGCTTCCCTGGCTAGTCCAGTCTTTCACCTGGTTCGCGACACCAGGACTTTTCACCTAGGGTTACCACCCCCTAAGACTTTTGCCTGAAGCCATCAACCTACCAAGACTTTCCGCATAGGGTTACTACCCCCTATGACCTAGGGTTACCGCCCCCTAGGGTTTTCCCTTTGCCTAACCGCAGCTAGGACTTTCCTAAAATCCTCAAGTAGACTTGTTAGACTAAAAAACATCTTAACTTTGAATTCTTTGCCATTATCGAAACACGAGTTCGATCGTCGGATGCTTCCCGCACCAACAATCTCCCCCTTTTTTATTATGGCAACACGAATTCGAAGTTAAGTAAACAAGCGAATAGATAGTCATTTTAAACACAGGCAAAATTTGCTAAGTATAGATGAACAAGGTAACTAAAGTAAATTTTGCCCTATATACTCCCCCTTAACTTTGGCTCCCCCTTAACTTTTGCTCCCCCTTAATTTTTAACTTGAATTTTATGTTTACATTTTTGCTACTCTCCCCCTTTGCCATAACTCAAAAAATGGGCAATGTATAAAGAGTTGTACATGATTAAAGCAATATTCAACAGAGTTTGGAAGTTAAGGTCAATTGGAATTTAAGTTTTTAGGACAAGATTATTCATTTAAGTTCAGTTGGTCCTTAAGTCCAAGCACAAGTCATGTTTATATATTAGGTGATCCTGTCCGAATCGTTGAACCAAAGGACGCTGGGCACGTGGCACGCTCCTAGTCGATGGAGTGAATCTCCGGCTGGTCGAACGAAGCTCCGGCGATCCTGCACAAGAGTCTAGCCGGGAAGGGGTTCCCGGCGACGACCCTCCGACGCTCAAGTCAGGTAAGTGGTGGAAAAAGTGGCTGCCAAGCTTGTATCATACGTACCTTTGGCGAAGCAATAGCCTCTTTATATAGGACGGAGAAGGAACTAATGCACGCCCACCGAGGTGCATACGTGTCAGCAACCCATACCCCGGTATGCACTTGTGTTACGCTCCGCAAGTGTACGGAAATGTCGCAAGTAATATAAAAGATTATCGTATCCACAGGGACTGGAATAAGCACTAGGAATGTCTCAATGCGAATTAGCTAAACAACTATCCAATCATTTCAAAAGCAAAGTAAAGGTAAACAAATCTAAGATTAGAGATCAACAAACAAGAGTTTAGTGTTTTGGGTTATGATAAAGGGAGATTATAGGAGTTTCGGTTTCTTTGTAAGATTTCTTGGATGTAAATGGTTCACCAATTCTTATTCCTCAATTGCCAAGCATGTAGAAAGTTGCCGGTTCCCTCTTGCAATAGACAACCGGCTAAGGACTGAGAGATGTATCTAAATAGGATTAATTAGACATGAACCTACGTTGTCCTTACACAGAAGCGCACCTATTACTATGCCTTCCTCGGATATCAACATAGAAGCCCACACCTTATTAATCTATAAAGATACAAGAAGCTAATCATAGAATCCATCCTACTCTCTTGAATATCCCTATTTCCTCTTCAAGATTATCTCTCAAACGTCCTTACACGGGCTTGCACCTGTCACGTGGATCCCTCGGATGATCGAGTGAGAGTTTATCCTTACCAAGTCCATAAGATATCCGAACAATCAATCAAGAATGAGAATTAAGCACAAACCACCATCAATCATTCAAGATCTAATTGATACAAGCAAGATAATGTCATTGAAACAAGAAAATGGCAAATCCAAAAGAGATTACATCAATCCATCATACAAATACTCCCTTAATCCTAGAATACAAGATCTACTCCATGAATCGAGGAAGAAAACCCGATAGAATAGAGATTACAAGCATTCCTTGAATCCCCAATCCAAGAAAACAAGAAGAGGGGAAAAGAGAAAACTTATCTACGAAGAAGCCTTGTCTTCGGATCCAATCCTCGCCCCCGGAATCGTCGAAATCTCCCTTAGAATCGCCAAATCCTCCCAAGAATGGGAGGAAACCACCAAATCTTGCTTTCTCCCAAAGGGGAGAGATCCCTTTCAAATCATGAAGGAGGGTTTAAATAGAGGAGGGATTCGGGCGCCACACGGCCGTGACACGGCCGCAGTGAGATTCACACCATGTCCAGTTCCTCTCTAACCTGCACGGTAGTGTGACTCCACACTAGAACCCTTCCGCTCTCGAATGATACACGGCAGTGGTGCACCGACACACCTGCTGGTCTCGAAATGCTACACTAGTGTGTGCACACACCACACCGCTTGGTCTCGAAACCTCTGCAGATCCACACATGTAAGGCTTCTTGGCTTTCACCTGACACGTGCTGAGGTTCACACGCCATGTCATCTTCCTCTTCTGGTGCCAAAACTCCACGCGGCCCGAGCTCCATCCTGCATGGCCGTGTGAGGTACACGTCTGGTGCTTTCTCCCTTTGTTTCCTCCAAGGCTTGCCCAAAGATATAAATTCTTCACCAAATCGACTCCGGCGTACAGTAAATGCACAAAAAGCAGATCTCCGAACCAAAAGAGTAAATATGCTAAAAGGAAAGCTGGAAGTATACAAATGCATAGATCAAGCATGCTCAAAGTATGTAAATGTGCGTAAAAACATGCATAAAAGAGTATATAATCTACGCACATCACACCCCCAGACTTAAACCTTTGCTTGTCCTCAAGCAAAATGCTGCAGTCTAAATTCATATGTTCTACAACACATTCATAAAACCCAGTGCACTTTCCTAATTCTATCAAAAAGTTTCATTAGCAAGCTTGATCATGGAAACAAGTAAAGTATGGTTCAAGCATAAGAATCTTGTGCGCAGTGTAAAAGTAACTCAACACCCTTCAAGTTTCAATCCATGTCCTAGTCAAGTCGTCATCAAATTTGAGTTCCTAATGTTTCCAGTGAAAGACAAGTAACCAGTGATAGGCACTTACTTACCATTCACTTGGTTCATATTTCTCAACTAACCCAAGGTCTCAAAGGTGTGCTCAATCTCAAGAGAAGCTAAACAGTCATTTCCCCAGTAACCTAACTCGGTCTCAAAGGGGTGACTTGCTAGATTCCACTCATGACAACTGTTTTTTATATCCCTTATTGTTCATTTTTTCATTTTTTTTTTATAAGTGTTTGCATTGTGCAAAACTTATTCACAAATGTACTTTTAGCACACATGTTGGGATATTTTGATTTTTCCAAATGAGCTTTAATGATTTGAGCCTCATCCAGTAACCAAAATGAAAGTTGAGAAATCACCATGGAAACCAAGTACTAAGCAAACAAGATGAATCATGACTATTTCAATGACATCAACTATTCAAGCATCAAGCACAAGTGTAGTGAAGATAAAATCCTTAAGGTTGAACCAAAACTAAAACTCATCACCATAAGATTCTTAGCTTGTTTCATGCTACCCAAGATAGAAAAAAGAACTACACAAAGTTTACTAGTAGCATCATGCGAACATCATGAATCGAGACAATAATCGTGCTAACATTTCACTTGAATCCAAGAAAGCATATAAGTGAAGATTTGATGTTCTCAAATTTTTTTTTTTTGCCATGATTATTTCAAAAACAAGCAAAATAAAGCAACAAGCAATGAAAATAAGAACCAACATGAAAAACTAATCAAAAACTAAAAACTGAAAACCAAGCTAAACAATATATGACACCCCCCCCCCAGACTTAAACTTTTCATCGTCCCGATGAAATCAGTATGGTGGAGGAGGTGGAGGTGGACGAGGGAAAGGAGGTCTACGACGTGGTTGGCCAATAGGAAAACCTGGAATCTCACCCAAGGATCTATGATACTCATATAAAGCATCGACTTGTTGGCTAGTAAGCGTCATACTCTGCATAAAATCTCTCATCCTAGCCTGATCAGTATCATAATCCTGCACAAACTCGGCCACTTGACCTTGAAAATTCCTCGTAAACTGAAAATGATTTTGTACCTCCCTAAACTGATCATCAGATAAAGAGAAGCGCCCCTCCAACATTTTTCGTTGGGAATCTTGCTTCTCATGAAGTGATTCTAGAGACGTACGAAAATCTGAAAAATCGAACCTAGAAGATCCCGTGCCATATGCAAAAGAATGCCTAGCAGGCTCCATGAAACTAGAAGGCTGCGTATGTCCAGATGACGAGGGCTCATGATGTGGCTCAGTGTCTCCAGGTATAGAAGGGTTATCCTCAAAATCTAACTCAGAAATTACCTAATTAGCCCGGTTACGAATAGTAGTTCATTCAGGAAAAGGAAGGGGTAAAGGAGAACCATTCCTCCTAGGAAACGCGAAACCATTCTCATCCCGAACGATCATTTTCATAGCAAGACATGTATCAATGTCAATCATGTCATTACCATGAATTATTTCCAACCCATCAACATCAAGATTTAGATTACAAGCTATTCGGGTAATCAAACCACCAAAAACAATTGATCCCGATGATGCCCTAGCCGATCTCAATAAGGTTTGAACAAAATGAAAACCAGAGTCAAATTCAACCTTATAAAGCATAGCCCATAAAGCATAAAGCTCTATTTTCTTAACCACCCCATCACTCTCTCCCCTACCAAAAATAGTTTTACTCATGACTCTATGTAGGTACCTAAAGATGGGGTTTTGCATATGGGAGGCCTTAGCTCTTGAAGGCTCATAAGGTCGATCTAACCCAGTTATTGCATTCCAAAAATGATTCCAATTAAACCTTGGATCAAACCTACGAGGGCTACCGGTGGTTATTCCAAAACAAGAATTAAAGTCACTAAATGCCCATAGAAATTCTTGATTCATTAATCTAAAAGAGATTTTTCCAAAATAATCATCTTCATTTGTAAAATGGACATCCAATGAACTTAAAAATTCCAAAACAAGACGAGGATATGTAGGCAAATGCGTGTACATAATATCACTCCAATCCAAAAACCCAATCATCAAATCTACATCTTCCCTAATTCCAAGCATATATATCAAGAACAGTTGGGTCCATATATCTAGTACACACAATCTTTCTATTGACAAGAATTACGAATCTAGTTACTTGATCATCATTTCTAAACACAATATTGAATTCATTGTCATTACCTTCGTTGCGTGAAGTTCTTTTGCCTTTGCCCTTCACTGGTTGCTTTCCTTTGTCCCTTGATGGCTCCTTCTCCTTGTCTCCACTGGATCCACCACCTCCTTTGCGTAATCTCTTCAAAATATTGGACATCTTGACGAGTTTAGATAGGGGAAGAATTATCTAGAGTTGTGGAACTCAAAGAACAAAAGATCTTAGGTTAAGAGAACAAAAAGTTCGAGTCTTAGAGAGGAGGAGAATCGGATCTAAGAGATCTTGAGAGATTAGAGAGGAGTTTTTAAGAGAATGGGAGAGAAAGATATGTTTTGGAGAGTTGGGGGTGTGCGAAACACGGCCAAGATCTGGCCGTGTGAGGTAGGAGATAGACTTTAATAGTTCTCCCACACGGGCCGTGTAGATCTACACGGCCTCCCCATCTTTCCTCTCGGGATTCTTTGCACGGGCCGTGTAGATCCACACGGCCTCCCCCTCTTCCTTCTCTGGATTCCTCGCACGGTCGTGTCTGGGACACGGCCTCTCCATCTTTCCTCTCGGAATTCTTTACACGGCCGTGTCTGTGACACGGCCTATACCTTTTTCCTCTCGGGAGATCCCACATGGCCGTGTCTGGATGACACGACCCAAACACTTCCCTTCTCTGCAACCTTTGCCTGGCCGTGTATAGCACACGGCCCAACTCTGTTTTGCACCTAACCTGCAAACAGAATCAAAAGAATGCATCAAACTAAAAGAAATTACAATACAAATCAAAACTAACTAAAAGAACCCTTGGGTTGCCTCCCAAGAAGCGCTTGTTTAAGGTCTTTAGCTCGACCAAACTTAATCATTCGCTCCTTTTCCTCGCCCTTGGAGGACAGACATACTTTTCGTTTTTGTTGGGAGATCTTCTCCCAACATCCTCCACCACATTGTCTCCTTCATTTGGTGGCCTTCCATGAGGATGGAAATTCCATTCCTCAAGTTTATAAATGCTTGTCCTGCTACAAGCATTTAAAAGAGACGAGACATGGTTAGAAATATTAGATAAATCATATTCCAACTTTTCCTTACCAATTACCAAAGAAAGCTTATGTTTTTTGACATCAATTATAGCACCAGCTGTAGCAAGGAAAGGTCTTCCTAAAATGATAGGAATCCTAGGGTCCTCTTCCATGTCCAACACGACAAAATCTGTGGGAATAACATTCCCATCTGTTGGTTGCTACTCGGAAAGCCTAGAGGTTCCACTGTACAAAAATTTTGTACAAAGGTCTGAACCTTTTCCTAGCTACCATGTGTTCTTTTAAATTAAATTTTGGATCGCCTGCGGAACTTAACACGTTTGATCCAAAACTTAATCTATTTGTTCTTTTAGGTTTTGACTTGGATCTCCTGCGGAACTTAACACGTTCGACCCAAATCACCTTAAGTTATTAATTCCATTAAATATTAATTTCCATAATTGGTTCCCAGTACTGACGTGGCGAGGCACATGGCCTTCTTGGATATGGGAGCAACCACCACCGACTAGACAAAACCTTTTATAGAAATCTAATATTTAATTTCCTAAAATAACTTTAGGTTAACCAAAAAGAACAATCAAATCACAAGGAAAAATAAAACAAAAGAACACAACTTTGAAAAACATATTCGAAATACTAGAATCGTAAGCCTCTTGTATTTGGTATTATTTCCATAAATAACTAGCATGATGCGGAAAGAAAAATTACTAGTTATACCTTCTAGAAAGACCTCTTGATCTTCTACCGTATTCCTCTTCTAACCTCGGACGTTGTGTGGGCAACGATCTTCCGAGATGAGAAACCACCAAGCACCTTCTTCTCCTCCTAGCTAGGTTCGGCCAACACAAAGAAGCTTCACCAAGGACGAAGAACAAAACACCAACCAAGCTCCAAGGGATACAAGCTTTCTCTCCTCCTTCTTCTTCTTCTCCAAGTAGTATCCGGCCACCACAAAAGCTCCAAGCCAATAGAGAAGGTTCGGCCACCACCAAGAGGAAGAGAGGAAGAGAGGTTGGTCGGCCACAACACCAAGGAAAAGAGAAAGAAAAATAGAATAGAGTCGTTAGCTTTGAAGCCTCCTCTACCCCCTCTTTTATAATCCTTGATCCTGGCAAATAAGGAAAATTTAATAAAAATTTCCTTAATTCTTTTTCCATTGAAAAGGAAAAATTATTTAATTAAAAATAATTTTCTTTCTCAATTCTATTTGGCTGGCCACACCAAAGCTACAAACAAGGAGAGTTTTAATTAATTAAAACTTCCTAATTTGTCTTCAGAAATTTATAAAATTTCTCCAATAATTTAATCCCTTCATGATTGGTTTAAAAAGGAAATTTAATAAATTAAAATCTTTCTTTTAAACATGTGGATAAAAAGAAAATTATCTCTAAAAATTAAAATCTCTTTTAATCTACAAATAAGGAAAGATATCAAATCTTTTCTCAATCTTTTGTAGAAACTAATAAAAGAGAATTATTAATTTTTAAACTTTCTTTTAAATCATGAACATGGTTAAAAAGGAAAGTTTTCTTAAAATTTAAAATCCTCCTTTAATCAACAAATAAGGAAAGATTTCAAATTTTAAACTCTCTTTTAAACATGTAGATGATTTACAAATAAGGAAAGTTTTTACCAAAAATTAAAACCATCCTTTTAAACTACAAATAAGGAAAGAGATTAATCTCTTCTCTTAATTTTTAAACTCTCTTTTAAAATCATGATATCCACATAAGAAATAATTTTAATAAAAATCCTTTTAAATATTCTAGTGGTCGGCCACCTAAGCTTGGGACCCAAGCTTTGGTCGGCCACCTACATGGCTCATCCACTTGGTCTTGGCCGGCCCTAGCTTGGGTTCCAAGCTAGCTTGGAGGCCCCATTAGATGGGTAAGAAGGTGGGTATGCGGTGGGTATAAATCTCTATATACTAGAGGCTACGATAGGGACCGAGAGGAGGAATTGGTTTTGGTCTCCCGATGAAATTAAGCATCCCGTGTTCGCCCCGAACACACAACTAAATTTCATCAATAATAATTCATTCCACTAAAGAACTATTATTGAACTACCGCACCAATCCCAAATTACATTTTGGGCTCCTTCTTATTATGAGTGTGTTAGTCTCCCTGTGTTTAAGATAACAAATGCCCACTAATTAAGTAAGTTACTGACAACTCACTTAATTAATATCTAGCTCCAAGAGTAGTACCACTCAACTTCATCGTCATGTCGGACTAAGTCCACCTGCAGGGTTTAACATGACAATCTTTATGAGCTCCTCTTGGGGACATTCTCAACCTAGATCACTAGGACACAGTTTCCTTCTATAGTCAACAACACACACTATAAGTGATATCATTTCCCAACTTATCGGGCTTATTGATTCATCGAACTAAATCTCACCCATTGATAAATTAAAGAAATAAATATCAAATATATGTGCTTGTTATTATATTAGGATTAAGAGCACACACTTCCATAATAACTGAGGTCTTTGTTTCTTTATAAAGTCAGTATAAAAGAAACGTCCTCTAATGGTCCTACTCAATACACTCTAAGTGTACTAGTGTAATTATATAGTTAAGATAAACTAATACCTAATTACACTACGACCTTCCAATGGTTTGTTCCTTTCCATTATGGTCGTGAGCTACTGTTTATAATTTATAAGGTACTAATAACATGATCCTCTGTGTGTGACACCACACACCATGTTATCTACAATATAAATTAATTGAACAACTATATTTATCATAAATGTAGATATTTGACCAATGTGATTCTTATTTCTAGATAAATGTTTATACCAAAAGCTAGGCTTTTAGTATACACTCTAACACCATCCACCTCTACTGGCACATCTTCTATAATACCCAAAGGGTACCTGCAGGAATGATCAGCATGTTGAAGTGCCATAGTAGTAAGTTTAATGTTTTTGAGACCTAATTTATTACAAATTGAATAGGGAATGAGGCTAACACTCGCCCCCAAGTCACAAAAAGCTTTTTCAAAAAATTCTTTCCCTATGTTGCAAGGAATATAAAAGCTCCCTGGGTCCTTCAGTTTTGGAGAAGTGTTCTTCTCAAAAATAGCACTACATTCCTCACTAAGCGCAATGGTCTCGACCTCTCCTCTTCTTCTCTTATTTGACATGAGATCCTTCAGGAATTTGGCAAATCTAGGCATTTGTAGAATAGCATCGATAAGAGGTACCTCTACACAAATCTCCTTAACTTTTTCTAGAAACTTGCCAAATTCTTCATCCTTCTTGAGCATTGTAAGTCTCTGAGGAAAAGGGACAGCTTTGCTCTGATGGTTCAGCGGAAGAGTCTCTTCAACCTCAATGGTACTCTCCTCATTAGCTTGAATCTGATTTGGTATAGGAGGAGAGAGCTCTTCTTCTTTTTGTTTCCCTTTTGAAGCAGTCACTTGGGAGTCTCCCAAGGTCCGTCCGCTCCTAAGCTCAATCCTATTGCAATGCTCCATAAGATTCACATCAGGTTTTCCTGGAAGCTGTCCTGGTGCTCTGGATGATGAGGAAGCTAGTTGGGCAATTTGACTATCCTGGATCTTTTGATGCTTTTCAGAATTATCCATTCTCTGAATGAGCTTTGCTAAATCCTGCTTCATTTCATTCTGACTTGAGATAATTTCTTCAAGCATCTTTTCAACATTTGACTTGGGTAAGCCTTGAGAAGATAGATGTTGAAAATTTTGTTGCCCAGCTTGAAAATTTGGTCTTGCCCCCATAGATGGTCCTTGATCTTGATTGTTTCTGTAAGAAAAATTTGGATGATTTTTCCATCCAGGGTTATAAGTATTTGAGTATGGGTTGTTCTGCCTTTGATTGTAGCTCATGATTGCATCGCATTGTTCAAGTTGATTGATTTGTGCAGTGATAGCTCCCAATGGACATGAGTCATTTGAATGCTCTGAACTCCCACATACTTCACAAGATGTACTAATAGCATTGACCATATTAGCACTAGTCCCCATGTTCTCAAATTTCTTTGTAAGAGCATCCAATTTTGCAGACAAAAGAGTGACTGCATCTACATCAAACTTCCCTGATGCTTTAATTGTTGGGTTTACAGAGGAGTAGCCACCACTTCTTTCATTTGCCCATTGATGATGATCTTGTGCTACACTTTCAATGATTTCTTCGGCTTCATCTAAACTTTTATTCATAAGTGCCCCTCCAGCAGCTGAATCAAGGGACACTTTGGTATGATAATTGATACCATTATAAAAAGTGTGCAACACTAACCATCTTTCCAACCCATGATGTGGGCATTGTCTGAGCATACTATTATATCTATCCCATGCTTCAAAAAGAGATTCTGAGTCAGTTTGCTTGAAGCTTGCAATTAAATTTCTCATATGAGCTGTTTTGCTTGGTGGGTAGAACTTATCAAGAAACTGTTGCTCGCACTGCTCCCAAGTGGTGATGCTATTAGGGGCCAAAGAATTCAGCCATTGCTTTGCCCTATCTCTTAGAGAAAACCCAAATAACAGTAATCTAACTGCATCTGAAGGAACTCCATTCATTTTCATGGTCCCACATATTTCATAAAAGACCTCTAAATGTTGATTGGGGTCTTCATGAGGTCCTCCACCAAATTGGTTCTGCTGCACCATAGATATGATTGCGGGTTTGATCTCAAAGTTATTAGCCTCCACTGAAGGTCTTGAAATACTAGATCGGAAACCTCTTGCATAGGGTGCTGCATAGTCCTTGAGTGGTCTATTTGCCATGTTCAAATGTTCCTGTTCTTCAATTTGCCTTTGCAGAATTCTTCTTTTATGGAAAGTTCTATCAATCTCAGGGTCAAAAGGAAAGAATTCCCCTGCAAAGTTAGATCTTCGCATACACAAGAACAAGATAACAATTGACAATTCAACAAAAAAGAAAAATAAAAGAATCAAAAATGCAGAAATGAATTTGTACACAAAGAATTAGCAAGAAGTGAAAGTTATACAAGAAAGTAAAAAAAAATAGAAATCTAATGATTAGTTATAACTATGCAATATGAAAGGAAAACAAATGTTATGTTTAGTCTAGCTCAATTGATAATTCCTAATGTTATAGCGCAGTCCCCGGCAATGGCGCCAAAAACTTGTTACGCTCCGCAAGTGTACGGAAATGTCGCAAGTAATATAAAAGATTATCGTATCCACAGGGACTGGAATAAGCACTAGGAATGTCTCAATGCGAATTAGCTAAACAACTATCCAATCATTTCAAAAGCAAAGTAAAGGTAAACAAATCTAAGATTAGAGATCAACAAACAAGAGTTTAGTGTTTTGGGTTATGATAAAGGGAGATTATAGGAGTTTCGGTTTCTTTGTAAGATTTCTTGGATGTAAATGGTTCACCAATTCTTATTCCTCAATTGCCAAGCATGTAGAAAGTTGTTGGTTCCCTCTTGCAATAGATAACCGGCCAAGGACTGAGAGATGTATCTAAATAGGATTAATTAGACATGAACCTACGTTGTCCTTACACAGAAGCGCACCTATTACTATGCCTTCCTCGGATATCAACATAGAAGCCCACACCTTATTAATCTATAAAGATACAAGAAGCTAATCATAGAATCCATCCTACTCTCTTGAATATCCCTATTTCCTCTTCAAGATTATCTCTCAAACGTCCTTACACGGGCTTGCACCTGTCACGTGGATCCCTCGGATGATCGAGTGAGAGTTTATCCTTACCAAGTCCATAAGATATCCAAACAATCAATCAAGAATGAGAATTAAGCACAAACCACCATCAATCATTCAAGATCTAATTGATACAAGCAAGATAATGTCATTGAAACAAGAAAATGGCAAATCCAAAAGAGATTACATCAATCCATCATACAAATACTCCCTTAATCCTAGAATACAAGATCTACTCCATGAATCGAGGAAGAAAACCCGATAGAATAGAGATTACAAGCATTCCTTGAATCCCCAATCCAAGAAAACAAGAAAAGGGGAAAAGAGAAAACTTATCTACGAAGAAGCCTTGTCTTCGGATCCAATCCTCGCTCCGGAGTCGAAATCGTCGAGATCTCCCTTAGAATCGCCCAGAAATCCTCCCAAGAATGGGAGGAAACCACCAAATCTTGCTTTCTCCCAAAGGGGGAGAGATCCCTTTTCAAATCATGAAGGAGGGTTTAAATAGAGGAGGGATTCGGGCGCCACACACGGCCGTGTGAGATTCACACGCCATGTCCAGCCTCCTCTCGCTTATCCGCACTACTGCAGACTCCACACGCCGTAACCCTTCGCCTCGAATGATACACGGTGTGGTGCACACGGCCACACCGCTTGGTCTCTGAATGCTACACTACTGTGGTGCACACCACACCGCTTGGTCTCTCGAAACCTCACTGCAGTGTAGATCCACACGCCATGTAAGGCTTCCGCCTGTTGGCTTCAATCTTGACACGCAGTGAGGTTCACACGGCCATGTCATCTTCCTCTTCTGCTGGTGCCAAAACTCCACACAGCCCGAGCTCTATCCCAGTGCATGGCCGTGTGAGGTACACGGCTTGGTGCTTTCTCCCTTTGTTTCCTCCAAGGCTTGCCCAAAGATGTAAATTTTTCACCAAATCGACCCCTGCGTACAGTAAATGCACAAAAAGCAGATCTCCGAACCAAAAGAGTAAATATGCTAAAAGGAAAGCTGGAAGTATACAAATGCATAGATCAAGCATGCTCAAAGTATGTAAATGTGTGTAAAAACGTGCATAAAAGAGTATATAATCTATGCACATCAACTTGTCAGAGAGCTTACCTGATACCATACTGCTACAGACCGAGCATGTTCTTCGATGGGACAGCAGGACCCCCCGTTGTCAGACTAGAAGTATGGCATAGCCATACGACTTGACGGCTGTCAGAAGATGTCCCCGTCTTTTACCCACCGCCTGACCGGGACGCCCGGCCTGCCGGGCGGGCGAAGAACGTCGTCCGGACGGCCTTAATTCTTTGCGCCGGTCGGGCGGCACATCCTTCCGCTCGGTCATTATGCACTGCTTCATTTGAGAGTCGGAACCCTGGTCCCTACCAGGGTGCCTTTTACTATCAGATTTCCCTTTCTTCCGAGTCCGGTCGGCTCGTCCTTTTCCGGCGAGCCACTGGACCCTTTGACCTCCCCTCAGCGTTGACTCCTTCTTATGGGGTTCCGGATTTTTACCGCTGGATCACTTGCCTTCCTCTCGAGTCTAGTCGAAGGAGGCAAAGTCCGACTGACTGGACTGCCGATCTGCCCGAACAATGATCATTGCATTAGGCCGCTTAGCCAGGCATAAGGATGCTTATCCGTGCGGCGATATCTGTCCGTTCGGCGATACTTTGTCCATGCCTTGTATTTTCTTGGAATCGACGTCCGTTGTCCTCCCACACTACCCGTCACGTGCTCTGCGCACAGTAAGGGGAGCTCATTAAATGTGGCTAGTAACCGGCTGACACGTGGCGATCGTGTATTTGTCAGAGAATGGCGGTTGCGTCACTTCCGATGGGACAGCCGCCGTTTGAAACGGACGATCAGATGACAACCTCGATAGCGACGACCTGGATTGGACGGTGGAGATCGCTCCCGAGCGGCAATATAAGGCCCTTGACTCCGTTTCCGCCGCATTTCGTCTTCTTCGTTTCCAGACTCCTGTCGTTCCTCCTTTCGCCGGCGACCTTGTGCTCAGTCTTTCCGACGATCACACGGCTTCTTCCGATCATCTCCCTCGCTTGTAAGACCCTTTTTCTCGCTCCAGACACATTCTTATTTCTGTTAATCATCCTTTTCAGTCGGGTTTCCTCCATTGCTTGAACCCTCCTCTTCTATCCCGCATTCTGGCCTTTCGATCATGACCAGTACCTCGCAGTCAACCGGCGATACTCCGGGTCTTTGGTACTCGAACATGGAAAGTCGGTTCGACGAGGAAGACGCCTTGCGCCTCACTCGAGCATATGACCTACCGATCGACCACCAAATAGTGTTAGCCACACCTTCCGATCGGCCTCACGATCCTCCGCCCGGCACTGTTGTTTTCTTCCGGGACCAATTCCTGGCCGGACTACGTTTTCCACCTCACAAGTTTTTCTTAGAAGTTTGCAACTATTTCCGCATTCCGCTCGGCCAGGTAGTTCCCAACTCTATTAGGTTGCTGAGCGGAGTGGTAGTTTTGTTCAAACTGAACGGCATTCCCTTAACCCCAAAAATCTTCCACTACTTCTACTATCCCAAGCAAGCCGAGTGGGGCACCTTTGTTTTCCAGTCTAGGATAGGCTTCGTCCTTTTCGATAATATGCCGAGCTCCAACAAACATTGGAAGGAGCAATTTTTCTATATACGCTTTCCCGAGCGGCCCACTTTCCGCACCAAGTGGCAGACGGCTATGCCCGCGCAACCGGAGCTCGGCAAGTTTAGAGGCGACGCGGACTATCTCCATGTAGCCGAACAGCTAGTCGGTCAACGCTATCATATTGACAAGATGCTCCTCCCGGGAGTAATGCATATATTCGGCTTGTCTTCTACTCCAGCAGATCTGCCTTGTAGCATGAGTAAGCTCCCTTATCTTCCCCTTTATTTTGTTCTAACTGATTTATTTTCTGCTTCTGCAGCTAAGGTCATGTGGCGTGCCAGAGCTACCGAGAAAGTCAAATTGAAGGCCGCTCGGATTGAGGCGGTGACGAGCAAGGAGGCAGCCGAACGGGGCCTTGCTTCGACTGATCCGGCCGGCGAAGAAGGTGAGGGGACGCCAACGGTCCCTGAAGCCTCGGACGCCCCTGCCCCTCATGATGAGGCCGCAGGCAATATAGAACCTACGACCGAAGCTGAAGTGGAGGGTCGTTCGGCCGATGATGTGCCGCTACGCACTCGGAAACGGAGGCGACCGGAATCCGCACCTGCCTCTACACTTGATGAGCCACAACCTGAGCGGGGTGCAGATGCGCCGGTGCTGTCCGGAACAGTTTCCCTCGAGAGTACCCCGACCCCTCAGGATTCTCCGAGGGCCAGCTTGGAGGTGCCGCCGTCCAGCCCTTCAAGTACTCGGCGACGTATCAGGCGTTTAGGCGAGCTACCCTCCTCTTCTGCTGGTGGGCCGTCTCAGAGCGGGCCGAGCGGCCAGAATTTACTTAAAACCGTTTTGCGCCTCCCTTCGGAGGCGTACATGGCTGCTGCTGATCGGCCGGTGTTTCCTGAGCAGATGATCACCCTGACGGGCCCTCTCGCACAAGCTTGGATAGATGCTCGGAGTCGGATAGCCAAGTTGACTCCCGGGCAGCTCGGCGACAGCAACCTTCAATCAGCTACCGGGGTATACCTCCTCCCCCCCCTCTTCTCTCTCCTATTTGAAGTTTTTTAACCTGTCTACATTTGCTAGCAGAACTGGGTGGAGCAGATCGCCATTAGCGATCGGTTGGCCGAACTGGAGGAGGAACTGAAGCAACAAAAAGCAGCGGGGGACACCAGGCAGTCAACGGCCGCTCTAGAGAAAGCCAAAAAATCGTTGGAAGCCGAACGGAAACGAGCTACTGATTTGGCGAGCAAGGTCATTCGGCTTGAAACGATGATTAAACAACGAGACAAGGAGATCAAGACGGCGACCACTCGGAAGCAACAGGCCATCAACGATATGGACCACATGAAGGTGGAGATCCGGGGGCTGGAGCAACGCATCAAGGACCTGGATGCTCTGCTGGCCACCGAGAAGGAGAGCCGCTCGGCTGATCTCCAAAGATTCGATGGAGACTTGAAGGATCTCCAAGCTGCTAGCGACGCTGCCCATGCCGCGCTCAAAGAATATCAAGAGGGGGAGTCGGCCCGCTCGGACGGAGTGAGGAAGGCGTTCCTCCGCTCGGAAGACTTCGGAGAGAAGTTTACCGACAAGATATCCCTCACGTTCGAGGAGGCAATCAAGGCGGCGGTGGGCTACCTGAAGACCAAAGGTCACCTGCCTGCCGATCTGTCCATCCCCCCCCTCCCCCCGAGGATCTAGCGGGTGTGATGGACACCATCCCCGACGCTCTTTTTGATTTTGACGTGTGAGGAGAGCTTTTATAAACTTCTTTGTATTCCCGCCGTTCGGCCCTACTTATCGCTGTAGTGACCTTTTTTGGCTTGCATAATAGATAATTTTCTGTTCCTCTCATCTTTTATGTTGGCCAGGCATTTTTTCCCCCATCGCGACTAAGTGTTCTTTAAAACTCTCCCGCTCGGTACCTTGCTATACCAGGCAAGCGAATTGTCTTCAATGTATTTCATAATGCAACTGAGTAGCCGTTCGGCGCACGGACATCGCTCGTTCAGTTGCTCGCATTTTTAATTCCGATTAACCATCTTTTGCTTCGCGCCTCACCTCAGGGGTTTTTGCTGGATTTTCACAAGGCCTTCCGCTCAGGCATTTATAGACGCCGGCTCGTCTCTCGATATTTAACGTCGGAGCTCGACGGCGCGGATATTTATAGCCGGTCTCCCCGGGGCTCTCGATCTTTAACGACGGGGCTCGTCGATTCGTCCGCTCGGATTATTTATAGACGCCGGCTCGTCTCTCGATATTTAACGTCGGAGCTCGACGGCGCGGATATTTATAGCCGGTCGGCGCGGCTCTCGATCTTTAACGACGGGGCTCGTCGATTCGTCCGCTCGGATTATTTATAGACGCCGGCTCGTCTCTCGATATTTAACGTCGGAGCTCGACGGCGCGGATATTTATAGCCGGTCGGCGCGGCTCTCGATCTTTAACGACGGGACTCGTCGATTCGTCCGCTCGGATTATTTATAGACGCCGGCTCGTCTCTCGATATTTAACGTTGGAGCTCGACGGCGCGGATATTTATAGCCGGTCGGCGCTCTCGATCTTTAACGACGGGCTCGTCGATCTTCCGTTCGGATTATTTATAGACGCCGCCTCGTCGATATTTAACGCCTGAGCGGATATTTATAGCCGGTGCGGCTCTCGATCTTTAACGACGGGGCTCGTCGATTCGTCCGCTCGGATTATTTATAGACGCCGGCTCGTCTCTCGATATTTAACGTCGGAGCTCGACGGCGCGGATATTTATAGCCGGTCGGCGCGGCTCTCGATCTTTAACGACGGGGCTCGTCGATTCGTCCGCTCGGATTATTTATAGACGCTGGCTCGTCTCTCGATCTTTAACGACGGGGCTCGTCGATTCGTCCGCTCGGATTATTTATAGACGCCGGCTCGTCTCTCGATATTTAACGTCGGAGCTCGACGGCGCGGATATTTATAGCCGGTCGGCGCGGCTCTACGGTTTAACGTCTGGGCTAGACGGGCTTCCAGGCTAACTCCTTACCAGGTCGAGCGACCTTGGCCTTCACAACTTATCTCGTGCTTGAACAGGTTTTATGCCCGGCTGAACGGCACGGGTCATTTTGCTTGCGCATCTAAATGCATGCCCCTCCTGGCCGATCGGTTCAAGGGGCCTTCGCTATTCGGGCGCATGGCTCGGATAATCCATATGCCCCTTTCACCCAGCGTGGAGAACATACTCCTGGCCGAACAGCTCAGGGTCTGATTCGTCGAGCATTTTGGCTCGGATAATTTACCTCCGTCCGAACGGGACGGGGCCTTCGATTCTTGTTGACAATGCCTTATATCTGTTCTCTTGATTCTTCATTTCCGCATTTCCAGTATTCAGTCGAAAAAAAAGTACACAGGGTGATTTACAGTGATACACCTTTCACCCCGCCCGATAAGGCTGGAGATGGTTCGCGCTCCACGGTATATCTAGCTACCGACCGTCCTCGTCTTCCAAATAATACGCGCCCGAGCGGAGCTTTTCGATGATTTTGAAGGGACCTGCCCACGGAGCTTCAAGCTTGCCGACGTCGCCGACCGACTTGACTTTCTTCCAGACAAGATCGCCGACCTGGAATGATCTGGGAATGACGCGCCGGTTGTAGTTTTGCTTCATCCGCTGACGGTATGTCATCAGCCGAACGGACGCCTTTGCCCTCTCCTCTTCTACCAAATCCAGCTCCATGTTCCTCCTTTCGGCGTTGTCATCATCGTAGCTCTGGATCCGGGCGGACTCGACGCCGACTTCAACCGGAATGACGGCCTCACCTCCGTATACCAAATGGAACGGTGTGACTCCTGTCCCTTCTTTTGGCGTCGTTCGGATGGCCCACAAAACGCTCGGCACTTCATCCGGCCAACTCCCTCCCAAATGGTCGAGCCGAGCACGCAGAATACGAAGAATTTCCCGGTTGGCGACTTCAGCTTGACCGTTGCTCTGAGGATAGGCCACGGACGTGAAATGTTGCTCAATGTCGTAGCTTTTGCACCAATCCTCTAACATCTTCCCTGTGAACTGCCGCCCGTTGTCGGACACTAGTCGGCGAGGGATGCCGAACCGACAAATGATGTGTTGCCAGATGAATATTTTAACCATTTGTTCAGTGATCTTTGTCAGCGGCTCGGCCTCCACCCACTTGGAGAAATAGTCTACCGCCACTAGTAAGAATTTCCTCTACCCGGCCGCCATCGAAAATGGACCCACAATATCCATTCCCCATTGATCGAACGGACATGAGACGATTGATGCCTTCATCTCCTCTGCCGGTCGATGGGAGAAGTTGTGATACTTCTGGCACGAAAGGCAGGTAGCTACTGTCCGAGCGGCATCTGTTTGTAAAGTTGGCCAAAAGTATCCGGCCAAGAGGATCTTCTTGGCTAACAAGCGCCCGCCCGGATGACCCCCGCATGATCCTTGATGTACTTCCTGGAGGATGTAAGCTGAGTCCTCCGAGCTTACACATTTCAGCAAAGGGCGCGAGAAAGCTTTCTTGTAAAGCTGATCTCCGATGAGTGTAAACCGACCGGCTCTTCTTCTGAGGAGTCGGGCTGCACATTCATCGGATGGTGTGGTGCCCGAACGGAGGAATTCTATAATAGGCGTCCTCCAGTCACTTGGAAACGTGAGGCCTTGCATCCGGTCGACATGCGCCACCAGCAGTATTTTTTCAATTGGTTGCTGAATGGCGACCGGCGTTATTGAGCTTGCGAGTTTGGCTAACTCATCGGCCGCCTGGTTCTCCGTTCGGGGAATCTTCTGAATAAGCACCTCTCGGAAAGTAGCTTTGAGTTTTTCAAAGGCCTCAGCGTAGAGTTTAAGCCGAACGCAGTTGATTTCAAAGGTGCCGGAAAGTTGCTGAGCGGCCAACTGTGAATCCGAATAAAGTGTCACCCGACCGGCTCCCACATGCCGTGCTGCCTGCAATCCGGCTATAAGGGCCTCATACTCTGCTTCATTGTTAGTAGCTTTGTAATCTAGCCGGACGGATAGGTGCATCTTTTCTTCCTGAGGTGAGAGTAGTAATATTCCGATCCCACTTCCGAGCCGAGTGGAGGATCCATCCACATATATTCTCCACATAGCTTCCGGCTCTGGCCTTTGCACTTCGGTCACAAAATCAGCCAAGGATTGGGCTTTGATCGCCGAGCGGGGCTGATATTGGATGTCAAATTCACTTAATTCTGTCGTCCACTTGATAAGCCGTCCGGACGCTTCTGGATTCAACAGTACTCTTCCGAGTGGACTGTTCGTCCGGACAATGATGGTGTGAGCCAAGAAATACGGTCGAAGGCGCCGAGCGGCTAGAACCAAAGCAAAGGCCAACTTCTCGAGCCCGGTGTAACGAGATTCAGCATCTTTTAAAATGTGGCTTAGAAAATACACCGGCTGCTCTTCACCGCTTGCCCTCACAAGTGCTGAGCCTACAGCATGCTCAGTTGACGACAAATAAATATAAAGTGACTCACCCCCGATCGGCTTGGCTAACACTGGCAGAGAATTAAGATATGTCTTTAATTTTCCGAAAGCTCGGTCACATTCTTCATCCCACTGGAACTTAGTAGCCCTGCGCAGGATCTTGAAGAATGGAAGGCTCCGGTCGGCGGTTTTGGAGATGAATATGGACAAAACAGTTATCCGACCGGTCAACCTCTGCACTTCTCTTGTATTTCTTGGGGGCGGCATGTCTTGCAGAGCTTTCACCTTGCTAGGATTTGCTTCGATTCCCCGCTCGGTCACTATGTACCCCAAGAAACGCCCTCCTTTTGCTCCGAACAGGCACTTCTGGGGATTTAGCTTGACTCCATATTTGCGCAGCGTTCGGAAGGTTTCTTCCATGTCCTTGAAAAGATCGGCCGCTCGGACGGATTTGATAAGAATGTCGTCCACATAGACTTCCAGATTACGCCCAATCTGCTCCTTGAACACTTTGTTCATCAAGCGTTGATAGGTGGCCCCGGCATTCTTCAATCCGAACGGCATCACATTATAGCAATATGTGCCGTCGGCCGTTACGAAGCTTACTTTTTCTTGATCTTCCCGGGCGAGCGGCACTTGATGATATCCTTGGTAGGCGTCGAGCATACAAATTAATTCGCAGCCGGCCGTAGAGTCCACCAGCTGATCTATCCGGGGCAGGGGATAAAAATCTTTGGGGCATGCTTTGTTTAAGTCCCGAAAGTCGATGCAGACTCTCCACTTGCCGCCCGGCTTGGAGACCAATACTACGTTGGCCAGCCAGCTTGGGAACTGCACCTCGCGTATGTGGCCGGCCTCCAGAAGTTTCTGGCATTCTGCTCGGCACTGAAATCCCTTTTTCTCTGCTTCACTGGCCGAGCATCCGGCCGGACATGCAACTCATGTTGCGCTAGGTTCGGCGAAATTCCGGGCAACTCATGTGTCGACCAGATGAAGACATCATGATTTCGTTGGAGGCATTGGATCAGTTCCTCCTTCTGCTCCTCCTCCAGATCAGAGGCGATAAAAGTCGTGGCCTCCGATCGGGTCGGATGGATCTGAACCTCCTCCTTTTCATCATAAATTAAAGCAGGAGGTTTCTCAGTTATGGCATGTACCTCGATTCGGGGCGCCTTCCGAGCGGAATTAGCTTCTGCTCTGACCATTTCGATGTAACATCGCCGAGCTGCTAGCTGATCTCCTCGTACTTCTCCCACTTTGTCCTCCACGGGGAACTTGATCTTCTGATGGAAGGTTGAGACGACTGCTCAGAATTCGCTGAGCGCCGGTCGTCCCAAAATGACGTTGTAGGATGAGGGGGAGTCGACCACCACGAAATTTATGGTTCTGGTCCTCCTGAGCGGCTCCTCTCCCAGCGAAGTGGCCAGCCAGATCTGTCCGACCGGCTGAACTTCGTTGCCCGTAAACCCATAGAGCGGGGTCGTCATGGGCAGCAGCTCGGCTCGATCAATTTGCAGCTGATCGAACGCCTTCTTGAATATGATGTTGACCGAGCTCCCTGTGTCAACGAATATGCGGTGAATAGTGTAATTTGCTATTACCGCTTTAATGAGCAGAGCGTCGTCGTGGGGCACGTCAACTCCTTCTAAGTCCCCGGGTCCAAAAGTGATTTTCGGTCCACTCGCCCGCTCCTGGCTGCAACCGACCGCGTGGATCTGGAGCTGCCGGACGCCAGCCTTTCTGGCTCGGTTGGAGTCTCCTCCGGTCGGCCCACCAGTAATAACGTTGATCTCGCCCCGGGAAGTATTGCTCCTGTTTTCCTCCTCCCGAGTGGACGGTCGGGACCGTTCTCTAGACGCCCGGTGATTCTCCTGTCTTGGGGATCGGTGCCGATCGGGCGTCTGGTGATGTTGCCTCTCGGTGCGGGTCCGGTCAGCTTCATGGGTCCTTTGTCTCCTGTCGATGGGAGGAGACCGTCGTTCAGCTTTCCTGGGAACGGGATTAGCCACGAAGGGAAGACTTCGACAATCCCTCGTGTTGTGCGTATCCGTCTGGTGGAAGGAGCAGAACATAGGGGTCCACCTCTTCTTTGGTTTGGGCCGAGCGGCAGCCACTTCTTGTACGTGCGATCTGGCGTGGAGGGATCGAATTGCTTCGGCCATCGGTCCTTTGGGCGGCTGCTGAGCGGCGTGCTGTTTCCGCTCGGCATGAATAAGTGCCCGCTCGGTAGGAGTTTCCTTTTTCCGGGCGGCTTGCGCTTCTTCCACGTTTATGTATTCATTGGCCCGATGTAACATATGATCATAATCTCAGGGCGGCTTTCGGATCAGCGACCGGAAGAAGTCCCCATCCACAAGGCCCTGAGTGAAGGCATTCATCATCGTCTCTGATGTGGCCGTTGGGATATCCATCGCCACTTGGTTGAATCGCTGGATGTAAGCTCGAAGCGATTCTCTCGACTCTTGCTTGATGGCAAATAAGCTGACACTTGTCTTCTGATAACGCCGACTGCTAGCGAAGTGGTGGAGGAAGGTCGTTCGGAAGTCCTTAAAGCTAGCGATGGATCCGTCCGGCAGCCTCCGAAACCACCGTTGAGCCGATCCCGAGAGAGTTGTAAGGAAGACGCGACACTTTACTCCATCTGTATATTGATGGAGTGTAGCTATGTTATCAAACTTACCCAGATGATCATCCGGGTCCGTTGTTCCGTTGTACTCTCCGATCGTCTGAGGCACGTAGTGCTTGGGTAGAGGGTCTCGTAGAATAGCCTCCGAGAATTGGCGATTGATCCGCTCGGGAGATGAGTCCGCCCGGGGAGCTTTCCCTTTTCTGAATAAGGCCCGGTGGAATGCGACGGTGGCTGGAGGTGCTTCCGCTCGGCCGCCCGACGTAGATGTTGGTTGTTGCTCCGGCCGTTCGGCCGCTGCTTTCTGTTTTTGTTCCACAAGTTTGGCGGCCCTTATCTCGACTAGAGCTTCGAGTTCTTCCGTCGAAAGCGCCACCGTGTGTTGTCGTCCAGCCTCGTCCATCGTTCTTGTTCGGATGCAGGTGCATTCCCACAGACGGCGCCAATTTGATCCTGTCCGAATCGTTGAACCAAAGGACGCTGAGCACGTGACACGCTCCTAGTCGATGGAGTGAATCTCCGGCTGGTCGAACGAAGCTCCGGCGATCCTGCACAAGAGTCTAGCCGGGAAGGGGTTCCCGGCGACGACCCTCCGACGCTCAAGTCAGGTAAGTGGTGGAAAAAGTGGCTGCCAAGCTTATATCATACGTACCTTTGGCGAAGCAATAGCCTCTTTATATAGGACGGAGAAGGAACTAATGCACGCCCTCCGAGGTGCATACATGTCAGCAACCCATACCCCGGTATGCACTTGTCAGAGAGCTTACCTGACACCATACTGCTACAGACCGAGCATGTTCTTCGATGGGACAGCAGGACCCCCCGTTGTCAGACTAGAAGTATGGCATAGTCATACGACTTGACGGCTGTCAAAAGATGTCCCCGTCTTTTACCCACCGCCTGACCGGGACGCCCGGCCTGCTGGGCGGGCGAAGAACGTCGTCCGGACGGCCTTAATTCTTTACGCCGGCCGGACGGCACATCCTTCCGCTCGGTCATTATGCACTGCTTCATTTGAGCGTCGGAACCCTGGTCCCTACCAGGGTGCCTTTTACTATCAGATTTCCCTTTCTTCCGAGTCCGGTCGGCTCGTCCTTTTCCGGCAAGCCACTGGACCCTTTGACCTCCCCTCAGCGTTGACTCCTTCTTATGGGGTTCCGGATTTTTACCGCCGGATCATTAGGTATCAGAGCCATAGAGAACAAAACATTTTTGAAAAAGAAATTGAGTATCTTTTGCCAACTGTCTAACATTTAGTTACTTGCTGATTGTCTATAGGACAATAGCTTTTACTAGGTTAGTCAAGTTAAGTTATTTGGGTCCAAATAGACTTGACTAGAGCTGGAGAACTTTAACTTGATTAATGTTTATTGCATATTTAACGCCCAGACTCATATTGATGCACAGATATAAGCATTCTTGAGTCCAGGCTATACCCTATGCATCTCACGCCATTCTATGTTTTTCAATCACAATCAAGGTAAACCTAGGTGTTTTGTGAGATGCTCTGGCTTAATTCTAGGGGAACATGATATCTAGGGGGAAATCCTAGACTAAACCCAACTTTTGAAAGTCTAGTAAAATTGGAGTTTTGAAAACTATTTTTCCTAGAATTTGAAAACAAAATAATAATAGTAAGATATCTATTCTACCCAACACATTCCTATTTGCCTTCTAAGTCCACTGAACTCAAGTTCAGGTAAGGGTTTTGTAAAAATGTCAGCTAGGTTTGATTTGGACTCAACGTGGTTGAGTGCAATTTCATCTTTAGCTACATGATCCCTTACAAAGTGGTGTTTTACCTCTATGTGTTTGGTCCTAGAGTGATATATAGGATTTTTTGTTAGATTAATTGAGCTGATATTATCAATAAAGATTTTAGTATTTTTATAGTCTAGTTGATAGTCTTTTAGTGTATGCATCATCCATAACAATTGAGATGCACATTCTCCTAGAGCTATGTATTCAGCTTCTGTAGTGGATAGAGCAACACAATGTTGCTTTCTACTTGACCAACTTACTAGGCACTGACCTAGAATCTGGCAGCCACCACTTGTACTTTTTCTGTCTAGCTTGCACCCGGCATAGTCTGAATCAGAATAGCCATAAAGGTCAAAAGTGTTGGTTGCTACTCGGAAAGCCTAGAGGTTCCACTGTACAAAAATTTTGTACAAAGGTCTGAACCTTTTCCTAGCTACCATGTGTTCTTTTAAATTAAATTTTGGATCGCCTGCGGAACTTAACACGTTTGATCCAAAACTTAATCTATTTGTTCTTTTAGGTTTTGACTTGGATCTCCTACGGAACTTAACACGTTCGACCCAAATCACCTTAAGTTATTAATTCCATTAAATATTAATTTCCATAATTGGTTCCCAGTACTGACGTGGCGAGGCACATGGCCTTCTTGGATATGGGAGCAACCACCACCGACTAGACAAAACCTTTTATAGAAATCTAATATTTAATTTCCTAAAATAACTTTAGGTTAACCGAAAAGAACAATCAAATCACAAGGAAAGATAAAACAAAAGAACACAACTTCGAAAAACATATTCAAATACTAGAATCGTAAGCCTCTTGTATTTGGTATTATTTCCAAAATAACTAGTATGATGCGGAAAGAAAAAATACTAGTTATACCTTTTAGAAAGACCTCTTGATCTTCTACCGTATTCCTCTTCTAACCTCGGACGTTGTGTGGGCAACGATCTTCCGAGATGAGAATCCACCAGCACCTTCTTCTCCTTTCTTCAAGTTTCGCCAAGCACATAGCTTCCAAAAGATGAAGATCTTTTCCACCAACCAAGCTCCAAGGATACAAGCTTTCTCCTTCTTCTTCTTCTTCTCCAAGTAGTATCCGCCACCACAAGAGCTCCAAGCAAATAGAGAAGGTTCTGCCACCACCAAGAGGAAGAGAGGAAGAGAGGTTGGCCCACAACACCAAGGAAAAGAGGGAGAGAAATAATAGAGGTTGTTCACCATGAAGCCTTCTCTACCCCTCTTTTATAATCCTTGGTCTTGGCAAATAAGGAAATTTAATTAAAACTTCCTTAATTCTTTTGCCATGAAAAGGAAAAATTTATTTAATTAAAACAATTTTCCTTTTCTCAATTTACATGGTCCCACACTAAAGTTACAAACAAGGAGAGTTTTAATTAATTAAAACTTCCTAATTTGTCTCCAGAAATTTATAAAATTTCTCCAATAATTTAATCCCTTCATGATTGGTTTATAAAAAGGAAATTTAATAAATTAAAATCTTTCTTTTAAACATGCGGATAAAAATAAAGTTATCTCTAAAAATTAAAATCTCTTTTAATCTACAAATAAGGAAAGATATCAAATCTTTTCTCAATCTTTTGTAGAAACTAATAAAAGAGAATTATTAATTTTTAAACTTTCTTTTAAATCATAAACATGGTTAAAAGGAAAGTTTTCTTAAAATTTAAAATCCTCCTTTAATCAACAAATAAGGAAAGATTTCAAATTTTAAACTCTCTTTTAAACATATAGATGATTTACAAATAAGGAAAGTTTTTACCAAAAATTAAAACAATCCTTTTAATCTACAAATAAGGAAAGAGATTAATCTCTTCTCTTAATCTTTTTGTAGAAAGTTATAAAAGGAAATTTTTAATTTTTAAACTCTCTTTTAAAATCATGATATCCACATAAGAAATAATTTTAATAAAAATCCTTTTAATATTCTAGTGGCCGGTCACCTAAGCTTGAGACCCAAGCTTTGGCCGGCCACCTACATGACTCATCCACTTGATCTTGGCCAGCCCTAGCTTGGGTTCCAAGCTAGCTTGGCCGGCCCCATTGGATGGGTAAGAAGGTGGGTATGCGGTGGGTATAAATCTCTATATACTAGAGGCTACGATAGGGACCGAGAGGAGGAATTGGTTTTGGTCTCCCGATAAAATTAAGCATCCCGTGTTCGCCCCGAACACACAACTTAATTTCATCAATAATAATTCATTCCACTAAAGAACTATTATTGAACTACCGCACCAATCCCAAATTACATTTTGGGCTCCTTCTTATTATGAGTGTGTTAGTCTCCCTGTGTTTAAGATAACAAATGTCCACTAATTAAGTAAGTTACTGACAACTCACTTAATTAATATCTAGCTCCAAGAGTAGTACCACTCAACTTCATCGTCATGTCGAACTAAGTCCACTGCAGGTTTAACATGACAATCCTTATGAGCTCCTCTTGGGGACATTCTCAACCTAGATCACTAGGACACAGTTTCCTTCTATAGTCAACAACACACACTATAAGTGATATCATTTCCCAACTTATCGGGCTTATTGATTCATCGAACTAAATCTCACCCATTGATAAATTAAAGAAATAAATATCAAATATATGTGCTTGTTATTATATTAGGATTAAGAGCACACACTTCCATAATAACTGAGGTCTTTGTTTCTTTATAAAGTCAGTATAAAAGAAACGACCTCTAATGGTCCTACTCAATACACTCTAAGTGTACTAGTGTAATTATATAGTTAAGATAAACTAATACCTAATTACACTACGACCTTCCAATGGTTTGTTCCTTTCCATCTTGGTCGTGAGCTTCTGTTTATAATTTATAAGGAACCGATAACATGATCTTCTGTATGTGACACCACACACCATGTTATCTACAATATAAATTAATTGAGCAACTACATTTATCATAAATATAGACATTTGACCAATGCGATTCTTATTTCTAGATTAATGTTTATACCAAAAGCTAGGCTTTTAGTATACACTCTAACAAAAAGTGCAGGTTCTTGGATACCAAAGTCCTACATTTAGAGTTCCTTTAATATACCTCAGTATTCTTTTAACATATGTTAGGTGTGACTCTTTTGCACAGGATTGGTATCTTGCACACATACCTACTGCAAACAGTATGTCAGGTCGACTTGCAGTTAGATAAAGTAAACTCCCTATGGCACTCCTATAGTATTTTGGGTCTACAGGTTTTCCTTCAGGGTCAGAGTCAATGTTTATGTTGGTTGCCATTGGAGTATTTATAATTTTTGAGTTTTCCATGCTGAATTTTTTGATTAACTCCTTAGCATACTTAGTTTGATAAATGTAGATTCCATCTTTGGTTTGTTTTATTTGTAAGCCTAAGAAAAAGTTGAGTTCCCCAACCATGCTCATTTCAAATTCACTTTCCATTAACTTAATAAATTCTTTTAGAAATTTTGAGTTAGTTGAGCCAAAAATTATGTCATCAACATAGATTTGGGCTATAAAGATGTCTTTTCCTATAGTTTTCACGAACAAAGTAGGATCGATTTGTCCTTGGTTAAATTCTTTGGATATTAAGTAATTAGATAATCTTTCATACCATGCTCTAGGGGCTTGTTTTAGTCCATATAGTGCCTTTTTTAATTTAAAAACGTGATTAGGGTAGTCTATGTCTTCAAACCCTGGAGGTTGGCTTACGTAGACTTCTTCCTTGATAAAACCATTTAAAAAGGCTGACTTAATGTCCATTTGGTACAATTTGAATCCTTTATTGGCTGCATAGGCTAATAACATCCTAATGGACTCGAGTCTAGCTACTGGAGCATAGGTTTCATCATAGTCTAGGCCTTCGACTTGACTAAACCCTTTGGCTACTAACCTTGCCTTGTTTCTTACTATATCACCGTGATCATCTAACTTGTTCCTAAAAACCCATTTAGTATCTATTATTGATTTATCTATGGGTTTAGGTACAAGGTCCCAGACTTGGTTTCTCTCAAATTGGGCTAATTCTTCCTGCATTGCAATGATCCAGTCTGGATCAGGCAGGGCTTCTTCTATAGTTTTAGGTTCAATTTTAGAAATTAGAGCAATTTGACTAAGGTTTCTATAGGACGATCTAGTTTTGACTCCTAGGTTTGGGTCACCCAAAATTTGGTCAGGTGGGTGAGAGGTGCTTATTCTAGTTGGTCTTATCTGTGAGTCAGAAACTGGTTCTTCAGACTCATTAAGATTAGGTTGGATTTCATCATCATCTACATCTCTTGGATTAGTGTTAATATTTGCATTAGGTAAGTTGTTTTCTTTATCAAATATTACATTAGTTGTTTCTTCAACTTTCAATGTATTTTGATTATATACTCTAAAGGCTCTACTGGTAGAGGAGTATCCTAAGAATATTCCTTGGTTAGATTTAGGTGTAAATTTTCCTAAGTAATCTTTAGTATTTAAAATGTGAACTTTACAACCAAATACTTTTAAATAGTTTAGATTGGGAATTTTATGATAGTAGAGTTCATACGGTGTTTTGTTGTGATATTTGTTTATTAAAATTCTGTTTTGAATATAATTTGCCGTATTTATTGCTTCAGCCCAAAATTGGTGACTTAACTCATATTCGTTTAACATTGTCCTAGCGGCTTCTTGTAGTGTTCTATTTTTACGTTCTACTAGTCCATTTTGTTGGGGGGTTCTAGGACATGAAAATTCATGTTGGTATCCATTTATTTTACAAAATTGGGTGAACTTATGATTTTCAAATTTCCCTCCGTGATCACTTCTTATTCTTTTAATTTTAGTATCTTTTTCATTTTCCGTTAAGTTGCAAAAATTACTAAATATTTCATAGGTTTCATCTTTTGTTTTTAGAAATTTTACCCAAGTGTACCTGGAGTAATCATCAATTATTACTAAGCAATATTGGTTCTTGTTTAGTGATTTGGCTCCATGTGAATCAAATAGATCAAGGTGAAGGAGCTCAAGTATGGTGTTAGATCTTTCTAGGTTAGTTGACTTGTGGGTTGACTTGGTTTGTTTTCCTTTTTGGCATGCATCACAGATTGAATTTTCAATAAATTTTAATTTGGGCAAACCTCTAACTAGACCATTTTGACTCATTCTTGAAATAAGTCTTGTGTGTGTGTGACCCAGCCTTCTGTGCCACAGTTGGGTTTCCTCTTGTTATGTCAGGAGACACTTTATAGAGGATATTGATAAATTAATTGTGTAGATGTTATTTTTCCTAAGTCCCTTAAGTTTAATATAAGTTTGAAATTTAAGTTTTTAAAATAAGTTTGAAATTTAAGTTTTTTAAAAATAAGTTTGAAATTTAAGTTTAAAATAAGTTTGAAATTTAAGTTTTAAAATAAGTTTGAAATTTAAGTTTAAAATAATTTTGAAATTTAAGTTTTTTTTTTTTAAAATAATTTTAAGTTTAAAATAATTTTGAAATTTAAGTTTAAAATAATTTTGAAATTTAAGTTTTTAAAAGAAGTTTGAAATTTAAGTTTTTTAACAATAAGTTTGAAATTTAAGTTTAAAATAATTTTGAAATTTAAGTTTTTAAAATAATTTTGAAATTTAAGTTTAAAATAATTTTGAAATTTAAGTTTTTAAAATAATTTTGAAATTTAAGTTTTTAAAATAATTTTGAAATTTAAGTTTTTAAAATAATTTTGAAATTTAAGTTTTTTAAAATAATTTTGAAATTTAAGTTTTTAAAATAATTTTGAAATTTAAGTTTTTAAAATAATTTTCAGTTTGATTTTAATTACTTAGTCATCTCACCCGATCTAATTTCTCAATCAGGGAATCCTATAATTTTTGTGAGATGAATTGAGATTCAATTTAAGGGTTTTGTTTAGTCTTGTGTTAGATTCAGGTTTAGCTTTGGATTCAACAAGTAAGCATTCTTTGGATAAACTTCTGGGCTATGGTGAGTCACAAGGAGCTCATTAAAATAACCATGCCTTCGAGGTTTTCCAAATAGTCCTACCTATTGAACTTAATACTAAAACTTGGTCTAACTAGTTAGGATCCATTTAAGGGTAGCTTCGGTCAGTTCCACTTGGCCAAATGCACCAGGTCGAAGCCATATCTTCCTAGACATGCGATGCCCAAGTTTCCCTAACGTACTATCATCCAAAAACTTCACCAGTACTGTGGTTCAAGTTAAACTTATCCCGTTTTAATCTAACCTTAACTACCCTGCCGGGTAATCTATTCTTGTTTTACCCATTCCGGGTAAATTAGGTTCAGTTACCCTGTCGGGTAGTTCAGTTGGAGGTGCCAGCTAGTTTGGACCCTCCATCTATTTTTCATTTATAATTTCAATTTGTTTAATTTATAATTTTTTAAATTAATTTCGAATTTCAAATTTTGAATTTAGAATTTAATTTTGAATTTTTAAATTAATTTCGAATTTTGAATTTTTAATTTTAAATTTTTAATTTTAAATTTTTAATTTAATTTCGAATTTTGAATTACGATCGTTTTCATTTTAGCTTTCCCTGGATCACGGCCTCGATATGGTCTGTCGAGGTAGTATATTTGATCCTTCGGAACCCAGTATTGGCCAAGTCCAATTTGATTTATCAATTTGGACTTGGGAACCCATGCTTAGACTGATTTACTACTTTGTTTGTTTATTAAGGATAAATAAGATTTATATTTCTTTTTACTTTTATATCCTAGTCCAGTTCTATTGTAGACGGCTCTTTGTGTCCCAAGAATTAGATCCAAATTCTTGGAGCCCGGAGAGAACTTTTCTAAAGTAATTTTTAAATCATTTAACTGATTTTTCAGATTTGAATTTTCTTTCTCAAGTTGTTGTACTTGAGTTGAATCTTCAGTTAAAGATTTTGAGTTAGTTACTCCTTTAAGAATGGTTACTTCTTTTAAAAGTGACTTAATTTTCAAATTTGACTTGGCTAATTTGCGAAGTAAATAATTGACTAAATTATTAAGCCTAGGAATACTTACAGCGGAGTCTGGCCCTTCGGAAACGAATGCGGATCCGTGGCTTTGCTCGGAGTCGGCTTCTGACTCGCTCTCGGATTCGATGATCTGATCCCGGGCCATCAATGCGAGTAAACTCGTTTGGTCGAGTTCGTCGTCTTCGTCCTCCGAAGAAGATTCGTCCCAGGTTGCCTTTAGGGCCTTCTTTCTTCTTTGCTTTTTGGCCTCCTTTTGGTTGGGACAGTTGGCCTTGATATGCCCTTTCTGGTTGCACCCGTAACATGTGACTTCGAACTTTACCTTTGAGTTTTGTTGGGCCTCCCTGGATTGGACTGCCTTCTTTAGATCTTTCTTGTTGAAGCTCTTCTTCTTCTTGTAGAGCTTCTTTACAAGATTCACAAGTTCGCTGGTCAGATCATCTTCTGAATCTTCTGAGTCAGGTTCGTCTTCTGATTCCGATTCAATTTTTCTCCGTCCTCTTGATTCCCGTGTTCGACTCGTTCCTGCAATCAAAGCAATACCTTTCTCGGATGGCAGTGCATTAGTTTGTTCATGGAGTTCAAATTCGCTAAATAACTCGTCTAATTTTAAGGATGACAAATCCTTAGAGACTTTGTAGGCATCTACCATTGATGCCCACAATGAACTCCTAGGAAATGAGTTAAGTGCATACCTTATTATATCTCTGTTTTCTACCTTCTGCCCGATTCCATGAAGGGAATTCAGGATATCTTGAATTCGAGCGTGTAAAGAACTTGCCGTCTCGCCTTCCTGCATTTTCAAATTGTATAGTTTATTAAGTAACAAATCACGCTTACTTACCTTGGTTTCCGAGGTGCCCTCGTGTAGTTCGATCAGTTTCTCCCATAGTTCCTTTGCGGAAGAGAATGGACCGACTCTGTTGAGCTCTTCTTTGGTCAGACCGCACTGGATGGTGCAGGTAGCTTTGGCGTCGGCTTCCACCTTTTTGATAAATGCGGGCTCCCAGTTCTCACAGGATGTAGGCTTACCGTCTGTACCAGTTGGTAGTTGCAATCCTGTTTTGACGATCATCCAGGTGTCGAACTGGATCTTTAGATAAATTTCCATTCGCCCCTTCCAATATCCGAAGTCTTCTCCGGAAAATAATGGGGGACGAACGGTGCTAAATCCTTCTTGTTGGGCCATTTAGATCTAAAAAAAAAACAGAAACAACAAGATCTATTCCAAGACTAAGTCTTGGATTAGTAGTGCGGGAGGAAGGAAAAAATAACAGACTCAAGTGGTATTGACCAGCTTTGAGCAGAAAATTGATTCGTAAAAAGAAATTAGAATATAGCTATGAGGCTAAATTCTAATCGACTCCGAACGAAACCACGAAAAAAAATTGTCTCGAATAGTGGTTGCACTGATTCAAGATGACCCCGCTCTGATACCAATTGTTGGATCGAGAAGCGCTAGAGGGGGGGGTGAATAGCGCTCGTGGCTATTTCATTCGATTATCGAAAAACTATCAGAGTTAAAACGTACAGCGGAATAAGCGGAAATAAAATAAAGCGATAACACAAAGAGACAGGTCGATTTTACTTCGTTCGGAGCCTGAGTCGACTCCTACTCGAAGGCCCGCGATCCTTGATCGCTTCCGGTGGGCAACAACTATAAGCTCGTTAAAAGATTACAATTATAAGTACAAATAAAAGCTATCAAAAATTATACCGACAACAAGAAATGCTAATCCTGAAGCTTCGGGTCGTCGGGCACTTGTAGTAGCACTTCGGAGCGTCTTTTGGAGCAGCGTGTTGATGAAAGATCACTTAGAATTCGTTGTCTGTTGAAGCTGCACCTCAACCCTCCTTTTATATGCGGTTCCGGGCGCCTGAATCCCATCCGGGCGCCTGGAATGTGACGTGGCCAACCAACCAGGATGCTCCACGTGGCGAAGTCGCGCAGAGGATAGAATTTGGTCCCGGGCGCCCGGACAGCCTTTTTCCAGCAGGTTCCTCACCTACAAACAAAGGTTAGTCCGAGCAAAATACCCTGCAAGACAGTGTTAGAATCTGATAAAACACACTAAGTAATAATTGACAGTCTTCGGACTGTCCGAGTCTAACTTTGGATTTCCATCCGGAAACCCTAGGTCGACCCGACGCCTACTGTTCCCTCTGCGGGCAACGCGTCCTCACCTACTCCACTCAGGAGATTTACCTGTTGCCGGTCGATCCTTCAGATCGACTGGACTTTTGCTCAGCACTCTATGCTTCCGGACTTTCTGCTGGACATCCGCTTCCCCGGCTAGTCCAGTCTTTCACCTGGTTCGCGACACCAGGACTTTTCACCTAGGGTTACCACCCCCTAGGACTTTTGCCTGAAGCCATCAACCTGCCAAGACTTTCCGCATAGGGTTACCACCCCCTATGACCTAGGGTTACCGCCCCCTAGGGTTTTCCTTTTGCCTAACCGCAGCTAGGACTTTCTTGAAATCCTCAAGTAGACTTGTTAGACTAAAAAATATCTTAACTTTGAATTCTTTGCCGTTATCGAAACACGAGTTCGATCGTCGGATGCTTCCCGCACCAACAAGAACCACCTAGCACCTTCTTCTTCTTCCTTCAAGTTTCGGCCAAGCAAAAACTTCCAAAGGATGAAGAACTTTTTCCACCAACCAAGCTCCAAGGGATGCAAGCTTTCTCTCCTTCTTCTTCAAGCTAGAATCCGGCCACCAATTAAAACTCCAAGAGCATGAAGAGGTTCGACCACAAGATGGAGAAGAAAGAAAGAGGAGGGGCCGGCCACACCCAAGGAGAAAAAGAGAGGAGAAAATAATAGAGTCGTTTTCCATGAAGGCACCTCTACCCCCTCTTTTATAATCCTTGGTCTTGGCAAATAAGGAAATTTAAATAAAAACTTCCTTAATTCTTTTGCCATGAAAAGGAAAAATTTTAATTAATTAAAATCAAAATTCTTTTCTCAATTTAAATGGCCGGCCACATTAATATCTCCAAGCAAATAAAATTTTAAACACAAATTAAAACTTCTTTATTTGCTTCCGGAAATTTATAAAAATTTATCCAATAATTTTTATCCCTTCATGATTGGTAAATAAAAAGGAAATTTTATAAATTAAAAACTTTCTTTTAAACGTGTGGATAATTTCTAAAAGGGAAAGTTATCTTTAAAAATTAAAATCTCCTTTCAATCTACAAATAAGGAAAGATATTAAATCTTTTCTTAATCTTTTGTAGAAACTAATAAAAGAGAATTTTTAATTTTTAAACTTTCTTTTAAATCATGAACATGATTAAAAGGAAAGTTTTTACCAAAATTAAAATCAACCTTTTAATCTACAAATAAGGAAAGAGATTTAGCTCTTCTCTTAATCTTTTGTAGAATCTTATAAAAGGAAATATTTAAATTTTTTAAACTCTCTTTTAAATCATGTTATCCACATAAGAAAATTTTTTAAAATTAAATTCCTTTTTATTTTAATAGGGTTGGCCACCTAAGCTTGAGTTCAAGCTAAGGTCGGCCACATGAATTCACCCATGAACCAAACCATGGCCGGCCCTAGCTTGGTCTCCAAGCTAGCTTAGCCGGCCCTTATAGGATGGGTAAGAAGGTGGGTATGGGTGGGTATAGTACTCTATAATTAAGAGGCTACGATAGGGACCGAGAGGAGGAATTGGTTTTGGTCTCCCGATAAAATTAAGCATCCCGTGTTCGCTCTGAACACACAACTTAATTTTATCAATAATAATTCATTCCACTATAAAACTATTATTGAACTACCGCACCAATCCCAAATTACATTTTTGGGCTCCTTCTTATTATGAGTGTGTTAGTCTCCCTGTGTTTAAGATGTCGAATGTCCACTAATTAAGTGAGTTACTGACAACTCATTTAATTAATATCTTAGTCCAAGAGTAGTACCACTCAACCTTATCATCATGTCGGACTAAGTCCACCTGCAGGGTTTAACATGACAATCCTTATGAGCTCCTCTTGGGGACATTCTCAACCTAGATTACTAGGACACAGTTTCCTTCTATAATCAACAACACACACTATAAGTGATATCATTTCCCAACTTATCGGGCTTATTGATTTATCGAACTAAATCTCACCCATTGATAAATTAAAGAAATAAATATTAAATATATGTGCTTGTTATTATATTAGGATTAAGAGCACACACTTCCATAATAACTGAGGTCTTTGTTCCTTTATAAAGTCAGTATAAAAGAAACGACCTCTAATGGTCCTACTCAATACACTCTAAGTGTACTAGTGTAATTATATAGTTAAGATAAACTAATACCTAATTACACTACGACCTTCCAATGGTTTGTTCCTTTCCATCTTGGTCGTGAGCTACTGTTTATAATTTATAAGGTACTGATGACATGATCCTCTGTGTGTGACACCACACACCATGTTATCTACAATATAAATTAATTGAACAACTACATTTATCATAAATGTAGACATTTGACCAATGTGATTCTTATTTCTAGATAAATGTTTATACCAAAAGCTAGGCTTTTAGTATACATCCTAACAATCTCCCACTTATACTAAAAGACTAAGATGTCATATCTGCTGCCATACATCTGAATCCCAACCCTTCAACATGTCCATCAAAAGCTCTTGCCTTAAGGGTCTTAGTGAAAAGATCTATAGGTCATCATCTGATGCAATCTAGGCAGCAACAACTTCTCCTCATTTATACGATTTCTCGTATTGGGTGGTACTTGCGCTCTATTGTGTTTACTTACCTTATAGACTCATGGTTACTTCGAGTTTGCTACTGCACCACTATTATTACAATAAATTGTAATAATCTTTGGACAAACCAGAAATCATATCTAAGTCTATCTTGAGGTTATTGAGTCATTCATCTTTTATGGCTACCTTAGAGGCTTGCCATATACTCAGCTTCTATGGTGGAGTCTAGAAAAACACCTATGCTTATCACTCTTCCATAGTTATGACTTTACCTCCTAAAGTAAACACAAAACCCCGAGGTTGACTTAATATTGTCCCTATCCGATTGGAAGTCAAAATCCGTGCAACCCATAGGGACCAAATTAACTGCCTTGTAAGCTAGCATATAATCTCTAGTGCCTCTAAGGTACTTCAATATATGCTTTACTGCAGTCCAATGTCCTTGTCCAGGGTTACTTTGATATCTGCTAACTATGCCCTTGGCAAAACAGATTTTTGATCTCGTGCATAGCATACATTAGGCTTCCGACAGCCGAAGCATAAAGAACTGCCTTCATTTCCTCTATCTCCTTTGATGTCTTCGGAGACATCTCTTTAGATAAAACTACTCCAAGCCCAAAAGGTAAGAAACCTTTCTTGGAGTTCTGCATGCTTAAAATGAGCAAGGATTTTTTTGATATATGAAGCTTGGGATAAGTAAAAAATTCTTTTCTTGCGATCCCTTATTACTTTGATCCAAAGAATATATACATTCTCCCAAGTCCTTCATATCGAATTATTTGGACAACCATACCCTTACTTCTGACAACACTTTGATATTGTTTCCAACTACCAAAAATGTTATCTACGTATAGTACAAGAAATACCACCACATCTCCATCACACTTTTTGTATACACAAGACTTATCCGGTTACTAAATAAATCCAAAGGTCTGGATTACTTTGATAAACCGGATGTTCCAAGACCTTGAAGCTTTACTTCAGTCTATAGACTGATTGAGCTTGCACATAAGATGCTCTTTGCCCTTTGCAATGAACCCTTCTGGTTGCTTTATATGGATGCTTTCTTCAAGACTTCCATAAAGGAATGTTGTCTTGATATCCACTTGCCAAATAGATAAAAGAATCCGGATAGACTTAAGCATAGCTACCAGTGAAAAAGTTTCCTTTTTCATTAAGCCTCGCTTTGAAAGTTTCCACCTTCCTGTCTATCCATCTTTTCCTATTGTAGACATATTTTCACCCAATGGCTTTTACACCATCTGGTGGTTCTACAAGCTTCCAGATTTGATTAGAATACTTATATTCTAATTCTGTATTCATTGCTCTTTGCCAAGATGCTGCATCTTTATTTTAGAGTGCTTCATCATATTTCCGGGATCAGACTCATGTTCATTTGGGATCAAGTCCAAAAACTTTCCCAAAATATGAATCCTTTTGGTTGTTTGACAACCCTCCCACTACGATGATGTACTGTCTATAATTGTGTATCAATTGTGATACGTGTTGCAGTTTCTTGTGATATTTCATCTTGTACAGTTGGTACTAGATTAGACATGTCCTTTATAATTTCTTTAAGAACAAATTTACTTATGGGCTTGTGGTTTATTACATAGTCCTTTTCTAAAAATCGATCATTGATGCTAACAATAACCTTCTGATTTTTAAGACTATAAACCTACTTTCATTTCTCTAGGATAACTTACAAACAAGTGAATTCCTGTCCAACTTTTCATTGTCTCTCTTCAGCATATGTGTTGGACTACCCGAATCCGAATATGCTACAAAATAGGCTTATGCCTATTTAGCAATTCTATATGAGTAGAGAGTTCTGACTTTGGAAGGTACTATGTTCACTTCTGTTTCCATAGTATATCCTTAAAATGAATTTGGTAATTTTCCAAATAACTCATCATCAATCTACTTATTTCCATAAGAGTCCTATACCTTCCTTTTTCTACACCATTCTGTAGGGGTGTACCAGGTGCAGTTAGTTTGGATTGAATCCCTACTTTTGATAAGTGACTCCTAAATTCTCCCAAGAGGTACTTGCCACTACGATCTCACCGTATTGTCTTGATACTTTTACTTTGACGTTTCTCCGCATCAGCCTTGTACTCTTTGAACTAATCAAAGTACTTAGTCTAGCGGCACATTAAGTAAATGTATTTGTATCTTGAATAGTTATCTATAAAATAGATGAAATATTCGATACTACCTCTTGCCTGGATAGTCATAGGATCACACAAATCAGAATGAACCAATTCCAACATATCTTTGGCTCCATACCCCTTAGACTTAAAAGCTTCTTGGTTATTTTTCCTTCCAAATAAGACTCGCAGGTTGGAAAGATTTCCACTACTAATGAACCCAAAAGTTCATCAGCTACCAATGAATCCTACTTAAGTTAATATAACCTAGTTTTAGATGCCAAAGATATAATTGGTTCATTTCCGAAGGTTGCTTTCTCTTAAAGTTAGAAGATGTGTTACTAATTTCCATTGTTGCATCGTGGGAGTTATTGGATTTATAAATTACCAACCAACGTACCAGAACAGATAACTTCCCTCTTTTTCTTAATAACAACTTTGTTATTAAAAGAGGCAGAATATCAAGTTCTTTGAATAGTTTAGAAACTGAAAACTAGTTCTTTCTAAACTTGGTACGTAAAGACAATTACTCAAAATCCATGTTTTATTCTTATCAAAGGATAAACATCTCCTACTGCAACAGCTGCTAATTTTACAGCAGTGCCCATGTGGACGGTGTTTTTATTTTCATTTAGTTGTCGGGTTTCCTGGAACCCTGCAATGAATTGCGGACATGATTAATGGCATCTGTATCTACACTCCAGGTTCTGGTAGATAACACCACTAAACATGTTTCAACTAATAAATTAAATACACCTATATTGTTCTTAGTTCTAAGAAGACAGTCAACCTTAATGTCCAAGTCCTATTTCCAATCATTACAATTGGGACTACTAAGTCTTTTCTATAGTATAACAACTAGGGGATTGACAAACATTTTAAATCCTAAGAATCACAAAAATATTTGGTCAAGATCAATTCTTTAAAATCCCCATGAATTTTGTATGCCACGATAGTGTGGACGTATACAAAATCAAAGAGGAGATTTTATCCATTAATTTTATAATCTCGTCAACTTTACTTTATGACGAATAAAATTAATAGTTGATCTGTCTTTGATCAAATATTTGGTCAAAACTTTTTGAATTTAAAATAACATTGATTCCTCAAACAATATTATTTAAATTCACCAACACCTCAAACACCGTGAATTTTGCATGCCACGATAGTGTGGACGTATACAAAATTTAAACATTTGTAAGAGGAAGGTTTTACCCATTAATTATCTTGTCAATAAATCTTTATGACAAAATAAAATTACCTCAAACACCGTTGAATTTTGTATGCCACGATAGTATGGACGTATACAAAATCAAACATTTGTAAGAGGAGTTTTTAATTTTATTATCTTGTCAACCTATTTATTTGACAAATTAATAGTTAGTTTTCTTCGGTCACACAAATAATAGCAGTGACTCCGATGGGGAGGATACTATTAGACGTGCCTAAGTGTATACCATTACTTGACACTAAGTCCATTAATAAGATTGTGCCCCTTCCGATGGGGAAGATCACACGCTCTTAATTAACTTCCTATAGTCATCCAAAATGGAAGTTTAATCTAGTGATCCGCAAACAAGCTCATCCGATATGGAGGAAGGCACTCAGAGCCAACGCGCAAGCTTGTTGCATCACTTATAAACCAGTAATGGAGACCGTAGAATTTATTTAAAAATAAATCTCTCTCCCACATAGTTATTTTAAGTGAGGAATTTTGACTATGCTAGTCTACTTAACATGCATACTAACAAGCACACACAGTCTCAGCATAAAAAGCAATAAACAGAAAAACTAATTTTCAACTATTATGGCTTTTATCTATTGTTGTCCTCCGTGTGTCGCCAATCCTAGCTGCTGCCATCTTTGGCCACCGCCACCGGGTCTAGTTGTCGCATCCATCTTGCTCCTTGTTTGGCTTTGCCTCTGGTCCTCAAAAGGTTCCACGCCTTGTAAGATTCGATCCGCGACATAAATAGAATTTTACATTTTCGATCCTATATTCCTCGAAGGAATGTACATGTAAACTAGATCGAACATAAAATAAAATTTACATCCATCGATCCTATATTCCATAAAAGGAATGTACATGTAACTAGATCAAAAATAAAATCCTAATAAAATTAAATACAGCTCCTGCTGTATTTTATAATACAATCATGCACACACAATAAAATGCCCTTGACATGTCCAAGGGTCCAATCACACACACAATATCTATAAGCCATAATAGTTGGATCCTGCATCCACAAACTTAGCACATCCTACTATTATCCTGCCTAAATTATGTATGACATGTGCATAATTAAACTAATACCAAATACACAGAGGCAAAACCCTAGCTCTGATACCAATTGTTGGTTGCTACTCGGAAAACCTAATGGTTCCATTGTACAAAATTTTTGTACAAAGGTCTGAACCTTTTCCTAGCTACCATGAGTTCTTTTAAATTAAACTCGGATCACCTGCGGAACTTAACACGTTTGATCCTAAGTTTAATTTATTTGTTCTTTTAGGTTTAGACTCGGATCTCCTGCGGAACTTAACACGTTCGATCCAAATCACCTAGGTTATTAATTTCATTAAATATTAGTTTCCAAAATTAGCTCCCAGTACTGACGTGGCGAGGCACATAGCCTTCTTAGATATGGGAACAACCACCACCGACTAGACAAAGCCTTTTAAGGAAAGTTAATATTTAATTTCCTTAAATAACTTTAGGTCAACCGAAAAGAACAATCAAATCACAAGGAAAAGAAAAAACAAAAGAACACAACATCGAAAACAAATTCGAAATACTAGAATCATGCCTCTTGTATTTGGTATTTTTACAAAGAAATAAAACTAGCATGATGCGGAAAAACATTACTAGTTATATCTTTCTTTTAAAGACAAAGACCTCTTGATCTTCTACCGTATTCCTCTTCTAACCTCGGACATTGTGTGGGCAATGATCTTCCGAGACGAGAACCACCTAGCACCTTCTTCTTCTTCCTTCAAGTTTCGGCCAAGCAAAAACTTCCAAAGGATGAAGAACTTTTTCCACCAACCAAGCTCCAAGGGATGCAAGCTTTCTCTCCTTCTTCTTCAAGCTAGAATCCGGCCACCAATTAAAACTCCAAGAGCATGAAGAGGTTCGGCCACAAGATGGAGAAGAAAGAAAGAGGAGGGGCCGGCCACACCCAAGGAGAAAAAGAGAGGAGAAAATAATAGAGTCGTTTTCCATGAAGGCACCTCTACCCCCTCTTTTATAATCCTTGGTCTTGGCAAATAAGGAAATTTAAATAAAAACTTCCTTAATTCTTTTGCCATGAAAAGGAAAATTTTTAATTAATTAAAATCAAAATTCTTTTCTCAATTTCAATGGCCGACCACATTAATATCTCCAAGCAAATAAAATTTTAAACACAAATTAAAACTTCCTTATTTACTTCCGGAAATTTATAAAAATTTATCCAATAATTTTTATCCCTTCATGATTGATTAATAAAAAGGAAATTTTATAAATTAAAAACTTTCTTTTAAACATGTGGATAATTTCTAAAAAGGAAAGTTATCTCTAAAAATTAAAATCTCCTTTCAATCTACAAATAAGGAAAGATATTAAATCTTTTCTTAATCTTTTGTAGAAACTAATAAAAGAGAATTTTTAATTTTTAAACTTTCTTTTAAATCATGAACATGATTAAAAGGAAAGTTTTTACCAAAATTAAAATCAACCTTTTAATCTACAAATAAGGAAAGAGATTTAGCTCTTCTCTTAATCTTTTGTAGAATCTTATAAAAGGAAAGATTTAAATTTTTTAAACTCTCTTTTAAATCATGTTATCCACATAAGAAAATTTTTTAAAATTAAATTCCTTTTTATTTTAATAGGGCCGGCCACCTAAGCTTGAGTTCAAGCTAGGGCTGGCCACATGAATTCACCCATGACCCAAACCATGGTCGGCCCTAGCTTGGTCTCCAAGCTAGCTTAACCGGCCCTTATAGGATGGATAAGAAGGTGGGTATAGGTGGGTATAGTACTCTATAATTAAGAGGCTACGATAGGGACTGAGAGGAGGAATTGGTTTTGGTCTCCCGATAAAATTAAGCATCCCATGTTCGCCCTGAACACACAACTTAATTTTATCAATAATAATTCATTCCACTAGAGAACTATTATTGAACTACCGCACCAATCCCAAATTACATTTTTGGGCTCCTTCTTATTATAAGTGTGTTAGTCTCCCTGTGTTTAAGATGTCGAATGTCTACTAATTAAGTGAGTTACTGACAACTCATTTAATTAATATCTTAGTCCAAGAGTAGTACCACTCAACCTTATCGTCATGTCGGACTAAGTCCACCTGCAGGGTTTAACATGACAATCCTTATGAGCTCCTCTTGGGGACATTCTCAACCTAGATTACTAGGACACAGTTTCCTTCTATAATCAACAACACACACTATAAGTGATATCATTTCCCAACTTATCGGGCTTATTGATTTATCGAACTAAATCTCACCCATTGATAAATTAAAGAAATAAATATTAAATATATGTGCTTGTTATTATATTAGGATTAAGAGCACACACTTCCATAATAATTGAGGTCTTTGTTCCTTTATAAAGTCACTATAAAAGAAACGACCTCTAATGGTCCTACTCAATACACTCTAAGTGTACTAGTGTAATTATATAGTTAAGATAAACTAATACCTAATTACACTACGACCTTCCAATGGTTTGTTCCTTTCCATCTTGGTCGTGAGTTACTGTTTATAATTTATAAGGTACTGATAACATGATCCTCTGTGTGTGACACCACACACCATGTTATTTACAATATAAATTAATTGAACAACTACATTTATCATAAATGTAGACATTTGACCAATGTGATTCTTATTTCTAGATAAATGTTTATACCAAAAGCTAGGCTTTTAGTATACATCCTAACAATCTCCCACTTATACTAAAAGACTAAGATGCCATATCTGCTGCCATACATCTGAATCTCAACCCTTCAACATGCCCATCAAAAGCTCTTGCCTTAAGGGTCTTAGTGAAAAGATCTATAGGTCACTCTTTGTGCCGAACAGACACTTGCCGGGATTCAGCTTTATCCTATAAGTCCTCAGTGTCCGACAAGTCTTGTTGATATCTACGTATAGGTCAGCAGCTCGGAGGGATTTAATTAGTATGTTGTCGATGTATACCTCCATATTACGATTGATCTACCGTCGGAACACTTTGTTCATCAGCCTCTGGTAGGTGGCTCCAGCATTCTTCAGTCCGAATGGCATGATGTTGTAGCAGTATGCCCCATCGATCGTGATGAAGCTGACCTTCTCCTGGTCCTCGCGGGCGAGCGGCACTTAGTGGTATCCTTAATACGCGTCAAGCATGCAGATCAGCTCACAGCTCGCCGTTGAGTCCACCATTTGGTCTATTTTGGGTAGCGGATAGAAATCCTTCGGGCATGCCTTGTTTAAATCACGAAAGTTGATGCAGACCTGCCATTTATTGCCCGACTTGGAGATCAGCACAATATTGGCTAGCCAGCTCGGGAATTGGACTTCCCTGATATGGCCGACCTCCAGTAGCTTTTCTATCTCCGCCCGGATGATCACGTTCTCCTCCGTGCTGAACTCCCTATTCCTTTGTTTAACCAAGCGAGCGTCCGATCGGACGTGAAGCTCGTGCTAAGCCACTCTCGGGGAGATGTCGGGCAGCTCATGTGTCGATCAGGCGAACACATCGTGATTTTGTTTGAGGCAGGCGATCAGCTCTGCCTTCTTCTCCTCCTCTAGGTCGGCGGCAACAAAGGTTGTGGCTTCCGACCGGCTTAGGTAGATCTGGACCTCCTCCTTTTCTTCATATACCAAAGTGGGAGGTTTCTCGGTGATAGTGTTTACCTCTAGCCGTGTAGTCTTCCAAGCGGCATTTGCCTCGGCCTTGACCATCTCCACACAGCAGCGTCGAGCAGCCAGTTGGTCACCTTTAACCTCGCCCACCTGATCGTCTACTGGGAACTTTATCTTCTGGCAGTAAGTTGACACTGTTGGTTGCTATACACTCTAACAGACACCACCGCCTAGAACTCGTTGAGGGTCGGTCAGCCCAAGATGACGTTGTAGACCGACGGTGTGTCCACCACTATGATGTTGGTGGTTCAGGTCCTCCTCAATGGCTCTTCTCCCAGCGAGATAGCCAACCTTGCTTGGCCGACCGACAAAACTTCATTGTCTGTGAATCCGTAAAGCGGGGTTGCCATGGGCAGCAGCTCACTTCGATCAATCTGCAGTTGATCGAACGTCTTCTTGAAAATGATGTTCACCGAACTCCCCATGTCAACGAAGGTCCGATGAATGGTGTAGTTGGCGATCACCACTTGGATGATCAAAGCATCATCATAAGCGATCTCTACTCCCTCCAAGTCGCCAAGGCCGAAGCTGATTTGGGGGGCCTTCGGCCTTCTCCTTGCTGCATCCTACGACGTGGATCCCCAACCGTCGAGCGTATGACTTCCTGGCTCGGTTGGAGTCGCCGTCGGTCGGCCCTCCAGCAATCATGTCTATCTCTCCTCAGGAAGCGTTGTTCATGTTTTCTTCTTCCCGAGCAGATGACCTATTTCGTTCGGCTGGAATCCTGGAGGGATCAGTGTCCTCCCTTCGTTGATGGTGATGCTCAGGCTCCCGTCTTTCTTCCTCTCGCCGCCCGGTCGATCGATGCCTTTGTCGCCGATCGAGAGAGGGAGATCGACGGTAGTATCCTCTCAGGGTCGGTTGGCTGATGATTGGCGTCAGTCCGCGGTAATCCCGTGTATTGTAAGTCGTCGACTGGTGGAATGAACAAAATATAGGCATCCATACCTTGCCCTTTGATGCCTTAGGCCGACCAGACGCCACATGTGCCTTGATCTCCTGGTGCGGTCGTGCTCCTTCAACCCTCGGCCCCTTAGGTGGCTGATGGCTGCTTAACGGTCGGCGTTCGGTCGGTGTCGTATGCTCGGTCGGTGCCTCCTTTCTTCTAGCCACCTGAGCTTCTTCCACATTGATATACTCGTTGACCTTCTTGAGCATTTGGTCGAAGTCCCTGAGTGGCTTCCTGATGAGTGACCAGAAAAAATCTCCCTCGGTGAGCCCCTGGGTGAAGACGTTCATCATGGTCTCGAACGAGACCGAGGGGATGTCCATGACCACTTGATTGAAGTATTTAATGTGCGCTCGAAGTGCTTCCTTGGGCCCTTGCTTCAGGGCGAAGAGGCTGACACTCGTCTTCTAGTAGTGTCGGCTACTAGCTAAGTGGTGGTGGAAAGCGGCTTGGAAGTCTTTGAAGCTTCGTATCGAGCCATCCGACAGTCTTCTGAACCAGCGCTACGCCAATCCGGAGAGAGTCGTGAGGAAGACACGGCACTTCACTCCGTCCGTGTATTGGTGCAGCGTTGCCTTGTTATCGAACCGATCCAGATGATCGTTTAGGTCGGTCGACTCGTTGTACGTCCCGATCACCAACAGGGTATAGTGTCGGAGCAGAGGGTCTTGTAAGATCTCCTCTGAGAACTGTCTGTTGATCTGTTCGGGAGACGTGGCGCTTCGGGACCTTTCCGTGCATCCGGAACAGGAGCATCGTCTAAAGATGATCCCCGCTCCTGATACGCTTGGGCTATCTCCGAGGGGGTCTGGAACAAGACTCGATGGAAGGGGATCGGTGTGAGCGACACTTCCTCCTAGATGTCGGTCGGCCTTCGATTCTGCCCCCATACGGAGAATTGCTCCGCTCGGTCTTCTTGCCCAGCTCACTTGTCGGTCGCTGATGTTGCAGGTTGTGGCGCTAGCCGATCGGCTAGCGTCTGTCGTTGTTGTTGCTCGATCATTTTCACTGCTCGTGCTTGCACGAGCATCTCCAGCTCCTTCTGAGTGAGCGTCACGGTGGTTAGTCGTTCAACGTCCTCTATCTTCTCGGCTCGGATGTAGACTACGTTCCTACAGACGGCGCCAAATATGATCCTGTCCGAAAGTCGATGAGATGGATATTGGGGATGTGACACTCCTGTTTAGCTCTGGTGGAGTTCGCTCTGACCTACAACACAAACAGCGTCAGTGCCGAGCCAATGAAGGGGTCTCTCGGCGATGACCCTCTGACGCTCAAGTCAGTCTTCGGCGAAGCAAGAAGAAGAAGAAGCAACGAGAATTGTAGCGCAACAATAAATATCGCATGTAACGCATACCTCCGCCGATGCTTGGACCTCCTTTATATAGAGCTCATGTAGCGCACGTGTACGCTTCCCAAGGTGGACATGTATCTCAAAGCTTTCCCTGAAAAGACTTGTCAGTAAAATGTCTTTGACATAATACCTTAACGGGCCGAGCATATCTCTGAAGTGACAGTGGAAGTTTCCGCCGTACAATCTTTTGTCTGACCATGCCGCCTATTAGTAGCACTAAAACAAAAATAAATAAAAATATATATATATTCTGAGTCCATTCAGACGTCTGGATTGACTCCAGACGCCTTTAATTTAATCCAAGACACCTGAATTTAACGCAGACACCTAGGGCCCAAAACTTCGCGCAGCTCCTTTTTTTATCTTTCAGATATTTCATAAAACGGATTCTTTATGGATCCCCAATGGCCAATCCTCACATGAATGACTAAGGATCCAATAAGTCCAACATTGATTCCTTCGGACGTATCAATTGGACAAATACGTCCGTAGTGGCTAGGATGAATATCTCGTATCCGAAAGCTAGCAGTTTTACTCGTCAATCCTCCAGGACCCAAATAACTCAATTTTCATCCATGAACAATTTGTGTCAATGGATTAGTTCGATCCAAAACTTGAGATAAAGGATGTAGGCCAAAAAACGATTCATAAGTGGTTGTTAATGAAGTTGAAGTTACCAAATTTTGAGGAGTCTATATCAATTTATGATGAATTGCTCCATATATTAGTTCCTCGAATTGCGTTTTCTAAACGAACAAGAGCCCATCCAAATTGATCCTGTAACAAGTCCGCTATAGAACGAATACGTTTATTTTTCAAGTGAGAGTCCGCATCTGAGTAATTTCGTAAACTCTGATTCCTCTTTAGCACTGCAATTTGGTAAAAAAAAAAAATTCTTTAGCACAGGATGAGTTATAAAATTCTTTAGCACAGGATGAGTTAGATTTCTTCTCTCGAAATAATTTCCCATGCAATTTAAGCACGTAGAACAGGTAGTGAAGCAAAGCGAGTTTTGCTTCGGGCATTACATTATCAGCCTGAAAATTTCATAAAACTAAAACAAGCCACTAGCAGCTCACGCAAGAACATCGGACTATAATGTGGCTGGAAAACAAGAGCATCATTGTTCTTTCCAAATTCTTCCGGTCACCCTCAGCTTCAACTCCTTCCGATCCCCTCCTGAGAAGAACAGAGCCATATTACGCTGGATGATTAGCCCGTCATAACTGTCTCTCACCTTTCGATGGCTATCGCGTATGCTTCTAGGCACCCCTTGCCAAGTTATCTTCCTTCCATACCCTCCAACCTCAAGGCTGTAACCGTAGTTTTTAGCTTCACTATCGTTGCCCATGAATCTCAAGAATGCTATGTATACGGGTGACATACCCAGCTGAAATGCCTCGAAGTGGAGGCAAAAGTACTGTCCAAAGCAACTGAACACCTAAATGAAGCACAGCATGATTTGCCTGAGTCCACGTAAACGATAAACTAGATATAATAACAAGACAGTTAAGCAATGAACATGTTTCTCAGATAAATCCATAAGCAACATAATAAGCACTAGATAAATACAGAGCTGCTTGCCGAAAGTTACTAATCTACAATGAAAAAGGGGGAATATGTTAGACAGGTTATTATGCAAAAATCAACTTTACAATCGAATTATAGATCTCGTTAAAGACAATTCAAATCCAACTTAACCTGGAAGAAACAGTCCCCAACAGCAGTCAAATACTATGACTGTCGAGGCTAAAAAAAATATTACTAATCAGTCTAAACAATATCATGCTCATCTGAGGTGCCACAAGTTACTCTAAGGAATGGGAATAAGGTAGATCTACGTTCCTGTGGAATTTTTATGTTACAGTTCTAACTAACCGAGTAGAGGGAATGGCTGACTAACTAGATAGCAAGTTAAGAAATCAACCTCATGCGGATCCAAAAATAGCAGAGCCAAAAATATAAGAGCAATTACCGTCAACATCCACGTAGCATTCTCAACCTCATGCGGATTTGACTTCACATATCTATGGTTGAAAGTGCTTCCATTGTGCATGTCAACCTTGTGATCATCCTTTAAGTGAGTCACCAAATAGGAAATGTCGCCTACAACTGTGCACTCAGATCCAGCATAGGGACAACTGTAGGGTCTAAACATGCACTGTGATTCATGTTTCAGCTTACAGTAATACGGATATATACCCAGACAACCGAAGCTTGAATATTTGCAGGGTAATTCAAGAGAAGCTGCAACCTTCTCCAACGCAAGGCATCTTATGTTGCCAAGCTCATGCCTGCAAGTAGGGCATCGATTGTGAACTCTGGGTTTGCATCCAGAGCATAGTGTATGGCCGTTTGAGCACTGCATAACAAAGGAAAAGGAAACATCAAACTGAATTTCTACACGATGCAAATTTTAAAATAAATACCTTGACTCTGACTATGGCCTCCTGTCTTTTTTTTCTTGTCTTATTTTCTTATTGCTTTTCTCTTGTCTTTCTTTTTCGTCTTATTTCCCTATTGCTTTTCTCATTTTTATTGTGCAAACGTTTTTAAGGCATTATATTAATTCTGTTGTGTTAATAATTAAAACACATTCTATATCTTTAGTTGTTAAAATAGTTTTTATTGTGCTGTTCAACCCCTTAGATCATAATTTTACCGTATCATCATTTAGGTAGAGGTTATAATTACTTAGAACTTATCGATTTTTAAAATCTTGTAATTTAGCGGTGTTATTGAGTCGGGAAATAAAAACTTGATCAATGGCATGACTAAGCTTGAGTTCGACTTAAGGCGTTTCCTAGTAAAGTTTTAGTCGAAAACTCAGGTCCCAAACCTTAGGGCAGGTTACAGGGCTCGTAAGCTGACTATGGGGGGTTGTGCAAGACGATTGGCATGTTAGTGCAGTGGACTGGAGGTTGCCAATTGGCTGGATTTTAGGGTTTACAGAATATTTCTGTTTAACAATCTACAAAATATTGATGGCAAATACAAGAAGAAAATGTTAAGGCAAAACAACAGAAAAGCAGCAAGGATTGACACAAGGTTCTTGTGAGATCAAAGTTAAGAAGAGGTAAATAACATGAGAAAAGAAAGAATGTATGTAAATAAACCTGATGAATGGGAGGATACATTGCATTCAGGCACACAGGACATTCCAAAAGTTCAGGGACGCTGCTTGCATCAGCGAAATTTGGCTTTGGTGTAAGCTGAACATGGTCATTTACTTGCTCACTTACTTCCACCATGTCTTCATTTTTAGGAGGATCAATAACTTCAGGGGTGAGTCTCACCTCTTCAAAGTAAGTGGCATCAGGTGCCATGAGGAGATATTATTATGTACTACAAGCAAAAATTAACCAAGTCAATAAAATCCGTTAACTGAAAATCAAATCCTACAAAACCTCTTTGGAGAATGTACACAGACTAATACCGATTTTCTTCCTGAATTCAATTAGATCCAAACAAGCCTGACGAGAAAAAGGAAATCAAGCAAGAGACGAACATATAGGTGTGAATAATCTAAAATTTCCCTTCGTCGGCATCAAATCCTCCCAAACGATCCACAAAAGTATGATTAATAGGCACAAATGACGGATCAAAACACTCCAAATTGCGACTAAAATGCGATGGACAGTGAATCAAGAACAGGATGAAAAGCAAATTCAAACTAAAATTGCAAAAATAAAAAACGAAACAAACTCTCTAGTCCTGTTCCACAATGCCAACTAAATTACCTCTCGAAACCAAAAAGGAGAGATCGAGGACAGCAGCAACAGGAAGAAGGTAAGATTTATCTTCGGCGTGATTCGAAGATGCTCCGCCGCTTAAACATCGCCGGAAGACGATTCGAATTAAAGCACGATTCTCTCTCTCCCCCTGGGGAAAGGGATGCGGTCTGCTGTCCCGCACGGCGGAAGACCTTTAAACAGTATCTGCACCTCCTGGCTCTCGCTTTCAAAAAGCGTGCCGTTGGGGGGCAATTTGAAACGGTAGGCGGCAAACTCGAGGACCACGAGGGCCCCACTGCACCCAGCAAAAATAACCGTCAGATCTCAATCGCACGGCTCGCATGCGACCTGATTCGGCTTCATTTATTTGGCGGTCCTTATTAATTAGTTGCCATTTTGAAATTTGAAATTGCTGGCGTATACAAATCATTAATCGGTGTTTATATCTATATATATACTTTTAAGGGTAATGCTAAATGACCAGAATCTGGCCAGCTAGAATCAATACATGTACACATGGATATTTTAGTAATATCATATGTGTACATTAATTATATGCATGTACATACATGCATTCTAATTGGAGGATAAAAAATTCTAGCTGACCAGATTCTGGCTAACAAGAATTACCGTATTTTTAAATAACAATTATTTTTTCGATAAATCTGGCTGGCCAGATTCTGGCCAGCCAGAAAATGAATTTATTAATTAAAAAATTAATTAAGTATTATTATTAAAAATTAATTAAGATTTATTTTTGAAATTAAATATGGAAATAGATGAAAAAGTATATAATGGACTTATAAAATATGATATTATTTAGACACATTTAATAATCATCTTAAAAATTATCATAATACTTGATTTTAAAGACATAAATTAATTACCAAATGAGCTTTTTCAGATTTCCATATGATAAAAAAAAATATTTTAATAAAAAAATTAAATTATAGAATAATCTACAAATCAGTTTGCATTCTTAAATTTTTTAAATAAAAAATATATAAAAACTATAGATCAATATTGAAAATTAAATTATAAAATAATAAATTTTCAGCCGTAAAAAATAATAAAATAAATGAAAAACTTTATTAAGATCAGTATTGTACTTTTAGATTCTATAATCTATATGATCAAAATTGTATTAACCGTTGGTTCATTTTATTTTAACATTAATCAAAGTTCTCTAATTTAATTAAAACTATTTTAATATTATTATAGAAATTTTGATCAAAATTATTTTGATTTTTTCGTCCAATAATTTTTATCCTGCCACGGTGTGGCATTGTTTGACGGTGCTCAACGTAGTCCCCATGCCCATGCATGATCAGCACGCGAGGCAACGAGCTCTCCATGCGCTGCAACGTGGCCGGACTCCTCCCTGCAACACTGCTGCGGGCTCCACCCTTCGTTGTTTATCTAACACTCTTCCCATGTTAAGAGATACTAATGTACGTGGATAGGTTAATTTGAATACGAACTGCGTATTAAAATACTTGAGGTTCTCTAACATCATTCATTCTGACTTTGATACATATTGACCTTCCACAATAAATATATATATATATATATATATAGTCTCAACTTGCATGCCCCTCCCTTTCACTCAATTCCTGATATTAGTTGTATACAAAGTTTGAGTCGATTGTACCGATAGTAGCCTATGTGGAGATAGAGAATGAAGAAGATGTGGAGGTGAGGCCAAGTGGAAGAGAGTTTCATTGCAAAACTACAATTGTCGTCCTCCTTGAGGAGGTCCACTGATAAACAATAGTGCATCAAAAGGGCTAAAAGGGGTTTGCATTCAAAGAGGAGCTCATGGTGTGTACCAATTAAACCAGATCAAGTGGAGCTCAAGGCGAGTAACAAATCATAAAGGAGTGTGATCAGTAGTAAGATTTTATATGGCGTGAGAGTTTTTGCTCTTCCTTGAAATAACAAATGAACAGGTATATGGATTAATTGATGAAGCAAACGCGCATACATTATCCTCCTCGCGCAAAATATATAATAGTTGCATTGGTTAGTTCATCTTGGATTTGATGAATTAGGATGAAAATTTACGGATTTAAAATTTTGCAAAATTCTAGAACATAAATGCAACGGACAACAGTGGTTTGGGGTAAATATTATTCATGCTTGATGAATACATATGCAAATACAGTATAGATAGAGATTCAGCCAAGGAAAAAGTAGTATCATATCATATCTCGTCGACTAATGCATGCATTTACATGTGCATGAAGGCCGGAGCAACGCCGGAATATTCTGCTCTTGCCTCCTGCAGCTTTATCTGTCTTATGAGATGGTCGCCGAAGATGTCAGTTTTGAAAGCTTCCCTTGCCTGTCAATGTCAATGAATCACAAGACCAGACCAGCAGTAAGAAACAATCTGAAGTATCAACATGAATCCACATGGATCAGAAGGTGGAAGAAAGTTAATCAATCACCTGAAGGTGGAGGCTGCAGAAACACCTACCGTCCTCTGCGGTGTGAGTTGAAGCATTCAGAAGCTGAAGCCCCTCTCCATCTAAAGCACTCAGAATTCCAGCCAAGGAAATCATGGCGTCTTGGCTCAGTAAACACAACTGCACCATGATTTCCCTGTTGCTGAGACAGGAAACTGAAATAAGGGGATAGCCTACACTCTGAACGCGATGGGTTTCTTCTTCGCGCCTCCGCAACACCAGAAGCATCTCTTCTTTTCTCCGCGACAGCTGCTGCAACTCTGCTTTCAGCTCCGGTATGTACTTCAGCACCTGGGAAATGGTCATTGGGATGCTTACCTTCTTTTCCTTCTGCACAATGAAGAACAAAACAGAGGATCATGTCCCTTACTCTTCAAAATCAAGAAAAAGAAAAAGGAATTGCATGCATACATTTTGTTTGGATTCGGGGAGTAGATTGCGAAGCGAAGAGTACAAGTCGTTGGTCTTCTTTCTTCGATCTCGCTCGTAGGCGTTGTGGCCCAGCTTCCTGGTGGAGCTCGGCGATTCTAACTGGCCGCCGAGCATGGAGTAGTAGTGTTGGAGGAAGCTCTCATCGTCCAGATCAATCTGTTCCAACGCTCCATCTACTTCGGCTTCGGGTTCAAGCTGGGAACAAGTGAAATCAGCGAACCCTGCTGCAGCCATATCAGTTTGATCTCTGTAACTAAGTGAACGAGGGTCGGAGATCAAATCCCGTGCCCTCCCAACAAAGTTCTTCTTCCCCTTGCTGCCTCACCTTCTTGGTCATTGACGGTACAGGAGAAATATACGACGAATACAATTGGAAGATGGCCCTTGTGATATATACTAGTTAATTACATTATTTTATTAAAGGTTCGAGTCAATTAATAGTTAATGCATTAATCTATCTCGAAACTTGCTGTTGAATTGATTAATTAGTTCTTGAGGTCGAAATGATACGAAGGTTACTGGACTTTATTTATTTATTTGAGCAGGAAGTAGAAAATAGACTGGTCGCTCTCCCTTTTAGTTTTCTGTGACAGTTTTGAGCACATTATTACTCTGCTGCTCTCTCTCGAACCTCGGGCTAAAGATGAACATCTCATTCCCCCTATTGAATTTGAGCCTCCTGGCTTCCTCCCTCGAGATGTTATACGAGTTCATGAGCACCTCTACCGGTAATCCACGGAGAGACGACGTCTTCCCCACGACGTGGTTCGCTATAGCGTTTTCGTGAGTATTGAACGTGATCCACTCGAACTGCTCGCTTTGAGCTTTCTTGATCACCACATGGTGCTGAGGAACCACCACCAGCTGCCCTTGGCGGAGCTCGCCGTCAAACACAGTTCGACCTCGGTGACCCACGACTTGCATGCGGCAGCTTCCTGTCAACGCATAGATGACGCTATGAGCATTGATGCGCCAATGAGGCGCGATGATGGCGTTCTATATGATTACAGAAGAAAGAGAAACAAAGTTATAGTGTGTTTTTCTTCAATTTCAGATAAGTAATAACGAATGATCAGAATGATGTGTACCCGTCGGAGAACTCCTTTTTCGGCGCTCAATTGGATGAACCGGAGGATAGGGAGTTTCTGACTATTGAGAGTGGTCAGTCTTCCAGCTCGTGGATTGTAGAAGTCAGCCCTTACTGGATTACCAATGTTTTGCTTGTTCTTCAAAGTACAGTAAGCCTCCTCCAATCCATTGGATTGGTACGGGCATTCCCTCGACTCTTGAGCTTGTTCTCTTTCCTCCCTCTCTTGCTCCTGTGCTTCTTGTTCAGTACTCCTTCGTGATGGTTGCAGCACCTGAAGCCCTCTCTCCACACGAACGATTTCACCTCTGTTATCATTTTGGCTTTGAACTCTTCGTACCACTTGCTTATCGACTCCAAGAGCTTCGGCAAGAAGTTCAAGCTCAAAGCCGCTTAGGAGGTTCTTCCCCATATGTTGTCGGAATCTCTCTTCTGTTTCTGCACTTTCTTCCTGCGATCGCTTCTCTCTACCCGCCAACAAAAACTCCTGAATTTGTTTATACAGATTAGATCGAAGCTACTATATGTATTTATACTGATTTGTGTGATGAAATAAGTAATTGGTTACCCGATGTTGGCGATCGAGTTGGTTGGCATTGCTGCTGGGGTCAGACACAGTAATGGTTACAACCGGGACTTCACCGTTGTTGTAGCACCAGTGTGCGACACCGGCAGGCAATGCAATGACATCACCTTCACGGAAGAATTGTATCCTTTGGTGCTCGTCTCGGAACTGTTGGCTTTGGCCTGCAACTTCCTCTTCCAGTTGTTGCTCGAAGCCTTGTTGCGGAGATTGGAATGTCTCCGGACAACCAGGGATCACCGTGCCCGTGATGCCCCTTCCTGAAAGATGCATGTATTAAGACTTTGCTTGACGTTAGGGTGCGAGGTAGGAAAGATCAAGGGACGAGCCTTGGACAATGTAGGTCAAGGTAGGGGCGTTGGAGAAAGAAGGCAACAGGAGGCCCTTGGGTTGGATGGTCCGACGTTGCGCCGCCACCCCGGCGCATTGGAACTGCTCGTTGTACTGGTCGAAGTACTCGGTGAAGCCAGCCTCGGACGGCACGCGGCGAGTGGGCTCAAGGGCGGTGAGGCGCTCGAGCTGGCATTGGCTCCGGTAGCCGAGGCGGCGCTGGGCCACCCACGGCTCGCCTAAGCCCTGCTGCGCGAGGGAGGCGTGAGGGAGAACGAGGCACAGAGCGAGGGAGAGAAGAATGAGAGTTGTCATGGCTCGGTGCACTGTGTGAAGTGCTGGGAGAGGGTGCGTGTGATATTTATAAGCTCAAAAAGACAGCTCTCTGTTTTGGAGGCTTTGGAAGGGTTTGGTGGATGGTTACAGCTCCTCAGACTTGTCTCTGAAAGCATTCATCCGCGTGTCATGGTCTGGTATACAAGCGCACAATGTGCGTCAGTTGAGAGCCCAACTTCCTCTCGCAAAGAACATGTGAAGCTGGATGACAAGTAAGTTTTCAGCTCAACTCAACCCAACTCCATTATAGCTCTTTGATGAATATGCATCAAAGTATGACCTCAAAGACATGTTCCAAGCAAACTCATGATAATGCTAAGAAAAACAAGAATATGCTGCACTGTAGACATTTAAAATAATTCTCTAAAAGTCACTAAAACAATTCTCCAAAAACAAAAAAAAATAAACATGAGAGAGATAATTTTCTGAGTAATTCTACAAACAATTCCTAGATGTTGTCTTATGTTCTTACATTTTATCATTTAATAGAGATGCATGATTTATTTTTTAATATAGAACAACATTAACTTTGTGTAATATTGAGTTTTTGAAGATGCATATGACTTTGATTTAGAAGTTCAACTTTACCCATTCACTTCTTACCTTAGTAATGATACCTTAATTACTTACTATCTTTCATTAACAGACTAAGACAAGATTGAATGATCATCATTATAAAAATTGAAATCATAATACATTTAACTCAGAAAGAATGCCTATATCATAAAACAAAAAAAAAAATCAATCATGAACAAAATAGGAATATTAATTTATACATAACAATTATGGACGTTGGTATTTTCCATATCTATCTTGAAATCAAATGTAGTAAAAGTTATTTCTTTAGAAGTCATCAGGAAAAGAATATAAATGTTGAAAAAAAAAACAGCATTTAGAACAAAAGATATAATAGAAACAAAGTTACATACCCGAACAATTTATTAATCTAGTAGACCAAAAGATCACACGCAGACTAAATGATCACGATTATGAAAGAACAGCGGGCACATGATTTCTCACACTAACTTTATATAAATCTTCTGACAATGGATTTCCCACTCGAATAAAAAAATCATTCATGATCGAAATGAAAGCAAGATGACTACTAACCTTCACCAATTTAATTATTACAAAAAAAAAAAAATAGTTCGATCTAGCAGAACGAAGAAAGGAGCAGACTTTTACAAACATGAAACATCAGATGCTCTACTCACATATGGATAGTACATGATGAAGATTTCAACTGATTTAGTTACCGCAATTGGTGCCGCCGAAGAGGCCGGACGACGAGGCGCCACCACCGTTTTGGTTCCCGAGGTGGAGGTCGGGCATGTCTCGTACCGCAGCCTTACCGCCGTCGACCCCATTGCTGTAGAGAATGCCCTTGAAGACCCGCCCGCCGATCTTGACCGTCGCATGGTAAGCGTACTCCATCTCGCCGCTGTCGACCGGCGTCACGCGCACGCACCGGAACATGGCCGGCGCTCGCACCTGCCGCGGCAGCCCGCTTCTGACGACCGCATCTGCGTGGCAGAAGAATCGGATTGAAACGCGAGTAATTAAATGAAACTCGGGCCGTTCTGATAATCTATTCAATGTGGGAGAGCATCATGAAGACAAAAATTTATTCTTTTTTCGGATTAAAAAATGGAGGTATTGATGTAGAGGAGGAACCTTTGTGGGTGACGGAGGCGGTAGTGTCGGAGCTCCAGGACGGAGCGGCGTTCTCCGGCAAGGATGCCGCGAGGCGGGGCTTCTTCTGGGAGGATGCTGCAAAGAGGGGTTCCCGGCGGGCAGCCGCCGGGACCCACGTGTTCTTCACGTGGGTCGAGCATTCGTAACCGCGGCCGTTGCCGCAGTGACGGCAAGACGGCCCTCCGCCTTCTTCCGCCGAGGCCTCGGTCCCGTAGTTGGCAAGGATCCCGCACGCGTTGACTCCGGTCGGCACGGGCTTGGCGAGATAGGCCGCATGGGTGAAATTAGGGCTAGGGTTAGGATTAGGGTCGGGGAAAAGGAGATTAGGGTTGCGGTCGGGCGATGGTCGGGGCGGGTGCCAGAGGTGCCCGCCGCCGAAGGTCTTGCCACGGACTCCATCGCCGCTGTCGGCGACGAGGCAGGCAGGAGGAGGAGCAGCAGCGAGGAGCGGGACGACGCCGTGCTGCTGCTCCGCGAGGGAGGGCGAGAGGGAGGAATCGCGTCGGAGCGAGGCAGCGGAGGCGAGCACCATCATGCCCATGTCGACTGCATAGGAGGGTGAGGCGCTTCGAGCACAAACCACTCCCAGGCTCTCGTGTGGAAGGGAGTCGAATCGAATCGCCTCGCCTCGCCTCGGCCGACAGATCTCAAACCTTCAGCGGCGCCTTCTTATCGGATCCATTCTTTGGCCGCTTGCCTGCCGCCGATTTCTAACTGATCTTGAGGTGGACTCGGTGGAATTGGTGGTGCGGATGAGGGATGAGGAGGCGAGTGAGTCTGGAAGTGGATGTGACGGTGGATGGGGGACAGAGTGGCCGAGGGGGGCGCGGCTTGTTTCTTTCCCATTTACTACTACTGCTGCTGCCGGGAATGTTGGGATTCCGAACAGTGCGAAGTGAGTTGTACAGCACCAGACCAGGCAGGCAGGCAACCCAATGAGTTTAACATTATTCTGGATCATCCATCCCCACCGACTTCTTCCGCACTCCGCAGGCAGTAACAACCAAGGAAAGGAAATGCTACGTAAATATCAATAATTTTGATAATCTATTGAATCGCATTTTCCTTATATTTAAATATATATATATATATTTAACCTCGTGAATACGATGCAATAGTTAATCAATCACGCCCTCACGGACTGAATCAGTTGGTTAGGTACCTACATTTTGTCAATAAAATTGTGGGGTCGAAGATCGTCGGTTACACTCGGGAATAAAATCCTGATTTATTGGGCTAAAAATTCCTTCAACCCCTAATCACTTATCCTGTCCAGTATTAACCGTGATTTATTTCCGATAGAATCTTGTGGGGCCGGGGTCAGGGGTCGCTAAGGTGACGATTCTATTTTTTTTTTTTATTTTTTACCAATAGTTAATCAATCTCGCATTTAAAAGTTCGACGGACTGTAATAATTTTCTTCCCGATAAACTTAAGAACACCGTCGATGAAATTTTTTTAAAATTAATCCGTTTGAAAATTTAAATATATAAATTATCTATTAAAAACATATTTAATTTTTATATTTATTCATATACATAATTGTTTTCGTTATTTCCCTTGCCCCGTCCTACGTTTGTGTGATGCTGTCCAGTACTATGGTGGTTGTTAAATTGTCGTATTTATTGTTCGATAGGTGACTACGACGTATTTCATCTGATCATTTCAAATTAGGTGTTATCTCGTTCATATTTTTTTATCCATTCTATATTTAATTTTTCATTCATCGATTATATCAATTGATTTGTTAATTTAACTCAAATAAATTTAAACCATCAGTCTACTAATCAACTGTCATAAATTTAATATTCTAATTTATATCTAAGTGGGCATTTGGCTGATAAGCACTCTAAAAAACTCTTCAAATTTATTTCGTAAAATTTTTTTCAAATAACTTATAAGCTGTCAAAATAAAAACATAGTAGATCCTACTTTTCAAAAAAATCTTATTTTAATTATTTTCTTTTCTAAAATATCGTTATATAATTTTATAAATCCTCATCTTATCCTCCATAAATTTTATAAATCAAATATCTTTCTCTTCTAGCACCGTGCCATCTTCTCCATCGACATCGACTCTTTCCAATTTTTCTCTCCCCTATGTAGAAATTAGCTCAAACTCTCTATTAATAAAAAGCTCAAAACCCTCTATTAATAGTATTATATCTATTTTGATAATTTTATTAATAAAAAAATCTTATAATACTAAACATATCAATATCTTTAAATTGATTGTAATAAATTCATCCAAACACTTTAACAACTTATTTTTAAAATAAGACCTAACAACTTATAAGCTCCTAAAATAATTTATAAGATAAGATGTATGAATTTATAAGTTATTTTTAATAAGTTTAATTAAACATCCTCTAAATACATGTTTACATTACCTGCAGGATAAAAAAATATAATAAACTTAATTTGAAGTATTTTTGAAGTGGGTGAGACGATCAATCAATTTTGGTGGCTCTATCATATTTAGAGTTTTAAAATGTTGATATGATTTGAATTAAGGGAGATTTAATAATCCTTTGACGATGTTGATATATATGTAAATACGAGAGACTTTGATCCTTGAATGAATTCGTGATAAAACATCTCAGGGCCGCATAAATTTTAGAAATCTATAACTTTTTATTAAAGTTATGAAATTTATATTAAGGGGATGATTAGAAGATGTAAATAGCACAATAAGATTGATTTGGTAGTATTTAAGATTATTAATAAGTTTTGGTCAAAAACTTTAATAATGATTTTAGACATCTTAAAGGGTGGGTCATTAAAAGAATATGAAATTATCACATCAACATTCTCAAATTATCCATTACTATTGGAAGGGAGCAAATGTCTCGACGAATATCTACAGGGATAGTGAAATCTTTTATTGAGTTTTGACCACCATTAGAGTCTTATCCCAATCATTTACCACTGAATCATACCTAACACCTCAAAAGATCATCATGCTCATTACATATATTACCTCATGTTGAATGAAACCATATCTTAAGATATGATTTGAAGTATTAATTAATGTGCTGGGATAGTTGTCCCATGATGGTTCAAAAAATTTAAATGTTTAGGATTAATGGTGCATTAGATACGAAAGGATCGAATCTTAACTTCAATAAATTAACAAATGAATAAAGTATTAGGATCCTTGGCAGCCAGTTTGAGGGAGTGAATAGTCCTACAAAAAAAACGAAAAATCTTTCTTGAACTTTTATAGTTTTATCAAAATTAACACTCCCATAAAAATAATTAAAAAACTAAAAAAGATGAGGCACAAATAAATTACTTAGTTACAACCGGGAAGGTTGTTAATCCAAGGAAGTTGAAAGCGCACTAAACACATTCTCTTTCAGGCGGAGAAATCTCTTATAACGTTGATGACTCACAATAACAAGGCTGGAATCAAGTAGAATCAATTACAAGTGTTCTCAAGTGTTGTTCTTGTTGTAATTAGGTTTCTGGGGCCATGGTTGTATTTATAACTCTGGTCGGGACGCCTAGAGGGGGACAACATTTTATCCCTATCGTAACGGATCACGTTTGACGTAATCCGGATAAAAATCATGATCCGGGTGCCTGGAAGGGTTCCGGGAGCCTGGAATCCAGCGAGTCTGGACACCCGGACCAAGAAGTTAACATCCTGTTAACTTTCGATCTCGATTTTCTGCTCCGGTTCCGCTCGCCTTGGTACGAGTCTTCTGCTCCGTTTCGTTTGCTTGGGTCCGGGTCTTTCACTCAGGCTCCGGCTCCACTTGGGTGATCTCAGCCTTCTAGAATAGGGTTCACCCAAATTTAATTTCCGACCTTTTAGAACAAACTTCCACTCAAACTTTTCGTCCCTCGGAATCGCCGCGTGCTTCCTTCTCGTCCGCCAGCGTACTCTTCCGCAGCACCTTATCCCTCGAATCCACTAAGTCTGTCGGCTCTCTCCTGTGTCATTCTTCTCGTTAACCGCGTATTTTACTCGTCTTCTCCAGTAATGTTCTGCTCTAGCTTCTCATCCCTCTGAAACATCGTATGCTCCTTTCTCGTTCGCCCGTGTACTCTTCCACAGCATCTCGTCCTCGGACACACAAAGTCCATCGACTCTCTCCTGTGACGTCTTTCTCGCTAGCTACATCTTTTGCTCGAATTCTTGTGCTCCTAAGTTCCTGTAGACTTAGACACAGAGTTAAAAATTAATATGATCTAACATGACTTGGTTAATCATATTAAAACTACTTTGAGGTACTAACATAAAGAAGTACAATAAATTTAATTTGTTAATAAATAAGTTTGACCGACTTTGATCCTTTAATGAACTTGTGATAAAACATCTCAAGGCTCATAAATTTTAGAAATCCATAACTTTTTTATCTAGGTTGTGAAATTTATATTTAAGGGCATGATTAGAGGATGTGAGTTTGAATTTGTTGTATTTATGAACTATTTAAGGTTATGAATGAGTTTTGCTCAAAAAATCCATTTATAATTTGAGACGCCTCAAAAGTCAAGCTCATTACACTTTTTGAATGAATTAATGTGTTAGGATAGTCGTCCAATGATAATTCAAAAAAAGAAAACCGTTTTAGGATTAATGGTGCACATGAATGGATTTCTTAATTTTTCTGGACATCGAAGTATCAAATATCAATTTTTATAAATTAATAAATAAATTTTTTAAAATAAGTGATTGACTAAAATATCGGAATGAAAGTATTATTGTAGTGGTAGATGAAAATTTTTCATATGATTGAATAGATCATTTTTAGAAATAATCGGTATAAATTAAATATACGATGTCAATTAAAAAAATAAAAATGTATCTAAAGATTTAATCAATACATGTCATCTTAGAAATATAATTAATCAATAATATATAGAGAAATAATTTTAAAAAATTAAATATAAAAATATATGAAAAAATATATAATTAAATCATAAAATATGATATTATTTAACCATCCTTGATAATTAGCTTAAAATTAAAAAAAATATATTCTATTCTAGCGGAACAAATTCTAATCATTCAGAACTCCTATACATACATATCACTAGTTAGTTATTATAGAATTGAGCAAGATGATAGTCTTGGCATCTGAAACCCCGATTTCAAACAAAAAGGACTGCTCTGCCCCCTAGCTTTTGATGAGAGTTAAAACAAACAATTAATGTTTGTCGCCACTACTTGGTCCGTTCGTCATACGCGTCCGCTGTCGTTTTCTACACAAAGAATAATGTCTTTCGTTGAAAGTTTTGGGGAATATGCGAGGTGGCGGTGCCTCGAGCCCCGCAAAGCTGCTCGGTGGAGAGAGAAGTGGGGAAAGGGGAAATGATTCCTGCATTTAGTTTACGGTAAATCTGGCTGGCCAGGTTCTGGCCAGCCAGAAAATGAATTTATTAATTAAAAAATTAATTAAGCATTATTATTAATAATTAATTAAGATTTATTTTTTAAATTAAATATGGAAATAGGTAAAAAATATATATATATTGGACTTATAAAATATGATACTATTTAGACATGATCTTATAAATTAAAAAAATCTTATTCTCGCTCATCATATTTTGATCATTTAATATTACCTTTTAATTTATTAGAATATCTATTGGCTACGTAGAGGTTGGGATGAACCTCTCATAAAATGACGGATCGGCTCCATGTTTACGGAGCCGCTCCATCATTTCTTTTTATTTTTTTTAAAATTTGTATAAAAAAATAAATGTTGAATGTAAGAAATGTTGGAAAAAATAGAGACGTTGAACCACGGTTATATATAGCCGTTTAACGAGTATTTTTTAAAATTTTTTAAAAAAAATCTATAAATATACTTTGCAAGATTTCATCCTTCTTATCACTTTCTCAACTCTTTATTTCTTTCAAAAATATCTTAGAAGATTTGATGGCTAAAAATCTAGATCGATCTATGCTCCGTGGATTCTGGATAAATGAATTTAAGGAAGATGCCGAGGATATAGATGAACAAAGAATGCTCCGGCTATATGAGCAACAACAAATGGTACGTCAAAGAGCACAAAGTTCTTCCGATAGAACACAGAAGAGAAGGTATTTAAATTGGGATCGTGAAGTCGGGCATGCTCGTCTTTTTTACAATTATTTCTCTGATGAGTCAATATATTCTAATGATATATTTCGACGTCGATTCCGAATGCAAAGAGGGTTATTCCTTCTAGGGATGTAAATGAACCAAACGGTTCGCGAGCTATTCGGAGCTCGATTCAGTAAAAAGCTCGTTCGAGTTTGTTCGTTTATCTTATTGAGCCGAGCTCGATTTCGAGCTCGACAGTTTTATCGAGCCGAGCTCGAGCTTAAGGATATTCGGCTCGTGAGCTCACGAACATGTTCATTTATAGGCTCGCGAGCCAAAAAACGAGCCTTAAAATGAGCCTTAAATGAGCCAAAAACAAGGTCTAAAACGAGCCAAAAAAACGAGCTCTAAAACGAGGTCTAAAACGAGACAAAAAAATGAGCTCTAAAACGAGCCTTAAAATGAGCAAAAAATGAGCTCTAAAACGAGCCAAAAACAAGCTCTAAACGAGCCCGAGCTCGCTTAACGAGTTAGGCTTGTTAACTTTGATAATCGAGCTAATAACGAGCCAAGCTCGAACTGTTTGCGAGCCTAATAATTCTAAAACGAGCCGAGCTCGAGCCTTATGATAAAAGCTCGATTCGAGCTCGAGCCGAGCTCGAGCCCGAATATAACTTAAACGAGCCGAGCTTGAGCCTGATACTGTTCGGCTCGGTTCGGCTCGTTTACATCCCTAATTCCTTCATATAGTCGATGTCTTGAAAAATTATTCAGAATATTTTCAATAGAAGGTCGATGCGACGAGAAAAAAAGATTTGCCACCCCTTCAGAAATGTACGACGGCTATTCGTCAATTGACATATGAAGTCCATGCTGATCATTATGATGAGTACCTACGGATTGCTGAAACAACTGTCATCCAATACTTATCAACTTCTGTCGATATGTAATTGAAGTGTTCGGGACTCAATATTTGAGAAGACCTAATGCTGCTGATATCCAACATTTACTTGAAATGCATGAGCAGAAACACGGCTTCCCTGACATGTTGGGAAGTCTTGATTGTATGCATTGGCAATGGAAAAATTATTCCGTCGCTTGGAAAGATCAGTTTACTTGGGGAGATCATGACATTCCAACAATTGTGCTTGAAGCAGTGACATCTACAGACTTGTGGATGTGGCATGCCTGTTTTGGGATTGCAGGGTCATGTAATAATATCAACATGCTTAACGAATCACCTTTATTCAACAACGTCTTACAAGGAAATGCACCCGAGGTTAATTTTACGGTTAACAATACACAATATACAAAAGGATATTATTTGACCGATGTGATCTATCCGGAATGTGCTACTTTTGTCGAGAGTTTTTCGTGTCCCCAGGATCCTAAGAGAAAAATATTTAAGGAACGAAAGGAGGCCGCGAGAAAGAATGTCGAGCGGCCATTTGGAGTACTCCAATATCGATGGGCAATGATAAGAGGTCCAGTACGATTTTGGTACAAGAATAATTTGAAGGATATCATGTATACATGCATTATTTTGCACAACATAATTATTGAAAATGAGGGAGATGTAGTAGTCAATTGGTCGGATGATGAAGATCCCCGGTCACAAATATTTCAAGGCTCCACCCAAGAATTTCAAGAATACTTCCAGAGAAATTACGAGTTACTTGATAATCAACTGCATCATCAACTTCCAACCGACTTGGTTGAATATATTCGGGCACACTACGGTTGTAATCATTAAAAAAAATTATTAATTGGGATAATGTTGTATTTTTTTATTTGATATATATAGTAATATTTATGTATTTTTTTAATTATTAATCTTATTTTGATGGTTAGTAATTTATGGATTTAAATTCTATAAAAATTTAATTATATATAAAATAAATATGAAAGAGAGATAAAAAAATATATAATGAAAAAATATAGGACACTTATTAAAAAGTTGTTAAGAATTTTTTTGATAATAGAAAAAATAGGAAGATTTTTTACTTTTAATGTCATGTTAACGAAACTCTATGAGAGTGTCCATCATTGTTCCGTGTATATACAGCTATATCTCTCATCCACATTCTGCATTTATGAAAGCGGGGAGCTGTGCGCCGATCCCAGTGATTTTTATATACTTTTTCCTTTTCCCTAGGTCCATCCAACTTATGCAATTCTTCAGGAACATGGTGTAAGATTCATATTCGTTGGAATAAATTCATAAAATGGACGCTAAAAAGATACGAACCTTAGGGGCCGGGACATGGAGAGACCAAATGAAATTCTACGAAGATAGTAAAAGGTGCGACAATTGAGAAGTATGAGAGTCCAATTTCAAGTAATTATTTCATTTTAATCGGATAATAGATCTTTATCACTCCACTTCTAATATCTCAAGTAAAAATAGTTTGAACTACGTCAACATTCCAAAGTCCTTGAGGAGTGATTAAATCTTTTACCATAAGTGAACTTGAGTTGGAGATATACAAAGAGGTGCGGCCATTGAACAACTTCGAAATCTATCAGACGTCAACAAATGGCCAACTTCGAAATCTATCAAACGTCAACATTCCAGAACCCTTGAGGAGTGATTAAATCTTTTACCATAAGCGAGCTTGAGTTAGAGATATGCAAAGAGCTGCGGCCATTGAACAGCTTCGAAATCTTTAAGAACTTGAAATACAAGAGAGGAAGGATCCTGAATTATCCGCCAAATTTATTTTACAAGTAGAGCTGGTTAAATTCGCATAGGCTTTGAAATCCCAGCCCCCTTGATTGTTTCGATTTACACTGTTTCTTTTATCGAGACCAATGCATTCCTTTGTCATTATACTCGTGACACGTACTCGATAACTTGAAACAAGAAGACATAGCATAGTTTGGGATAGCTTGTAAATACTACAATGTGAACGTTATTGCACATGTTAAAATCACACTGTATTTAATATATGTGGCAAAGCAAACTGTTATTTTGGGATGCCTTTTGATTAAACATGGGCGCCACTTGGATGATGCAAAAAAATAGAGGGCCCTCTAATTTTTGCCCAAATTATTATCACAAATCAGTACTATCAAGGCACGCATAATCCATCCACTGTAAATTTGCTGGAAAAAATTGTGAATGTAAACTTGAGATATTTATTTATATAGATATATATATAAATAATTATGAATAAGTATATAATACACAAGCAAATTAAATATAGTTCGTATTTTGAAGAACTATATACTATCAGCCAACTTTGGATGACTTGAGGATGACTTCCAAACAAATAAATAGACAGCCAAGTGGCAGTGAAAACCAAAAGGAAGAAAACAGATCATCAAGCAAGGAATGGATCAGGAGGAGCTGGATGAGTTGGTGGTGATTTCAGGATGGAGAAGCTCAGAAAAGGCCCACCTTCTTTTTCTGTAGATCCTGCTTCCACTTTGGTTGCTGATAAAATGCCTCTTTTGTCATTTCAAAAATAGTCTCAAACTCAGCATCAGCTAAGTAAGCCTGCAGATGCAGAATTCGAAGCAGTTGAATCCTTTGAACCTTTTTTTCTTCTTTTCTTTTCTAGAATTTGATTTACATACCTCTCTTTGTTTGTAATTGATCCCTCTGATGGGTTCGCTGGAATTGACCTTCAAACTCTCGTAGCTAAATGTGCATTCACCCACGTTTTCAGTAATCACGGCTTCTTCTTGTGTCACCTCGGAATCTTCATCATTCTGTTCTCGTTGGGCATCATCGCCTTCCATGGCTTCCTTGTCAGCAGAAAGATCTACTGGATGCTCTGATTCCAAACCTTCGCTTTCAGTCTTTGGAGAATCCATAGAATCTGCGATAACTAGCAATCGTCAGAGGGATACCATTGACAACGTATGCAACCAAGGTTGATTGCAGACATTACATATACCATTTAAAGACGTATGCTCACCAGGGGAACGGCTTCTGAATCCAGTTGCCAATGCCTCTGCTTCTGCCTTCTTCTGTTCCTCGGTTAAGACTGTAGACAGTGCAGCAACTGCTGCTGCTCGCTGTGAGCCTTGACTTGGCCGAGAAGGCTTTGCTGTTGTGGCTTTTTGATTTGAAGATGGATTGAATGCAGATGAAAGTGCGGCCAGAGCTGAGGCCCTTTGAGTTGGTCCATCATGATGGATGCCAGCAGATTTATTTTTAGACTGCAGCAGATATAAATAAGATCAATACGATATGTTTAGTATTGCATAATTCTGAATATACAAAAAAAAAAATGCATGACTCTCTCAAATTTATGTGGAAAAGTTAAGACATGTACCTCTGAACCGTGCATCCCAAACAGATTTGATAGTTTCTTCTGGAAAGAATTCCCTTGGACCTGCATAATAGAGAGCTTATGTTCTTGCTACTCATTTGCTACCTACTTTAATATGTTTGCAGGACAGAACCAAAACAAACCATCGCCTTCGCAGGGTCCCAAGAGAAGAAATATGTTGTGAAAAAGCCTGGTTCATTAGCTTCTGTGACTTTATAGAGTGGTACCATTGGGGATAAACCTTCCAATGCCACTGCAAGCTCTATGTATTTCTTACATGAAAAGGACGTGTGTTAGATTATTGAATCATTTGATTGCTAGTGGGAAAAACAAAAACAAAGCTCACTGTCAGTACCTGTCCTATGTCAAATACATTTTGCTTCTCAATGGAATCCACAGACTGTCCAATCCAGATAAACACCTCAGAATGAGTGTCCAATATCAGCATGTCTTCAGTTAACAGATCATCTTGTGAAAAATTGAAAACTTCAGTAACCTATAGGAAACAAGGTATGCAAGCATGGGTGAGAAGATGGACTAGCTCAGAAAATTTTAGCTGTCAATGTTGTAGTTGGAAGCAAGTAATCCCTCACCTCTAACTTTCCTGGGGAAGCATCATTGTTGATCACAAATGAACACAGTTGTTAGAACTTTGAATGGAGGAAGGATAGCATAGAAGGTAACAATGACTTGGAAATTGGAAAAAAGATATGTCCGACCTTGCTTAAATGTAAAGGTATACAAGTGAGGATCTCTAACAACATCTTGAGTGCTCTTTTTGCTGGAAAAATTTTGCTTCCCACCAAGAGCAAACCAGAAAGCCGAGCTTTCTGTTCCCTCTTTGCAATGCTTCAGTGTAGCACCTGGCTGCAGGCGAAAAAGAAATCTTGTAGAACCATGACGTTGGATAAAGAATCACTCTTTAAACTGTATGGAAGCAACAGATCTAGGAGTACATCATATTTCTCTGAAAATGTATGGAAGGACTATTTGCACCTGAGATATTGCTGACAACTTTTAAAATCTTTACCAACCTATAATTGTGCCTCGCAAGTTCAATCATTCAATGATTAACCTATATGGATGCTCCACAATGGAAAAGATAACAAAGATAACTCGCTGACCGAAATATGTTTATAATTCAAAGTTGGTAACCATAATATAAAATTGTTGTCTCGTTTATAGTCTATCTTAATTCAATTAACTAATTATATGAATGTCAAATGGACTAACATGTTAGCACAAAAGAAATAGAGGATGATATTTAGGCACAAAATCTTTTTAACATTTTTACATATTATACCTTCAAAAATTCTGCTGTCTGATCAACCCACTGTTGCTGTTCATGAGTACTTGAACTTCCATTCCACGTGAAAACTGTATTCCCAGATTGCAAAACAAAACAATCATAGGAATTTAAGGATGTCGCCACCTAAAAAAACAGATAACGCCATTGTAATTGTAGTACTCAAGTCTCTAAATGATAATTATGTTTTTTTTCTTAATTGCAAAAATGAAGATGATAGGTGTCATGTAGCTCGGTTGGTGAGAGCTTTGATGGCTCTTTCTCCCATCTAATTTTAAATACAAGAAGATTGTAGATAAAAATTAAAGTATGAAAACAAAAATGTGAATAGCCATACCGCATCAACTTGCATTGCCTTACGGTTGTGGGATGATGTACCAGATACTTGGATCAGCGCAATGCCATCGGGAGCATAAGTTTCATCACTCAGGTTTTTTTCTGAAATTAAGCTTTTGTACCCCGAACCGACTCCACCCTATTTAAGAGAAATAATTGTAATATAACAGTTAACAAAAAAGACTGTGAAATGTTTTTCCTAGACATGCTAGATCAAAGTGGTAAATAATTAATAATTAGTAGGTGGTACCTTCAAAACAACCATGGGATGGAAAAGTGCGATGAATTGTAGAGGCTCTTTCCCTTGAAATATGCATCCCTGCAAGACATGAATTTCATGAAGAAGTTCAGTTTATCAAGTTCACGGATAAAGATTAGTAAATTTAAACTTATAAGAACCTGCACTGGTCTCCTTTTCAAGGAGATCCACATTTTAGTAGCCAGTTGTAGAGCCATTAGCTGATCGTCCTGGAAATAAGAAATTCACATTGTGATGATAAACCTAATTAGCAGCTCATTGAACTATAAGCAACTCTGCATCATAGAGGTGCAGGATAGGAGTATAACTACTACTCTTTTGGTTCCTTAAGAGGACACTTGGTTATTGGTAGTTACCTGAGTGCTATCCTTTCCCATCCAACAAGTCAAGAAGTATTCCTCTTTCTTTTCACCAGAATGATATGAATATAGCACAATATAACAATCTCCACTGTAGAATTTACCGATCTCTTCTTTTGGAACTGGATCCTTGCCATCACCATGAACAAGCCAAACCTGCCAGTATTTTTCACAAGTTAGAACTCAACAAAAGCAAACATTACTAACCTCATTTGCAGGTAAACTAAACAAAATGAGAAGACCTCAAGTTTTCCACCGTCTTCAAGCAAAGGAGGAATTTCCTCATTTATTGGGTGTGAGCCCTTTGCTCCCTTGAAATCAACACCTTGTTGCTTTATCAAAGCTACACAAATAGAATGATAAATTATTAAAAAGAAAGAATACAAATATATGTAAGAGTAACTTAGAAAAGTGACAGATAATACCAGTACCTGCTACTTTTCCTCTTCCTTCCTCACTACTAGAAGTTCCTGTTCCAGCAGGCCATGATTCAAAGTTGGATTTGAATGAATGTGTTTCATAACCTTGAACAATTTGAGTAATTCTTGTAGCCTTTGGCCTATTTTCACTGACGATGAAGTCCTAAGAAATTAACGTCAGGTGAGAAGACCTATTGAAGGCTCACGCAATTAGAACTCAAGAAAAAATATATAGAAAAAGGAACCTCAGCAGCTTTGCAGGCAGCTTTTCTTTCTTCAACTTGTGTCATCCGGCCAACCCAAGTGAATATCTCAGCTCCACAATCCAGCAGATAGCATTTATTGTTCTCCAAAATTGACTTAGAAAGTGCAGACTCTTCCAAATTCAACTTGCCATCATTGATACTACAAAAATTTATTCACACTATTATACATACCTGTAAAGCCTACAGATTCAAATGTACAATAAGTACCTGTAAAGAATTCCAGGAGTGGTTTCTAGAAAAGCATCATCCTCATGTAGTACTTTTTTGCCAATTGGAGCAAAACCACCAAAAAGTACCCAGAACTCACCAGAGTCGGACTCAGTTTGGAGCTTTCCATCATCTTGCACAATTCATAACATATAAACGAAATGAGAAAACATGAAGAATTAATGTATGGTACAAAGAATAAGGTCCATTACCAATAATCGCAACATCACATTTTCCTTCATGGTACTTATCCTTCAAATATTGTACTACTTCTAAAGCTTTAGCTCTTTCTTGAATGTTAGAGTTGGCACCATTGAACTGATATATCTTATTTTCAGTATCTAAGATGAACACATCATCATGATTCAATGATGATCGAGCAAATGGAACCTTCAAAATAAATAGAATTTGGAAGTAAGAAAAAACATAAATATTGCAAATTAATCATATATATGAAAAAGTTGGTGAAAAAAATTTAGCACCTGTTTCATTCTGACTACCCGTTTTCCTTTGCATATATAGAGTCGTGTTTCAAAGTGTTCCTCTTCAGGCGTTTTAAATCCAGAGGCAAATCCTCCTTCCAAAGGAATGATGCAAGGTTTAAAGTATGACAAGAATTTGTCAGACTCAAATCCTTGGATTTCCCGGTGTTGAACAGCACGGCCTCCAAGAACTGCATCAAGTTCCACAGTTTTGATTGCTGCGGTCCCAGCTTCATCCTGTGTTTAGTCATAAAATATATAAGTATTCCGTTGGATAAAAATCTTTATATTTTTATTATAAACAAAATCATCATACATACTTTGCTAGATTCTTTCCCAATCCAAAAATGGATGTCATAAAGATGGCCACCAACTTTGTTTGAAGTTGTCTGCATTGAATCACAATTAGATTGAATCATTTAGTAGAAGTAGAAAAAATATAAGAGGACAAGAGACAAACAGAAAAAGAGGAAAAATATACCTGTAAAATTATGTATGAATCTCCAATGTAAAATTTACCATAATCAGACTTTGGTAAAGCCACCGGTTGAAAGTTCTCAATCCTCCATATTTCCATTCCTCTATGCGTTGTTAAGAAAATGAAGATGATGAATTACAAACACTTCAAATGGAAAAAAGGAGAAACTTTTGTGATGTTAATATCATAAATAAACATTGTGCATATTGTATTGCACAAGGATACAATTTTTGCCCAACTCCTTGAAATGCAGGATCAACATTTTTCGTAGAATGAGTCATTTTGCTTTGAAAACCTTTTGTTTTGATCGCCAACAGCTCGTGCTTGGAACACTCAATTACACATGAAAATTGTGCTCTGTAGATGAAATTTCAAATGACAAGTGTATGTATGTAATTAATAAATATGAACTACAACTCATCCATAAATGCCAATTTATGTGAAAGTCAACAAGTAATATTCTAGAACATCAAACAGCATAAGCAATAGCAAAAATAAGTTAACAAAAGTGAAGGCAAAATGATAACATTTACAAGACTATCTAAACAAGTCTCGAAAATTCAGCTATTCCTTCCATCATAATAGTTAAACGTAGCATAAATAAATTGGGTATAAACTTGTTTATTCATACACTGTTCATTTATTTGAGGAGCAAAAATGGGTTGGCTCTTTTATGGCTCGTGCATTGTACAATTATGCACATTTGGAACTCAGTAGCTACTTACTACGTTCATTAGCACAAATATGTTATACAACCTTCTAACTGAGTTATTAAAAGAGAGGTTCCTAAAACAAGGTGCATTATAAGTTAGATTATACTATATTTAACATAGTTGTGCACCATTGAAACTTGAATAAACAAGCTAAACAGAAAGTGATTTCATTTTAAAACCAAGCTGTAGAGACAAATCATCCTAACCCGTGCATTGTCATAGGTTGACACTTAGAAGTATCATCTATTAAGGTTCAGATATCGACAAATGCAATTTTGTGCATCGATAAAATTAGAAAAAGGACTAGGTGGAACTAGGATTAATTGAAAAATACATAGCGATTGGTAGGGGGAGATAAATAAAGAACTATTTCATTTGAATCGCAACAATAATGACATTTTCCTTTTTTTTTTTTAAAAAAAAAAAAAGGAGAATATGGTAGCAGAGACTCCTACTGAGCATAATATATATATGATAATAGATGGAAATCCTTACCATAAAATTTTCTGAATTCTTCCTTCACTAAGAATTGCAAAAAATAAACAAAGATAAGATGAATCTGATCTATGACCAAAGGATACGTATGCTCTAAAATTAATAAGCAGTTGCTTACCGGGGAAGATGAATGTGAGATTGCCGTGCAAGAAGAGACGATTTGGAGAACCACGAGGAAAGAGGTGGATGGTATAACGATAGAATAAGAAAAGAGAGGAGAGAAATGGAGGAAGGAACGACGCAAATGAGAAGATCCGCGAGAGGTGGGGGAAAATGAATGAGCAGAGGGGAGAAACGGGCGAAAAACGAGGAGAAGCTGTTGCAGAGATGGCTTTAAAAGGCGAGTCCTCCCTGGCTTTCACCCTCTCTCCTCTCCGCCTACGTTTTAGGGACAATTTCATTTTGCTCCCGTAAGTTTAATTTTTTCCAAAGTGACAGTTAAATAATTCAAATATTATCGATTTGAGCACTAATTTGGATCATTTGAGCAATTGTGGCTGTAGTTTAGTGGTAAGAATTCCACGTTGTGGCCGTGGAGACCTGGGCTCGAATCCCAGCAGCCACAAAATGTTTTATATATTTTATGTCGTTCATTTTTTAAGGTTGAGTATAAATCTAGGTATTTTGTTTATTTAGTGAAAATATACGATAGAAAACAAAAATACTTTTGACAAGTTAATGGATTAGCCACAAAATATATATATATATATATACACACAATATACATAAATATAAACTAAGCCATCTACTATATAATTTTAGTAAACATCAACAATATCTAGTTTTGAATGATTGATGAACACAACTTCCAAAGAAATTTAGATACTCCGATCCTCTAAATTCATTTAAAATATATTATATTTCAATACCCATTAAGAAAACAACAAAATCTTATCTCACACACTCTTCGTAACTCGTAAGTGTTCATTCACGATCATTCATTCAATTCATATACATAATTTAATTTCACACTAATAAAACATCCATGTTCATCTATATCGATGCAATCTACTACGACACAAGTTAAAGTAACATCATCAGACGTGCAATGGCCTTAGAACAACAGGAAGCCCGTATTTTGGCCGCAGCGTTAGCACATCCATGGGAGCGTGCTTGTACTTGGGTGACAGAGAAAATGAAAACTGCTGCAGGATCTTCGCAAGCACCACCTTCGCTTCCAGCATCGCAAAGTTCTGGCCAATGCACGCTCTAGGCCCGATCGAGAACGAAAGCAGTGCGTTGGGATGTGTGGCAGCCTGCGACATGCCGTTAGCGAACCTGAGCGGATTAAACTCATCGGCATCGGCTCCCCAGAGTTTCTTGTTCCTCTGGATTAATGCTATCGGAATTATCAACGAAGTGTCCTTTGGTATGTTTATGCTCCCCAAAGTCATGGCTCTCTCGGCCTTTCTCCCCATAAGAATGACTGGGCCGTAGAGCCGCAACGTTTCCAGGAGAACCATGTTCATCTGCAAATACAAACATGGTTTCGAATTGAAAGATTGATCGTCACAAAGTTGGAATTGAAGAATGAGCTGACCGGCTTCAATCTGCTCAGCATGTCGGCATTTGGAGTCTCCTTCCTGCAGTGCTGAAGCACCTCGTCCCTGAGCTTCTCCTGCCAATCTTTGTTTGTGCTCAACAAGAACATCGCCCAAGTTAAAAAGTACGATGTGGTCTCCTGGCCCGCGAAGAAGAAGGTTTTGCACTCGTCGACGATCTCATCCAAACTCAACATCCGGCCGGCTTCCACCTGTCTAGCTTCCAACATTAACCCAAGTAAGTCATTTCCGAAACCAGAATCCTCCGTTGAACTCATTCTATTTTTTATGATGCCCATGAGTGTGCTTCTAATGATTTTTTCTAACTTCCGTATCTGCAAATTTTGCTTGGTTGGAAAGTATCTGCAAAGGAAATTATCAAGTTTGCGATTCATTATCACACAGTTGCAAAAGATGGTGTTTAGTTAAATACTTGGATCCATAGAAGTTCCAGTGGAAAAATGATTCTGCAACGAGGACTTGGAGCTTTTTCTGTGCTAAAAAGACTTCCTTTCCCTCTTTGTAGCTGCTTCCAAATGCTGTCCGAGAGATCACATCCGCTGTCAATTCTTGGAACTGGACGGAGACATCGATTTCCATTTGCTGCTGATCGTCTTCTCGACTGGATTCATCTCGCCATGCCTCTATCGTTGCTTTGGCACATTCATCCATTGTTTTAGTTAATAGCTGCCAAGCCCAAGTTATAATGGAAGTTGTCCTGTAAGCAATGCATTTACCCAGTGGCAACGATGGAAGTCTAACCTTGAGTTTGTCCATGGCGAAAGCAGGGTTTAAAATCCTCCGATGCCGCACCCAATCTTCCCCTTCCACCAGCACCAATCCCTTGCCTACCAGAGCCAACACACCAGCAGATGCCTCGGTTTTGAGGTAGAAACCAAACTTGTTTGACAAAACTTGCTTCACCATCTCTATGTCCCCAACGCAAAGCCTTGGATTTGATCCAATCCACAGCAAAAATGTTGTACCTGAAAGAAGAAAAATTGCAGAACTGTATTTCCAGATTTTACCTCTCAACCTTTTACTGTGCCATGAAACATACGAAAATTAAAGAGGTAAAACACAATTCATCAAATTCTGAGAACTGAAAAGAGTAGAATCTGACCATACTGGTGAGTCCAGTTGCGGTAGTGGGGGAAAACTCTGACAGTGTAATCATGGCAGTTGTTGTCCAATATCAATTCGCTTCCGGCCTTCCTCAGCCTCCTGATCTCCTGCAACGATCCTGTCCAAAATTGGTATGCAGGGCCGCACACGCCTTGCTCCCTGAACAATTTGGTGATCGAGTATGGTCTCCATATCAGATGCAGCAGGGCCTTCCAAAGGATGGGGATGAGCGCCACCAGAAGAGATCCAAGAACCAGGCCGAAGAACCCCATCCAATCCAATCTGCCTCCTGCAGTTGATGTGTTTGCTCCCTGTTGTATTTTCTTCTTCTTCTTCTTCTTCTTCCGCTGAGGCACTGACTTAGGGGCAATTAATAACGGTTTCACGCTAGGGAATGATGCCACAAACGTTTAATAGTTGATAGTTATGTTAAATTTGTATTCTTATATGATTTTTATGAAGTAGTAGCGTGTACTCCACCAACTTCAGCTACTGGTTGTTTAAGCCTCGTATCACATATCATTAATATGACAACATCCTACTGTTGTTGCCCCTCCTCCCTGGGCTTGATTCTTCCACCATCTAAGAAGGGGAAACGAACACACAGTCAAAGGCCTGCTGACAGTCAGATTTCACTATTAGAAATCAGCCAACGACAATGACTGTGAGTGCCTCATGCTGCCCCTTCTTGTTGGAGAGTCCTAAGTAGATAAAAAAAAAAACCTTCTTCTTGTTGGAGAGTCCTAAGTAGATTAAAAAAAAAAAAAAACCCCTTCTTCTTGTTGGAGAGTCCTAAGTAGATAAAAATGATTGTGCAATAACCTAACAATTAAGTTATTTTTCAAGAAACGAAGATCCTGTTCCACTTCAGGCTACACACTTAATGGAAAACGACAAAAAGAATTATTTCAGTCAAAGAATTCGAAAACAGCACCATGCACAATCACACTGAAGAGAATACATTGATATACCAGTGAAACAAGAAATTCCATTTTCGCCCGCTTCATTTTTGTAAGGTGGGAGATAGAAAAGATAAACAAGAACAGAGACTCAATGGGCATTACTTTTAAGACAAGATAAAGTTAGCTAAAAGTCCCCTACAACTAAAATTATCCAGGGAAACAAAAATCACAAATCAAAGCACAAATTCAAGCGGTACAAGTACAAGCATTCGAGAATAACCTCAGATATCAGCTTCCTGCAGACTTGAGCTCCTCCAATGTCAACTTTATGTGATCCTTCACAAGCTCTAACCGCTTCAGGTAAACCTCCAGTTCTAGAATCTGCTGTGCTCTCCATTTTCCATTCACAGGCATGTCTGGGGTCGCCAAAGAACCACCCTCAAGGTTCAGGGGCAGAAAGTTCAGCAGTGATGTCCCGCTACCAAGCCCTGGACCAAACGGCTCCCTGATAGCAGAATTGATGAGCTCCTTGAAGAGCGGCGAGAGGCAATTCTTCACAGTCTCCTCGATGATGTTTGGTATCCCAGAAGCTAAAGGTTTATGCATGGATTGGTTGGAATTGCCTACAGCTACTCCTCCAGCTGAAGAAGCTAAAGGTGTAGCATCAGGTACACCAGCTGCAGCATCTTCCATCAATCTTTTTTTCATGCGCCGTCTTGATCTGGAATTCCTCCTTTCTGAACTTATAGAACCGTCGTTGATCGGAATGGTAATGATCTCGTTGGAGATAGGGTTTGTGGTGTCGAAATCTTCGTCATCACTCTCATGACTCCTCTTGGTGCTTGCGCTCCATATCTTGCGAGCGATGTCATATATGGCCCGTTCATGTGTGCTCCTAAAAGCGAAGTTTCTTCCTCCTGTCTGCATCCGGCTGACACAGTTCCGATACTTCTTCTTCAGGCGGCGGAGCTTCTCGATCAGCTGGTTCTTAGTGAAGTCGAAGTGGAGCTGCTTCTTGATCTCCTCGTAGAAGGGGCTGGTGTCGTACTGATGGTAGGCAAAAGTGGTGCCGCGCCTCGAGGTAAATTCAAAGAAACCTTGCAGGATTTTGATCGCCTCTTCATCCGTCCAGAGCCTCTGAAACAGCCGCCGAGAATCATCTAAGGCAACGACATCGAGGGATCTCCGCTCATCGGAGGCGGAGGCGGTGGCGAGTGGGATATGGATGGGGGTGAAAAAGGAAGCGTTAGAAGGAGCAGAGGCAGGAAGGACTTGGACAGGGATCACGCCGTTCTGGGGATAATCGACTACCGCATCTGACTGGATACTGTTGAGTTTGTGAACGGAGTTAGGGTTAGGGATTGCGGCATCCTGCGAGGAGGCCGAAGCGTTCAGATCTGCACAGGCTGGCGAAGCCAGTTCTGGCTGCAGCTGCGTTGGAGGAGGCAGCGCCGCCTGATTGTCGTCGTCGTCTTCGCTGTCGTCGCTCATATCGGAGTAGTCCTCGTCGTCGTCCTCGAAGACGGCGGCCTCCTGCTGCGCTTCTTCAGCCGGCGACATCTCGTCCGCCTATTCCTTCCTCTTCCTCTTCCTCTTCCTCTGGAAGGTACAGATCGGGAACGAGGGTTTGAGCCTGGAAGAGGAAATGGTTCAGCTTGGACCAGATAGGTACGACGACGGCCAGATTAGCAGATCGGTGGATCGTCGATAGTTACCGCACGATTCTGAGCGGACGGCCCAGACAACACTTGGCAGAAACGACTATTCGAAACTCGCACAGTAGTGGATCCAACACATAGGTCGCCGCTTAAGCCACGAAATAAATGACCACTCAATGAATGCCAAACCCGTGAATCCACAACGTTAAGTCAAAGTAAAAATTTCTCCATTTCTCTCCCCTATCATAAAAAATAAAAATAAAAATAAACTTCTGAATAACCTTTTTTTTTTTTATGAGGGTCCCATATTTTTTTTATTATTTCTCCTACCTATTTTATCTTATATATAATTAAATATTTATAAAATTTAAATCTATAAATTATCCAAAATAACATTAATAATTAAAAATATATATAAATATTACCATACATACACCAAATAAAAAGACATAAATTATAATAATATATAAAAATAAATTTAAACATATATACGTCAAATCATGTCTCTGTTTAATTTTTTCAACCATTTTCTCATGCATTCGAAGTTGTCCTGGTGTCATCTCACTAGTATCCTTCATAAGAATTTCATAATCCTTATGAAAGATCTCAATTTTTCGCAAAGCGATTTTTTCCATTTGATATTCTTTAATATCTTGTCATTCTTTGTCGAGAATGTGTTCTATTGTGTCGTACTCTCTGACTTTGGATTTGCCCTTCCTCTTCCCTGCCTTTTGTCCTATCGGACGAATGCGAGCTTCAGAGTCATCCACATCAACACTTGTATCTGGATTTGGATTTGATGTTGAAGTATTCCCCTCTGATTCAGATGTCCTTGCTTCTTGTTAGAGAAATGAGCAATTGATTGTGGAGCATATTTCTCATACTCTTTGAGAACCCTCCACACATGCATATACTTGAAATCCTTGTTTTTACTGTTGGCTTTCCACATATTTAATGTATTCTTCTCCAACACATTCTCGTCACTCCATCCGTTTTGACGATGAGTATACAAATTATTATAGGTAGCAGAAAATTCATTTACTATTGACGCAAACTTATAGTAATGTGATTTTAGCACCTGATAGCTTCTCTTTATAGTTTCAATGGGTCGATGCTTGTTGAAGTAATCAGCTATACGTTTCCAAAAAGCTTGATCCTTCTGGTCATTATCAATGAATGCGTCGGTGCTGATAGTTGCCCATAATTTTGCAAGGACCATGTCTTCATTAAGAGACCAAAATCTTCGTTTCGAGTTATTTTCTCCGGTTGAACTTCACGCTCTTCTTGTGATGAGTGTGGTGGCCACTGAGATGTTGAAACAGACGATAACGTTAGAGGTTCTTTATCGCTGATAGATGGGTCGATAGTAGTTCTTCTTGTTTCATTCGAAAACATGGCTGGTGGTTGAGGAGGTGAAAATACAAAAGACATAAAATGCATCCTAAATTAGTTGCTCATGACTGACCAATCTGGGCGTAAATATATACAAAATGGAGCTAGGGTGGTATTACTACGAAGGGAGAGCGAAAATTTTTGAGAACATTGAAAATTTGAGAAATTTAGAATACCTTGTGGAACATGTGAGATATTTTGAAAATTTGGATGGTATTGCATGTGAGATAAAAATTGAGGATATTGGGCATCATGGTTTGGAGGAATGCGTGTATTTTGAGAAGATATATTTTCTTCAGCATTTGAAAAATTCAAAAATTTATAAAAGAAGCATTGAAATTTTCGTCCATCTCGAATACAAATAGAGAATGAAATAATGAATGAAATAGCAAAGGAAGAGATGAATGAAAAAAAATAAGAGTTGGTCATGTATTTATAGATTTTTTTTAATTAAAAAACAAAAATGAACGTTGAACAATGGCTAGAAATTTAGCGGTTATGTAATGTTAACATTCAACATTCAATTAACCTTGTATTCAAGGTTTATTTTTTTAATATAAATATTAAAAAAATGAAATGACGGACCGGCTCCGCAAACGCGGAGCCGCTCCGTCATTTTAAGAACGAACCTCCCTCCCACTATGGGAGAGAAGTTCGTCCCAACCAATATGTCACCAATGGTTCGGAGCTCCCACTGGAGATGCTCTTAAAAAAATGAACGGCTATTTTACTTAACCTAGATAATTTTATGAAATTACTAAAGCATAGATAAGATGGAAAATGATAAAATCATGTATGCTATATGATCCGGTGGTAAAGACGGGGGGATCACTCGTTGGCGGGAGCGTGGAGGTCAAGGGTCAAGAGGGTCAACACCAAGGTCATGCCGAGCGGACAGGTGGACCATCCCCGAACATCCGGTCGACCGGGCGCCCGGTCCGGGTCTCCCAGGCGACCGGACAAAAGACAACCCAACCATGGGGCGGGTTTCCGACGCTCAAGGTAAAAGAGTATTTAAGCCGAGCGGCCAGGACGCTCGGCCGAGCTGCAGGACAGTAATACGCAATCCCAGCCGAGCACGTGGATAGGGCTTCTTGGAGGACATGAGCGCCGAGCGGCCGTTCCGCTCGGCCCGGGAACAGACAAGAACGCTAGGGGACAAAAAAGACAGCTGGTAGCTTCATCCACGAGACACGGCCGCCGACAAACAGCATGGTCGGCGGTTGGAGCAGACAGAATATCGTACGGTAGAAGCTTCCACCGTCACATCCGGGATATGCTTGGACGATTGCGGAATGGCGTCAGGCGTACTTTTCTAACACAACCCTACTGAGGTATGTTTGGGGAAGCGTGCACGCATCGAAAAGCGTGTCCGCGCCTCCCCGGGGTCCTATATAAGGACCCCCAGACTTCGACGGAGAGATGCAATCTTAATCACTGTAGCCACAGTAACGTTACTTTGCTTCTTCGCTGCCTGACTTGAGCGTCGGAGGGTCGTCGCCGGGAAACCCCTCTCGGCTCGGCTTCTTTGCAGGTTCGCCGGAGATCTACACCACCAGTCAGAGACAGCGGAGAGTGTCATGTCCCCAGCGTCTGTCGACTCAGCGCTCGGACAAGATCAAATTGGCGTCGTCTGTGGGAACGCACCTGAATCCGAGCCTAGAAGAAGGAAGAAGTTGGACGCCAACTCCTGGTAACGCTCTCTCCTGAGGAGCTTGAAGCACTCATTTAAGCGCGAGCCGCAAAGATGGTTGAGCAACAGCAGAAGGCTCAAGCAGAAAGGATAACGCAGCAGGCTGCATCCATCTCTGGAGGCCGAGCGGCAATGGAGGACCGACCGGAACAATATTCTACGTGGGCTCAGAACAAGGGGCAGACCAGCACACTAGGAGACGCGCCGACCGCCCCTATTCCATTCCATCGAGCGCTATTCCAGACCCCGTCAGAATTGGCCCTAGCCAACCAGGGATCGCCCGACGAGGCGCCTATCCGTGACGCTAGGAAGGGCAAGGCGCCCCGGACGGATTCATCCCCCGAGCGGATCAATCGGCAGTTCTCCCACGCCATCCTAAGAGACCCACTACCAAAGCATTATGCGCCTCTGGCGATCGGAGAATACAACGGGACTACCGACCCCGATGACCATCTGGGTAAGTTCGACAATACCGCCACTTTACATCAATATACAGATGGGGTGAAGTGTCGAGTGTTCCTCACCACCCTTTTTGGGTCGGCACAACGATGGTTCCGGAGGCTGCCGGACGAATCAATAACAAGCTTCAAGAAGTTCCGCACAGCTTTCCTCCACCACTTCGCGAGTAGCAGACGCTATCAGAAAACCAGCGTCAGCTTATTCGCCATCAAACAAGGACCAAGGGAGTCGCTCCGAGCTTACATCCAACGCTTCAACCAGGTGGCCATGGACATCCCGACGCCCATCTCGGAAACTATGATGAACGCATTTACACAGGGGCTTGTGGACGGGGATTTCTTCAGTGCGCTCGTCAGAAAGCCGCCTCGCAGCTACGACCACATGTTGAACAAGGCCAATGAGTACATCAACGTGGAGGAAGCTCAGATGGCAAGGAAAAAAGAAGCACCAGCTGAGCCACCAGTCTCCGCCGAGCGGAAGCCGCCTTCCAATTATCAACCGCCAAGAGGACCCCGCGCAGAGATGACTCGTCCCCATCTGCAAGCGAGGTCGCAAGCCGTTCAACAAGTAGCAGCCGATTGGCCTAAGCCAAAAGGGAAGGTGTGAACTCCCATGTTCTGCTCGCTCCATCAATCCGCCACACACAACACCCGGGATTGTCGGAGTCCCCCTCCGATCGCTCATCCCGCTCCCAGGAGTTATCGTCGCCGATCTCCCTCGCCTGATAGGCGACATCGGCACCAAGAGGTCGGGCGGCGGGTAGCCAGAGAATCACCCGAGCGACACCTTCACCAACCGCACAGAGCTAATCCCCGGGCGTCGCATGAATGGCCTAAGTCGTCCGCTCGGGAGGAAGAGAACAGAGGAAATACCTCGAGGGGCGAAATCAACATCATCGTCGGAGGTCCGACCGGAGGAGATTCCAACAGGGCACGGAAGGCGCATGCAAGGCAGCTCACGATCCATGCAGTTGGCTGCAGTCAGGAGCGGGCGAACGGGCCCGAGATCAGCTTTGGGCCTAGGGACCTCGAAGGAGTTGAAGTCCCGCAGGATGACGCCCTCATCATTCGAGCGGTAATAGCTAACTACACTATTCATCGCATTTTTATTGATACAGGCAGCTCGGTCAACATCATCTTCCGGAAGGCATTTGACCAATTACAAATCGACCGAGCCGAGTTGCTGCCGATGACAACCCCCCTCTATGGATTCACCGGTAATGAAGTTTTGCCGGTCGGACAAGTCCGGCTCGCTATCTCGCTTGGGGAGGAGCCACTCAGAAGAACGCGGACCGCCAACTTCATTGTGGTCGACGCTCCCTCCGCCTACAATGTTATCCTGGGGTGACCGACTCTCAACGAGTTCCGAGCGGTCGTCTCCACCTTCTGCCAGAAGATCAAGTTCCAGGTGGAAGATAAAGTTGGGGAAGTCCGAGGAGATCAACTTGCAGCCCGACGATGCTACGTAGAGATGGTCCGAGCCGAGGCTAGATCCACTCGGAAAGTGTCACGAGTCGAGGTAAACGCTATAACCGAAAAGTCACCTTCTCTAGTTTATGAAGAAAAAGAGGGGGTACAGATCAACCCTTCCCGACCGGAGGCCACGACTTTCATAGCAGCCGACCTGGAAGCAAGTCAGAAAGAGAAGCTGATCAGATGCCTCCAGAAAAATCGCGACGTTTTCGCTTGATTGACCCATGAGCTGCAAGGAGTCTCGCCGAGCATAGCGCAGCACGAGCTTCACGTCCGACCGGATGCACGGCCAGTAAAGCAAAGGAAGAGGGACTTTAGTGCCGAACAGAATATCATCATCCGGGCGGAGGTGGATAAGCTCTTGGAGGTCGGCCACATACGGGAGGTGTAGTTCCCGAGCTAGCTCGCAAACGTGCTGCTGGTCTCCAAATCAGGCAATAAGTGGAGAGTCTGCATCGACTTTCGGGACCTGAACAAGGCCTGCCCAAAGGATTTCTACCCCTTGCCCCAAATCGATCAACTGGTAGACTCCACGACCGGAAGTGAGTTGATATGCATGTTGGATGCATATCAGGGCTACCATCAAGTGTCGCTCACCCGAGAAGACCAAGAAAAAGTCAGTTTCGTCACTACAGACGACACTTACTGTTACAACGTAATGCCATTCGGACTGAAGAACGCGGGAGCTACCTATCAGCGGCTGATGAATAAGGTGTTCCGGGAGCAGATCGGGCGCAACTTGGAAGTGTATGTGGACGATATACTTATCAAATCCTTCCGAGCGACGGACCTTTATGCGGATTTGGAAGAAACTTTCCAGACACTGAGGAGATATGGGGTCAAGCTGAACCCCCAGAAGTACTTGTTCGGGGCAAAGGGAGGACGTTTCTTGGGCTACATTGTGACCGAGCGGGGCATAGAAGCGAACCCCAGCAAGGTAAAAGCATTGCAAGATATGCCTCCTCCCAGAAATCTTCGAGAAGTACAACGCCTCACCGGTCGGATAACGGCGCTATCACGATTCATCTCCCGAACGGTCGACCGAAGCTTTCCTTTTTTCAAGATTCTGCGCAAGGCTACCAAGTTTCAATGGGACGAGGAATGCGATCGGACGTTCGAGGAGTTGAAGACTTATCTCAATTCTTTACCCGTGCTGGCCAAACCAGTTGCAGGAGAGTCGCTCCGTATTTACTTGTCTTCGACCGAACATGCTGTGGGCTCGGCATTAGTAAGGCCGAACGGCAAAGAGCAGCCCGTGTACTTTTTGAGCCACATTCTAAAGGATGCCGAAATTCGCTACACTGGTCTCGAGAAATTAGCTTTTGCCTTGATCCTCGCCGCGCGGAGATTGCGCCCTTATTTCTTGGCGCATACAATCATCGTGATGACGAACAGCCCGCTAGGAAGAGTGCTCCTGAATCCAGAAGCATCCGGGTGGCTCATCAAATGGACAACGGAGCTGAGTGAGTTCGACATTCAGTATCAACCCCACTCGGCGATTAAAGCCCAGTCCTTGGCAAATTTTCTGACCGAAGTGCAAAATCCTGAGCCCGAAGCTACGTGGAAGGTATTTATAGACGGATCTCGGCTCGGAAGCGGAATTGGCATCCTGTTGCTTTCCCCTCAAGAAGAGCGGATGCACCTGTCCGTCCGGCTGGACTATCGAGCAACCAATAATGAAGCGGAGTACGAAGCCCTAATAGCCGGCCTACAGGTCGCGCGGTACGTGGGAGCCAGCCGAGTGACTCTGTTCTCAGACTCCCAGGTAGCCGCTCAGCAACTCTCTGGGTCCTTCGAGATAAACAACGCAAGGCTCAGGCTCTACGCGGAGGCCTTTGAAAAGCTCAGGACCAACTTCGTAGAAGTTGCCATACAGAAGATCCCCCGAGCCGAGAACCAGTCTGCGGACGAGCTAGCCAAGCTCGCCAGTTCGATATCACCAGTCGTCATCCAGCAACCAATCGAGCAAGTGTCCCTTGTGGCGCACATCGACCGGATAGAAGGTCTCACATTTCCAAGCGATTGGAGGATATCCATAATTGAATTTTTACGATCGGAGGCCACGCCGTCCGATCGGGAAGAAGCCCAACAATTGAGGAGGAGAGCCGGCCGATTCACGCTCATCGGAGACCAACTCTACAAGAAGGCATTATCCCGACCACTGCTAAAGTGCGTCAGCTCGGAGGACGCAGAGTACATTCTCCAAGAGGTACACTAAGGATCTTGCGGAGGTCATCCGGGCGGCCGGTCTCTGGCTAGGAAGATCCTGCTGGTCGGATACTTCTGGCCAACTCTACAGGAAGACGCCGCTCGGACCGTCGCTACCTGCCTTTCTTGTCAAAGGTACCACAATTTCTCCCATAGGCCTACGACGAAAATTAAGTATTCTGCCTGTTCGACCAATGGGGCATGGATATCGTAGGGCATTTCCCCATGGCGACCGGTCAGCGGAGGTTTCTACTAGTGGCAGTAGACTACTTCTCCAAATGGGTCGAAGCCGAACCACTAGCCAAGATAACCGAGCAGATAGTCAAAAAGTTCATATTGTTGGTGCGGTTAGCACTAACGGTCTAACTCAGGTTTTGATGAATGACAAATCAGGTTAAGTTAGGTTTGTTGTTGTCTGACACTTTTATCAAGTGTGCAGGAAAAGTCCAGCTAGGTCGACGGGCTGACCGGATAGCTGGCGAGAAGTCCAAGCGGGTCGACGGGCTGACCGGACGCTTGGCAAGAAGTCCAGTTAGGTCGACGGGCTGACCGGATAGCTGGCGAGAAGTCCAAGCGGGTCGACGGGCTGACCGGACGCTTGGCGAGAAGTCCAGACGGGTCGACGGGCTGACCGGACGTCTGGCAGGTAAGTGAGGTAAGTCACTGGAAGGGAGTGACTGTGAGGACGCGTTCCCGAGAAGGGGACATTAGGCGTCGATCCGGCTTAGATCCATTTCGGATGTCTAAGTCGAGATCGTGACTAGATTCCGGTCTCGGAAAGACGGAATCTAAGTCATACTCTTTCTTATCCATCTATTGAACTTTAACTGTGCTAACAATCTGTTTTACAGGATACATATTTGCCTCGGACTAACCCTGTTTTGCAGGAAAAAGGAGCTTTCTGAAACAAGGTGGTCCGGGCGCCCGGAGGGGATCCGGGCGCCCGGAGGTCCGGGCGCCCGGAAGGGATCCGGGCGCCCGGAAGGCAAATTTCATCCAGCCGAGTCGTCGCCACGTGGAGCATCATGGTTCGTGCAGCTACGTCACGTTCCAGGCGCCCGGAAGGGATCCAGGCGCCCGGGACAGCATATAAAAGAAGCCCCAGGTAGGAGCTTCAAAGATATCAAGTCTTCACTGAGAACTTACTGCTTGCTCTGCTGCTCTACGCTCCTGCGACGCCACGAGGCTATTCCGACAAAGCGCCTTCTTAAAGTCTAACTCTTCTTCTCTTGTCGGTATTTTATTTCTGTCAATTCTTGTACTTATTTGTAATTTTCATTCGAATTGATAGTGATTGCCCAACTAAAGTACTCACGGAGTACGGGCCTTCGAGTAGGAGTCGTCACAGGCTCCGAACGAAGTAAAAAACACCTGTGTCTATTTTAGTTTTCCGCTGCGTTTATACTCATCTTTATCGAATCGATATTCACCCCCCCCCCTCTATCGAATCCAACGGTCTTACAAGTGGTATCAGAGCAGGTACCGCTCTGATTTGGTGCAACCACCAATCAGACAGGGGGTGAAAATTTTTTTTAATTCCAAACTTATATTATTATCTTTTTGGAAGATTTTTTTTTCCCGTTGCACTTAAAATCTAAATTGGTACAACACCAACTTAGAGTTTCTATTTTTTCCCGCACTGCTAATCCAAGACGAAGTCTTGGGATTTTCTTTTTCCAGTTAATTTAGTGTGTGTAGGATAAGATGTCTCAACAAGAAGGCTTCAGCACAGTACGTCCTCCCCTATTCAATGGGGATGACTTTTCGTACTGGAAGAGGAGAATGGAGGTCTACATGAAGACAGACTACGACCAATGGATGAGCGTCACAAAAGCTTACAAAATTCCAGTAGACAACTCCGGGAAAATAGTAGACCCTGAAGAATGGACAAATGATTTAAAGAAAAAGGCATCAATTGAAAACAAAGCCATCAATACTCTACACTGCGGACTAGCACGATAAGAACTGAACTGGGTCGGACCGCATGAAAACGCTAAGGAGCTTTGGGATAAACTGATCGAGCTGCACGAAGGAACAAGCGACGCGAAGGTAACAAAAAGAGATTTGCTGTTAAATAAAATTTTTAATATAAAAATGCAGGAAGGAGAAACGGCAAGTCAGCTCCACGCGAGGGTCAAAGATATCCTCAACGGTCTCCACGCGATAGGCCACCAAATGGAGAACCGAGACTTAATAAGGTACGCGTTAAATGCTTTTCCGCGAAATAATTTGTGGGCATCAATTGTAGATGCCTACAAAATTTCAAAAAATTTATCTAAATTAAAATTGGATGAACTCTTCTGTGAATTAGAACTTCATGAGCAAACTAACGCCGGGGTCGAGAAAGGTGTAGCTTTATTCGCAGGTTCCTCTAAAGAAAAGAAGAACAAACCCGAATCTGAAGAAGATTCCGATCAAGACTCTGAAGACGAAGAACACCTGGTGAACCTGGTAAGGAAAATGTTCACCAGAAAAAACAGGATCTTCAGAAGATCAGTTCGCCAGCCAACTCAAGAAATGTCACATGTTTTGGATGTAACAAAAAGGGGCACTACAAGAACGAATGCCCAAGATTGAAACTTGACAAACCAAAGTCAACAAAGAAGAAAGCCCTCAAAGCAACATGGGACGATTTCTCCTCAGACGAATCGGAGGGAGAAAGGCAAAAGCACCAAAGTCACCTCGCGCTGATGGCTCGCGAAGCTGAAACGGAAGACGAATCAGAGGAATCGGAAGACGGGTCCGAACCCGAATCGAGCCACGAGTCCGCACTCGTTTCCGAAGGTTCCGAAGAGGTATACCTAAACTTAAATCGTAAATTCTTTAGAATTATCTCGTGTTTAAATAAAAAATTAGTTAAATTGGAAAATGAAAATAAATCACTTCTTGAGGAAAATCAAAACCTCAAGGAACAATTAAAAAATTCGAATCCAACTCAAGATCGAACACTTGAGGAGGAGAATTTATCATTAAAAAATGAAATTAATAAGTTAAAAGAATTGTTGGAGAAATTCACAACAAGATCTAAAAATTTAGATTTAATTCTAAATAACCAAAAGGCATGCTATAATAAAACCGGACTTGGATATAAGTCAAACTCAAACAAAACCTTTAAATCATTATTAACCCAACACAAAGCAACTAAACAAGCTTGGGTCCCGAAAGCGTGCTTAACCACACAAGTAGGACTTAATCAATTCTATATACCTAAAGATAAAATACATTATATAAACTTGAATAAATCAGATCAAAAACTAAAATATAAATTTAACTTAAAATCAAAATTCAAAACTCAACAAAACTTAGACTATCACCAAGTTGATTATAATTATAAAAAGAATCGACACAAACCCAAAATCTAAATTAATGGCCAATAAATCAGGGGGAGGCTCCAGAATAGCTGACACCTCCAAAACTAACCTACCGACAGGGTAATCCAAAAACAAACTAACCCGGCAGGGAAATTAGGATTAGTTGAAGAGAGACCAAGTTTAACTTGAATCATGGTACTGGTGAAGTTTTTTGATGATAGTACGTTTGGGAAGCTTGGGCATCGCATGTCTAGAAAGATATGGCTTCGATCTGGTGCATTTGGCCAAGTGGAACTGACCGAAGCTACCCTTAAACGAATCCTAACCAGTTAGACCAAGATTTAGTACTAAGTTCCATGGATAGGACTATTCGGAAAATTTCGAAAGGTTGGTTACTTCTAATGATGTCCATGTGACTCACCAAGCTTAGAAATTTATCCGAAGAATGCCTATTTGTGGAAACCAAAACTAAATTTGAATCTAACACAAGTTAAATCAAACTCTATAATTAAAAATCTAATTTCATCTCACAAAATCATAGGATTCCCTGATTGATAATATAGATCGGATGAGATGAATAAGGCTTAATTTTTTTTAACTTAAAAAATTAATTTCAAACTTAAAAACTAATTTCAAAAATTTTAATTTTAAACCTTTCAAAATTTTAAACTTAAAAATTAATTTCAAAATTTTAATTTTAAACTTAAAAATTAATTTCAAAACTTTAATTGTAAACTTAAAAATTATTTTCAAAATTTTAATCTCAATTTAAAAAAAAAAAAAAAAAAAAAAACCAGGGGCGGGCGCCCCTGGTATTCTCGTCGGGGGTGCCCGGAAGGGGTTCCAGGCGCCCCGCCCCAGCAACCCCGGGCGCCCGGAAAGGGTCCGGGCGCCCGGAGTGCCCTATAAATAAGGGGCAGCAGGCGCCCCCAACCTCTGCCCCACTCATTCTCACTTTTGCCAAGGTTCACTTTGAACCTCAGTGCGAAAGTACTCTAAATTAAAATTTTCGTGCGGTGAAGACGCTGTTGCGATTCAACCGAGGTCGTCAAATCTATATTTTTTCGATGGCTCCTCGGTAAAATATTCTTCCCCTCTCTAAAATAATTTTTTTTGTTGTTGTTTTCTAAATTTTTTTTATTATTTATATACAGTAAGAAACGAACAAATACTGGTGCTGGACCCTCCAATGCTAGTACAGACCCTAGGTTTCCCACAGACGAACTTAGGATTAAATTTGAGTCCACCATCTATAAGGCCATTAGGACTACCTGCATAGACAGAGCGTTCTTCCTAAGGTCATGTCCCTCTGCCTTAGAGGTTATAGGCCACTACAATTTAAGGAACCTTGTAGAATGTACCAGTCCAATAAACATAAGTCTATGTGCCGAATTTTGCAATAACTTAGTAAAAGTAGATGACTTCACCTATACCACTAGGGCAGCAGGCACTGATATCGTATTTTCCCCTACGACTATCCGAGAGTTTTTAGAGTCGCGTCCTTCTACTTGCCCCTTTTTGTGCTATCCTCCGAGGGATCTACCGTTCGACGATCCCTACTCACATATTACTCTCGATACGATGTATTCGTATTTTTTTGGGGGAGAGAGAGATCCCACTGTGACACAGTTTAGGTCAGTAGAACTTAGAGTCCAGGACTATGCTCTTTATAGGGTTGTAGTTCTTTGCATTTTACCACTGACCACTCGGGACATCGCTGTGATGCGCTCATTCCATTCATTCCTACTTTATGCCCTGATTCATAGGTTGGAGATTGACATTAGCCTACATATCTTCTCCACCATCATTTACGCAGCCGGATACGTGACTGACAGTCGAGTCCATATGCCATTTGGTCACATTCTGACAGCCTATATGCCCTCACTGCACATTGATGTCGCTAGAGGAGACGTTGCCCATATGACCGAGTTCGATGTTATATCCTCTCGGAACTTTTCCCTAGCCGGCATCCAGGTAGATAGAGATGACGGGACTATGACTTGGCGGAGGGGGGCACAGCACTAGCCCGATCCAGATGCACAGATGGACGAGTTCATGCTCACACTATTTCCGGAGGAAGCCGCACCGGCTCCACCACCACCCCCAGCTCGAGCACCACGACACGCTCCCCGCACTCTAGCCGACCGTATGACCGGACTAGAGAGAGCCATGGCGAGTCTCCAGCAGGAGAACTCCGATTTTCATCGGGACATACGGCGAGAGGTTACCGAGTTACGAGCTGCCGGGGACACCCGCCACACTGAGCTGATGGCACTTCTTCGATCCTTGGGATCTGGACCACCCCCTTCATCATCTCAGTAGCTTTAGTGATGACCTACTTCTGTAGCTACACTATTTGTAAAATATTTTGGATTTATCTAGTGACATTTCAAACTTACATTGAATATGTTCTATCTCAATAGCCTAGGAAATTTCAAAAATCCTTTCAAAAATGATTTTATCAACTTATAGGCTAAACTTGTTTGTTTTCAAAATTTCCATTCTTAGACTTTCAAAAACAGTTTTTGCCTTAGACTAAGTTTACCTCCTTAGAAAGCATGTACCCATAGGACTAGTTTTTGAGCATCTCACCAACACCCTAGGGTTACCTTGCTTGTGTTTGACAAACATAGAAAGGGGTGAGATGCATAGGCCAACTGTCTAGACTTAAGATGCTTATTTTAGTGCATCAGCATAAGTCTGGACGTTAAATACAAATCAGATATTAATCAGATTAAAGTTCATCAGTCAAGTCAAACACTGACTGATTATAATTAACTTAATCTGACTAACCTAGTGAACGCTACTATCTTCTGATAGTTAGTTAGTACCTAATTGGTTAGACAGCTAGTTAGAGATAGGTATCAAATTCAGGGGGAGAAATATAACTATTTAGTTTTCCAAATTGAATTTTAAACTTAATTTTGAAAATCAAAGTTTAAAAACAACTTGTCTAAAAACTGACTTTTTCAAGTATTTTAAACCGCTTTTGAATCTAATACCTTTTTGAAAATTTGATTTTGGAGAACAAATTTTATAAACACATTCTAAAAATATGTTCTTACTTTTACCAAACTCCTTTGAAAACTAAAAGTAAAGATTTAAACTTAATTTCACTTTGAAAATTGTCCTGAGTCTAGTTCTTAAAAATTTGATTTTACTCAATTTTGACAATTTGATTTGAAGGATAAATCTTACAAAATTTAGTTTACAAACTAAGCTTCTCAAAATTATTTTTCTTGATTTTGAAAGTTGAATCTTGTACAATTAGTTTAAAAAAAAAAAAAAAAGATTTTTCAAACTTAGTTTTGGAATTTTGGTGTTGAAAACTTATGTTTATATAGCATTTCAAACTTATGTTGAAACTTGTTTTGAAAATTTTTTGAAATTTAGTCCTTATACACTTATGTTTGAAAATTAACCTATCTACACTTAGCATTTTTTCTAAAAACTAAAAGCTAATGCTTTAAACAAGTTTTCAAACTTTATACTCCCCCAAGTCAATTTGATCTTTTCTTGGATTTAAAAACTCAGTTATTTTTCAAGGTCTTATTGTTTTCAGTAACTCTCACTATGTTTGTTTACCCTCGTTTTTTGATGTATGCCAAAGGGGGAGGGTTAGGTTGGTTAAGTTAGAGCAACTTAATGCAAACTTGAAAAACTAACTTAAACCTTAAAAAACCTCAATAATCATGCTTGATTCTTGCATATTTTTTTATCACTAACTTAACCAGGTTGTCATTCCATCAAAAATGGGGAGATTGTTGGTGCGATTAGCACTAACGGTCTAACTCAGGTTTTGATGAATGACAAATCAGGTTAAGTTATGTTTGTTGTTGTCTGACACTTTTATCAAGTGTGCAGGAAAAGTCCAGCTAGGTCAACGGGCTGACCGGATAGCTGGCGAGAAGTCCAAGCGGGTCGACGGGCTGACCGGACGCTTGGCAAGAAGTCCAGTTAGGTCGACGGGCTGACCGGATAGCTGGCGAGAAGTCCAAGCGGGTCGACGGGCTGACCGGACGCTTGGCGAGAAGTCCAGACGGGTCGACGGGCTGACCGGACGTCTGGCAGGTAAGTGAGGTAAGTCACTGGAAGGGAGTGACTGTGAGGACGCGTTCCCGGGAAGGGGACATTAGGCGTCGATCCGGCTTAGATCCATTTCGGATGTCTAAGTCGAGATCGTGACTAGATTCCGGTCTCGGAAAGACGGAATCTAAGTCATACTCTCTTTATCCATCTATTGAACTTTAACTGTGCTAACAATCTGTTTTACAGGATACATATTTGCCTCGGACTAACCCTGTTTTGCAGGAAAAGGGAGCTTCTGAAACAAGGTGGTCCGGGCGCCCGGAAGGGATCCGGGCGCCCGGAAGGCAAATTTCATCCAGCCGAGTCGTCGCCACGTGGAGCATCATGGTTCGTGCAGCTACGTCACGTTCCAGGCGCCCGGAAGGGATCCAGGCGCCCGGGACAGCATATAAAAGAAGCCCCAGGTAGGAGCTTCAAAGATATCAAGTCTTCACTGAGAACTTACTGCTTGTTCTGCTGCTCTACGCTCCTGTGACGCCACGAGGCTATTCCGACAAAGCGCCTTCTTAAAGTCTAACTCTTCTTCTCTTGTCGGTATTTTATTTCTGTCAATTCTTGTACTTATTTGTAATCTTCATTCGAATTGATAGTGATTGCCCAACGAAAGTACTCACGGAGTACGGGCCTTCGAGTAGGAGTCGTCACAGGCTCCGAACGAAGTAAAAAACACCTGTGTCTATTTTAGTTTTCCGCTGCGTTTATACTCATCTTTATCGAATCGATATTCACCCCCCCTCTATCGAATCCAACGGTCTTACACATATGACAGCATATAATCTGTCGGTTTGACATCCCTCTTCAGCTCCTCCTCCACCATGGCCAAGCGGTTGGAGACAGCAATCTCTTTCACCCATCGCTGATGAAAACAGAAAGGTTAAAAGGCCAATCGGGAAGGCTACATAAAGAAGAGGAAATAAAGCTTACCCCTGTGGACTGCTGCATATGGCTGTGAGCCAACTTGTCGAGCGGTATCATGGCCACACGGGCCCGAGCGTCCGCCCACATCTCAGCGAGGGACCCCTTCATAGTGATCATATGTTCAGGAGCTGTCGGCCGATCGGACTCGGCCATGAACGCCTCAGTTGGGAGATGCAGGGTGGCCCTAATAGTGCGGCGCCGACCCGGAGTCGTCTGAGCGGACGCCAAAGGATCAAAGGTCGAGTTGGACATTGCGGACAAAATGCCCGAGCGGAGGACTCGGCGTGGTGCAGGAGGAAGGGAGCTAACCGGCACCGCTTCGATGGGGCCCGCAGGCGCATCAAGCTGAGAGGGAGTTCGTGTTGGATCGAGACGCGCTAGAGGGGGGGTGAATAGCGCTCGTGGCTAAATTTTACTTTTATCGGAATCGTGAAAATATCGGAGTTAAAACACGCACCGGAAAGTAAACAAACACACAAAGAGACAAGCTTTTTACTTCGTTCGGAGCCTAAGGCGACTCCTACTCGAAGGCCCGCGATCCTTGATCGCTTCAGGTGGGCAACAACTATAATCACGATAGAAATTACAAATTACACTGAAAGTATTGAAGTAAACTTGTACCGACAACTTAAGAAAGAAGAAGATTGAAGCTCCGGGTCGTCGGAATGTCGCAGCAGCACTTCGGAATGACTTTGTTAGCAGCATGTTGAAGAAGGAAAGCTCAGAACTTGATTCCATGAGATGCTGGTCGAAACCCCCTTATAAAGGGTGTTCAAGGCGCCTTGAAGCCTGTTCAAGGCGCCTCCATGCTGCCGAGTCTTCCGCGTGAATCAGATCTGAACTGGTCGAACTTCATCCCTTGGAGGCACCTTATACCCTGCTCAAGGTGCCTTCCAAGGTGCCTTATACTCCCTTCAAGGCGCCTTCGATGAACTTTCGCAGCCAGCTCAGCTTTTGCATCCCTTGGAGGCGCCTCCAAGCTCCATGGAGACGCCTCGGACACTGTTCATCCGAGGCTTTAGGTTGTTCCTTTGCACCTACAAGATACGTTAGTCCCAAACAATATCCTGCAACACAAAGTTAGCATAATAAACATGATAAATGAAGTATAGACAGTCTCCGGACTGTCCGAGTCTGACTTCGGGTTTCTGACTGGAAACCCTAGGTCGACCCGACGCCTATTGTTCCCTCTACGGGGAACGCGTCCTCACCTACTCCACTCAGGAGATTTACCTGTTGCCAGTCGATCCTCCAGATCGACTGGGCTTTTGCTCAGCACTCGATACTTCCGGACTTTCTACTGGACATCCGCTTCCCCGGCTAGTCCAGTCTTTCACCTGGTTCGTGACACCAGGACTTTTCACATAGGGTTACCGACCCTAGGACTTTTTCCTGAAGACATCAACCTACCAAGACTTTCCGCATAGGGTTACCACCCCCTATGACCTAGGGTTGCCACTCTCTAGGGTTTTACCTTTTGCCTAACCGCAGCTAGGACTTTCCTGAAATTCTTAAGTAGACTTGTTAGACTACAAAACATCTTAACTTTGAATTCTTTGCCATTATCAAAACACGAGTTCTATCGTCGGATGCTTCCCGCACCAACAGTTCGGTCGGAGGAGAGTGCCTCGACCGATGGTGCTTTGCGTTGAGAGGCAGTGTCCATCCGCTCAGACACTTGCACTGCGGAGGTTGCCGAACGGAGAGGCTTCTCAACTCGCCATCTTTTCCTGTCGAGTGGGAGCTCGTCCTCCGGTTCGGAGTCTTCCTCCCGAACGGACGGTTCCTTGCTAGGAGTTGCACCGCCAGCGACATCCATAGGCGAAGCCTGAGCGGTCGACTCCCCTGCCTGCGCTTCACTCTCGTCCTCGTGAGAGCCGACTGGAGCAATGCCCAATTGCTCCATTTCCTTGGCTGCTGCTGCTTCGAGCGCGGTCGCTTTCTTTTTCAAAATCCCGAATAGTACCGACTCCATTACGATGTTTGCTGCAAGGAAAGGAGAAAGAAATCAGTTAGAACTCAAGGCAAATGTACAAGTGAAGTTCTTACCAAAACTGCTCGGGAGCGGGGTTCGGATCGGACTCAAACCGAATATATACATCACTCCTTCGAGTAGAAGCTTGTTGATGTCGAGCTTCAAACCGGCTAAAAGATTCGTTGCTTGAAGATAGTCCGGTCGGGTCTTAAACTTCTTCAGCTCGGGAGAGGTTGGCGGTCTGACCTGCCATTTAGTGCGGAAAGGGAGCCACCCGGGCATACGAAGAAAAAAAAAATTTCTTTCTAATGTTTGTTGGAAGAAGGAAGTTTATCAAAAAAGACTAAGCCGGGCCGAGCCTGAAACAGATAAGTGTCCGGCTCGGATTGCTTAGGATAGTAGAAATAGTAGAAGACTTCCGGGCGGAGGGGAATATTGTGTATCTTAAATAATACCACAACACCGCACAGAAGGCGAAAAGTGTTGGGAACCAACTGGGCGAGCGGAATGCCAAAGAAGTTACAAATTTCGACGATGAAGGGGTGGAGAGGAAACCGCAGACCGGTTGTAAACTGTTCGTGGAAAAAACAGATAGTGCCGCGCGGAGGGTTATGTGGCCGAGCGAAAGGAGAAGGTAGGATCAATTTGAAATCAGAAGGGATGTCGAAAGCGTTAAACAAGCTCTCGGCATCACGCCGATCGAACTGCGACTCCATGGTGGTATACTATGGACCGAGAGCGAGGTCCGCGGGCTGAGAGGAACTTGCCATCGCCGAGACAACAGTAGAGAAGGCGGAAATTGGGAGAAAAGGCAAAGGCTTGGGGGAGATGAACGGAACAGTAACCAAAGGATGAGAATTTGGCAAAGAACGCAAAGAAAACACAGAAAGAAAGAGGGAAAGACAAAGAACCTTACAGAGAAGATTAGAAGCGAAGGAAGAAGGCGAGGGATCGCCGGAATGCCGAGGACAGGGTCGCCGGGGCACTGAGCAGGAGGAGGCTTCTGGACGCGAAGGCGAAGGAGAAGGGCGAAGGCTTTATAGGGTTATGCCCGGTCGTCCTGAGCCATCAGATTCAGGTTACAGGAACCTAGGCCCACATCGCGTCGTTCATTTCAAACCAACGGACGTCGCATCAGGCGTAAGGTGGCGGCCGTACGAAGACGTCAGCCGCGCCACATGGCACTCTGTCAGAGGAAGACATTTAATGAGCCCCATCACGAGGCAGAACCCGCGTGCTCAACCATAATGGCGGAGTTTGCATGCATTACAAGAAGATCCCTGGTAGCTTCATCACAGGCCATTGGGGCAGCCTTCAGCAACTCGCCGACCAGCCCATAGGGACCGAGCGGGGGTATACCTTTGGTATTGGCGGGTCGGCTGTCGATTGGCTAGACTCATAGTCCAGTCAGTCGGACTTAATGGCTCCTTCGACTAGACTTGAGGGGGAGACATGTGATCCGGTGGTAAAGACGGGGGTCGTTGGCGGGAGGTCAATGACACGTGGAGGTCAAAGGTCAAGAGGGTCAACACTAAGGTCGTGCCGAGCGGACAGGTGGACCATCCCCGGACATCTGGCCGACCAGGCGCCCGGTCCGGGTCTCCCAGGCGACCGGACAAAAGACAACTCGACCATGGGGCGGGTTTCCGACGCTCAAGGTAAAAGGGTATTTAAGCCGAGCGTCCAGGACGCTCGGCCGAGCTGCAGGACAGTAATCCGCAATCCCAGCCGAGCACGTGGATAGGGCTTCTTGGAGGACATGAGCGCCGAGCGGCCGTTCCGCTCGGCCCGGGAACAGACAAGAACGCTAGGGGACAAAAAGGACAGCTGGTAGCTTCATCCTCGAGACACCGGCCGCCGACAAACAGCATGGTCGGTGGTTGGAGCGGACAAAATATCGTACGGTAGAAGCTTCCACCGTCACATCCGGGATATGCTCGGACGATTGCGGAATGACATCAGACGTACTTTTCTGACATAACCCTACTAAGGTATGTTTGGGGAAGCGTGCAAGCATTGAAAAGCGTGCCCGTGCCTCCCCGGGGTCCTATATAAGGACCCCCAGACTTCGACGGAGGGATGCAATCTTGATCACTGTAGCCACAGTAACGTTACTTTGCTTCTTCGCTGCCTGACTTTAGCGTCGGAGGGTCGTCGTCGGGAAACCCCTCCCGGCTCGGCTTCTTTACAGGTTCACCGGAGATCTACACCACCAGTCGGAGACAGCGGAGAGTGTCACGCCCCCAGCGTCCGTCGACTCAGCGCTCGGACAGGATCACTATACTAATTTTACCTTTATTACTGTTTTCAAATCAATTGATATTGTTTATTAGTTGAATCGATATTATTTATCAGTCGAATCGTTTTTTCCATCAGTCGATTTTGTCTAGTTCTCCTTATTATAAAAATACTCTCAAACATTAATTTGACTTGATATATTTATAGCAATAATTTTTTGAACATGAAATATGTTCAAAAAACTAATTCGTGTTCAAAAAATCATCGCTCTCAATATATCGAGTCGAATTGATATTTGAGGTCATGGATATAATCAAGAGAACTAAACGAACATATAAGAATTGATTTCATGTCATTCAGAGTCTCTAGGTCCATCAGCTCGTTCATAAGCGGGTTTTGGTCGAAATCGACTGATGGAGGGATTTTTCGAAAATCGATTTAACTGGAAAAAATTTAGTCGAATCGATTTCCGATAGATTTTTTAAATAATTTGGAAATCAATTCGACTAAATATTTCCAGTCAAATCGATTTTTAAAAATTCATTCATCAGTTGATTTCAGACAAAATCAGCTAATGGACGGGCTGATGGATCTAGAGATCTCGGAATGACATTAAATCAATTCCTATGCGTTCGTCTAATTCTTCTAATTGTAAAAATACCCTCAAATATCAACTTGACCCAATATATTTAGAGCAATAATTTTTTGATCATGAATATATTCGAAAAAACTAATTCGTGTTTTAAAAATCACTACACTCGATATATTAGATCAATTTGATATTTTAGTACATGGATATAAATATAATCATAAAAACTAGAAGAACTCATATCACTGCTTTTAATATATCGAGTTAAATTGATATTTGAGGGCATAAATATAATCAAGAGAACTAGATGAACACAATGAACCTAAGCTCAAAATGATTTTTTAAACATGAATTAGTTTTTCGAGTTCTCTAGGTCCATCAACCGATTTTGACCGAATGAACCTAAAATCAATTGATGGACATAGAGAACTCAGAATGAAATGAAATCATATCCTATGAGTTCTTCTAGTTCTTATGATTATATTCATTCTCTTAAACATCAATTTGACCTAATATATTGAGAACATTGATTTTTTTAAACACAAATTAGTGTTTCAAACATATTAGTGATCAAATAATCATTGCTCTAAATATATCAGGTCAAATTGATATTTGAGGACATATTTACAATCAGGAGAAGTAGACCAACACATAGGAATTGATTTAATATCATTCCGAAATCTCTAGGTCCATCAGCCCGTCAATCAACTGTTTTGTCTGAAATTGGCTGATAGATGATTTTTTTGAAAATCGATTCGATTGGAAAATATTCAGTCGAATCGATTTCCAAACTGTTTGAAAAATCCATCGAAAATCGATTCGACTGATTTTTTTTCCAATCGAATCAATTTTCAAAAAATCCATCCATCAGCCGATTTCAACCAAAACCTGCTGATGGACGTGTTGGTGTAGTGGGGTCGACAAGAGGCCAGTAAATTGCCTACAAAAAAAATAAACCCCTTTCTCGATCCATTGATTAGTAGCACAATTACAATAACAGTGATAAAACTGAACTAATCAACTTCAAAGAAAGACGTAAGAAAGCCAGAAATTAATTTGGTTACAACCTATATGGTTGTTAATCTAAGGCAGTGAAAGGCACTAGAAGATCTCCTTCGTTGTAGGCGGAGAAGCCTCTTACAGACATTGACAACTCATGAAATAGACTATGAAAGCGTACAAGAGTTGTTGTTCAAGTTATTGAATATTTCCTAACTCCAGGGGCCTTTTTATAACTCTTGGAAAATCCTATCCGTGGGTGGAAAGCGCTTTCAAAAGGGTTCTAGGCGCCTTCAAATGAATAAAATTTTATCCGCAATTCAATGGAAACAAACGGTTACTTGAGGCTATACTGTTCACTAAAGGCGCCTTCAAGCCTTTAAAGGTGTCTTCGTACTATTTATAGAAGGTGTCTTCCAAGATTTTGAAGGAGCCTTTGTACTGTTCATGGAAGGTGTCTTCCAAGTCTTTAATGGCGTCTTCATATTGTTCATCCGAAAATGGTTAACTTCCATTTTGTGCTCCGTTCACTTGGGTGATGCTCCAGTTGTTTGGAATTGAGCTCACCCGAATCCAACTCCTGCCTTCTCCTCCAGTAGGCTTCCTCCCCGGCTTCTTGTCCCTCAGACCACCACGCACGCCATTCTCGTTCGCCGATGTACTCTTCCACAGCATCTCGTCCTTCGGATGCACAAAGCCCGTCGACTCCCTTCCTGTGCCATCCTTCTCGCTAGCTGCGTCGTCCGCTTAACTTCTTGTGTTCCTAAGTTCCTACACACTTAGACACAAGGATCAACACACACAGGGCCTAACTTAACTTGGTTGATCATATCAAAACTACCACGGGGTACTTACAGGATGAGCTGATGAACTTAGAGACCTTGAAATGATATGAAATTAATTTTCATGTGTTCGTCTAGTTCTCTTGATTATATTCATGCTCTCAAATATCAATTAACCCGATATATTGAGAGCAATGATTTTTTTAACACGAATTAGTTTTTCAAACATATTTTCAAGTTTAAAAAATTATTGCTATCAATATATCAAGTCAAATTGATATTTAAGGGCATTTTTACAATCAAAAGAACTAGACGAATATATAGGAATGGATTTCCTTTCATTGGCCAAAATTGTCCGAAACTGGCTGATGGACCTAGAGACATCTGAACAGGGTCGTCTCAAAGTTCCATGAGGCCCTAAGCCAAAAAATAAATTTAGGTCTTTAATAATTTTTTTTTTTAAAAAATAATTTTGTCTTTATCTTTTTATTCAGACTTGGGAGCGACAACGATGGATTTAACTTTTTTTTAAATAAATCAAATTTAAAAATTCATGTCGTGCAATTTTAATTTGATGATATTTCAAAGTTTGACTATTACCGATACAAATATATAAGAAAATTCTCATACAATTACTAATAATCTAGGGTTGGGTTCATAGTCCATTCCTTCTATAATTTATCATTTATACAAAATAATAAAAAATATTTCGAGGAAAAGAAAATAGCAAAAAAAATATTACTGAGTGAGACAAGAGAAGGATGTCTTCTTAGAGAACCAATGAAAGAGGAAAAAATACATAGAGCATTAATGAAAGAATGAGTAGATGATCAACTAATTACAAAATCAGATTAAAAAAAAAAGACATTAGGTGTAAGGTTTTATATAGTTATATTGTAGCTCTAGATATGATTTTAAGACTAGAGAATATAATAATTATAATTAATATGTAATTAAATGTAGTTGTCATTCGAATTAATTGAAGAGTACTATGAAAATTGAAAGGAGAAAAATCGTTGCATTGGAAATCAGCAAAATCTGAAGCAAAATCTAAAGAGCACTAGAACGAAAATCGAAGGAAGCTAAATCTGCATGCATGCCTAATACAACCTGAGAAGTATAGCGGTTAAATGTAAATATTAGATATTAAATCTATTTATTTTTTAAATAATAATGAGCCCTAATAAAATTGGGGCCCTAGGCATAGGCATTGATGGCCTATGCCTTGAGTCAGACCTACCTCTGAATAATATGAAACTAGGTCTCTATGTGTTCGTCTAGTTCTCCTGATTATATAAATGATCTGAAACATCAATTTAGTATTCGTTTGAACATAAATCATTTTTTTAAAAAATATTACTATTTAGGATGGATTTCAAAATCGATTTTTGAAAAGTCTATTTTGGGAAAAATCGTTTGATAGACAAACGATCTCTAATTGATTTGAAATTAGTTTTTATGTGTTCTTTTAATTCTCATGATTATATTCATACCCTTAAACATCAATTTGACTCAATATATTGAGAGTAATGATTTTTTGATCATGAATTAATTTTTTAAACCTATTTTTATATTTAATAAATCATTGCTCTTAATATATAAGTCAAATTGATGTTTGAGAACATTAATATAATCAACAGAACTAGATGAATATCTAGAAACTAGTTTTATTTAATTCTAAGATATCTAGGTTTTGAAATTAATTAGATCAACCGATTTTGATCGAAATAGACTGATGAAAAAATAATTCGACAAAAAATATCAATTCTATTTGGACATATATGATTTTATCATTTTCCAACTTATCTATATACTTTGATAATTTAACAAAGTTACCTATTGGATTATGTAAAAAACCGAAAGATGAACAAGGGTTCATTCCTAAAAAATACCTATTATCAGAAAAAAAAAATCCTCCAAATATTACCGATTAGCAAAATCTTTCACAAAGCTTACATTGCCCCGCGAAGCAACATATCGCTTCTCCACTATATAAACCGACAAACCCTAATTAGTCCCAATTCAATTGTCGATAGCATCCGAGCACTCTCTCCAACGCTAGCGGTCGGCGCCGACGCGGCCGCTCCTTGCAAAACCGCAAAGATGCAGATCTTTGTGAAGACGCTGACTGGGAAGACGATCACCCTCGAGGTGGAGTCTTCCGATACGATCGACAACGTGAAGGCCAAGATCCAGGACAAGGAAGGCATCCCGCCGGACCAGCAGCGCCTTATTTTCGCCGGGAAGCAGCTCGAGGACGGGCGCACCCTCGCGGACTACAACATACAGAAGGAGTCCACCCTCCACCTAGTCCTCCGCCTCCGTGGCGGCGCCAAGAAGCGCAAGAAGAAGACCTACACCAAGCCGAAGAAGATCAAGCACAAGAAGAAGAAGGTCAAGCTCGCGGTGCTCCAGTACTACAAGGTCGACGACGCCACCGGCAAAGTCACCCGCCTGCGAAAGGAGTGCCCCAACGCCGAGTGCGGCGCCGGCACCTTTATGGCCAACCACTTCGACCGTCACTACTGCGGCAAATGCGGCCTCACCTATGTCTACCAGAAATCGTCAAGCGAGTAAGTTTCTCATGAAATTAGGTCTTTGAATTCCATTTAGCTTTATGTGTTTACCAAATTTGTGCTAGAAAACCTGATACTCGAAGTCTTTCGTTAGTTCTGATTTGTTCCTGTCGAAGATATTTTGGATTTTGAGTTATTTGGTGATTAGAACTTGTTCTAATGTCCATGTGGTTTTTAGTTTTTTATCCATTTAGAAGTGATTGAATTTGTCATCTCTCTAGTCCCGTAGCTATAGGAATTGTATGTCTTGTTTGTGAATGCTAGATTTGCCATCTCTTTTAAGTCTTAGTTCAAACGCAGCATGTTGATGCGGACATTGAACTCACTGTGTTCACTGGTTGGAATGGCATATATTCACGAGATAAGCTGCAAATTAATGAATTTCTACGTAGAGTAATTTGGTGGGGATGAGAGCGAACTTCAAATTAGTGAATCTACGGAGTATAATATAAATTGGTGGGCATCAAAAGCTTAGAAATGAAGGAAGGAGGATTGCATGATGTGTCTACCAGAACAAAACCAAAAGTTAAATCGAAAGAGAAACTACACATGCAATAAAACAGCAAGTTTTCTTAGTTTGGTTAATCAACAGGAAGTGAAATTGTACTGATAAAGAATGGGAAAAAATGCTGATGATATTCAGGTATCCATCAAGTTCACTTGCCAGATTAAAAGTGCGTGTTTGATTTGTCTTTTGGCTTGTGAAACATTTGATTGAGAAGAAATGATCACAAAACACTAGATATATCCAACAAAAGAAGAAATATGTTGGCTTATCGATATCACTAGGGCCCTTTGTTAGATGACAGTAGATATATCGAATAAAATAAGGAACATGTTGGCTTGCCAATATGAATAGACTCTATATAAAGTTTTAAAATAACAGTAAAAACCGAAGAGGAAGATATCGATCAAGGAGGACTTGTTGGCGAGGTAAGACATGGGGTGTTAGAAGACCGAGTGTTCGTGAGGTGAGGTGAGGTGGAGGGGATTAGAAGGAGCATAGTTGATTCGTTGATTTGCTGTGTATGGTAAGAAATGGTGTCTAGTTGTGTGTGTGAGAGAGTTTCATCAAGATATGAAACATCCAATAAGTCGTCTTATTAAAAAAGAGAAGAAAAAATTATATACATCGTGTTTGACTAAACATCCAAACTATGCAAACACTTAAAACATGACATATCAAATTAAAAGGAAACTTCCAATCAATGAACTTTATATTAGTAGACTCTTCTCCATCCTACCGCAATGGTATTTACACCGCCTTTACAATTTCCTTACCATCCTCCCAAACAATGACACCATGAACAAAACTGCTCTAACTGCTCTTTTTTACTCTGCAAACTTTCATCATCATTATTTACACGAACCTGCGTGTAGCGATCGATCAGTTGTTACCGTTGTTACCCATCCAGCTTCTAAGGTTACAAAGGGCCTCTGCTGACAAGGTCTTGCAGTACCTCAACCTCTGCTGCTGTTGTTCGTCAGGAGATGAGGCAGAGTGGCGGTACTCGTCCGAGAAGCACACGATAATCACAGTGAGGTTGTCGAATGTGCTGAGACTTAGTGCCTCCATGACAAGTTCCCTCGCACACCGCTCAGGGTTGTCGTGCCGTCTCAGACCTTTGCGGACGGAACTCACTGCACTTTGGCTCGACATGACGTCCCAGATCCCATCGCAGCCGATGATTAAGAACTCATCGTCCTCTGTCAGGATAATGTGTCTGAATTCTGGTTCAGCGATGAGAGGAGAAGGAGAGCCTCGGGGCATTTTCAAGTCCCAGTCACCGAGGGCTCGGCTAACAGATAGGGCACCATTGAGGTACCCGTCTTCGATAAAACCACCCGATTGCTCCACCCTTGTGCGTTCAGCATCGTGGACGGGTCTATGATCTTGGGACATGTCTACTGCTTCGCCTTTCCTGCACAATACTGCTCGGCAATCGCCGGCATTGGCCACCAGCAGATACCTGTAGTAAAATGAACCAAACAGATCACACAAATGCATTGAAGATATTCCAAATTTCCAAAAAAGCAAAGCATACCTTCCAAACACCAAAGCTGTTATAGCTGTTGTTCCAGATGAGCTGCTTATGGAGCAGTCCTCAGCCAACGCGAGATCTGCGTTAAGAAACGATTCTCTAACAGAGTTCTCCACAGATTCCACAAACACCTCATCAGCTTCCGATGCGTGAGGAAAGTTAGCATCTTGGAACAAAAACCTAACTGCATGCTGCTTGATGTAGGCAGCTGCCTCAGGACCTCCATGGCCATCAAAAACCTGCATAGAAGTGGGAAATTCACATTACTAGCTAGGAACGAACTTGCATAGCCATTCAATCAAATAGGGACCCAATACTTGCCCCGTAGAAGGCACTAGGAGTGGGACACCTAAAGAGGGAGCCTAGGTGCATTTTAAGATTGTCGATGCGAATATGTTCGTCTTCCATGAATTTTCGGGGTCCAATGTCTGCAAAGCTTCCAGACCGAATGCTAGGAACAAACCGAAGTGATTCTACTGATGATATGCCATCTGATGCTCCCAAATTCTGCATACATAGACAACCGAGAAAATAAACTATAGCGAGTTAGGCAATAACCTGGAGAAGAAGAAAAAGCAAGTCGGCCATTACAAAACATACTTCAAAATAGTTCTTGAACAATAAAAATTAGGAAAGACATTGTTTTCCACCCAAGTACTTTTCCTTCAGATAAACCTGATCAACACTAACTAACTGAAAGGAAACAATATAAATAGGACCTGGATCACATCTTCAACAAAGGCTGAAGAACAAAAACCAATTCAAAGGAAAGAATACAGGTAGACACTGTATTAACATCTACATCAAACAAAGAGAAATCCAATAGTAATTGACATTCATTATGCCAAATCTAAACTAGAAGTTAATTATTTGAAAAACAATAAATCGCCATCAAATGGCTAACAAAAAAATAACTTCACAACAGATTAGACCTCCATGGCAATCTGATCCAAAAAAAAAAGATCTATTAGGGAAAACAACGAAGAAAACTGAAGTTAGCAAGGACAAAAGCTTACTCCGACCATCTCAGAACCGGTGACGTCAACAGCGGCCGCATCAGCTTCCGATCCCCGCTCCGCCTGGCAAAACACCGGCGAAGAAGGCACCACAGCGACCACCGCGACAGCAGCAGCCGCCGCTGCCGCTGCAGACATATCGACGATCTCCTCGATCTCCTTAGCGATGCGCCGGTACGGCACGTCGACGACGGGGATGCTCCTCTGATAATAATCCGCTCCAGCCACCATCTCGAACCGAAAAGAAACTCCTCTTCTCTAATCAATCAGCGCCGATCGAATCCGCACGTACGCAAAGAATCGACGAAATCCCTCCTCAAAATCCGAAATTGCAAAATCTCGCTCAAGGATTCTTCCCGCTAGGGTTTTCCGGCTTCCTCCTCAATTAGGGCGTCTTGCGATCTGATCTCTCTTGTTCGGTATCCTCTCGCGCAAATAATGAAAGGCAGCCGCCATCAGTTAAGTTATGTAAGGAGGTCGAAGACTACCGGCGCGAACCGGTGGGCGCGGGGAACAGTTCCGGGCATGTGCGTGTTTTCCGACGCATTCTTCAAACCGTAACGGACACGTGGCCTTGGGCGCCAGCCAATGGGCAGCGCGTTGGGCGATAAGCTTCTGGTGGCGACGACGCCGCCAAGTCTTTGACTCGTTGAACCACCCAAGTGGAGAAGGCGTCGGCCGTTGGATTGTGGAAGGAAATAAATTGGTGAAGGATCACCACCGTTGGATTGAAAAGAGACGGGTCTCTTTGGGATTCTATTATGAAGGAAAGGGCATTTAGGGGATAATGAATTATTAGTGTGTTGGGAAGCATCTAAATTCGGGTTTATTAATTAATTTAGTTTTTTAGTTCGCACGCGGACACGAAACGAAGACTTTTTTTATTTGGAAAAAAATAAATCAAAAGGGCTCGTTTATTTTCCCAAACTATTAAGGTGGCCCCATTTTATTTTTTTTATTAAAAAAACATCTCATCTAACCATCCTATAATAATAATATTATTATTATTATTATTATTATATTTCCTTTTAAATCTCACATTTAAATTCCTAATCTATTGGTTGGACGTGTTATAATAGGTATAAAATTATACCAACTATACATGTATAATAACTATAATTTTATAATTATTATAATATGAATATTATATATGAAATAATTATGGAACTATATATATTACAATATAAATGATAAATTAACATGATTAAATTTATGTTATAATAGTTATGAAATGGTAGCTATTGTAACTTAAATATTTTTAAATAGATTATATATATATATATATATATATATGATAATAGCTATGACACTATAAATACTGTAATATGTGTAACATTATAAAATTACGACTATAATACATCAAATTAATTATTTAGACCGAAGATAATAATACAAATAATACTAAAAATAATTAGATAATTATACACGATTAGAAGTGAGATGAGATTTTTCTATTAAAAAATTTAAAGCGGATGTCTTTTGATGATTTAAAAAAATAATGGGCGTCTTATTTTTTTTTACTTTTGTTTTTTTTTATCTTGAGGATTTGATTTGAAGTGCTCAGATTAATTAATTTATTATTAATAAAAAGGCGTGAAAAAAAATAATTGAGGCAGCTGTGATTTTTCTCGTCACCATGGTAAACAATGGATAAATCCAGCTGATCCGGTAACGATGAGGTCTAATTAAAGATAGATTAAAATAAAGAAGACCGATTAATATGGAAGATAAAGTTAAGTAGGATATTTAAATCCGTCGAGTACATCGGGTATAGTCGAGCGGATCATGTAGTAGTGAACAAATAATATTAACTTAAGAAATAAGTAAGCCGGATCTTCCCCAGCCGAGTAAAATTGTCCTTTGACTAAAAAAAAAGATGAGTAGTAGCTGGTCTCATCGATCAAGCACCATGCTCGATCAGACTAAGATAACTGAGGACAGTCAGGAAGTAAAAAAAGGGACGAGTCAACGGGCCTAGGGGACACTGTCAAGCGGGAGAAGCCCGGCCCGACTGAGCGAATACCGACAACCCCGTCAAATATTTATTATATCTTTTTGGGAGTTTGTGCTCTGACAGCAAGATATGTATGCTCCATAAGTAAATCGTACTTTAGAGGCCTCTAAGTTATCACATCAGAGAAATACATAGCTGCTTAAGAAATAGTATCAGGAACACTTTTTGACATATATTTTCTAAGGACATCTAGGAAAATATGTCTATATTTGGAAAGGCGTACACGCACACTGCAGTGACACTATAAAAGTGGCTCTCATATATAGGGAAAAATATACGCAACTTTATTTTCTATATCTCTTAGCTACAGTTTTTCATTTCTTAAGATCATAGGAGATTGATATGAACGTCGGAGCATCAACACCAGGAACCCCTTTTATATATATATATATAGTAACTAAAGTCAAATACCTGACTTCCTACCATCCCGGAGCATCTCATCAGTGTTGTACGGTAAAAAAAAATGATAATCTCAGTTAGCCTCATTGACTATCTCTGGGGTGATCGGTCCGGTCCCACGGAAGTTTTTCACCGGCCACCAAGGTAAATCAGGAAGCACACGCGGCATCCAACCCAGACGTCTAGCATCCTTTGATTGTACTCTTCATTTGGAGGGAAATTCCTGTAAATACGCCGTAGCTAGGGATCGAACCAAAAATGATAATCCCAGTTAGCCTTATTACTATCTCTGGGGGTGACCGGCCCGGTCCCACGGAAATTTTCCATCGGCCATCAGGGTAAATCGGGAAGTGCACGCGACGGCCATCTCAGAAACTCAACATCCTTTGATTACGCTCCCCGTTTGGAGGAAAAATTCTTGCATATACGCCGTAGCTGGGGTTCGAACCGCGAGTATCTGGGAGACAACCTGAATATCCTACCGCGACACCATAACCCCGGGGACATAGCCATTAGGTGGTGGTAAAACATCACAAAAATTATAATCTCAGTTAGCTTCATTGACTATCTCTGAGGGTGATCGCCCCGGTCCCATGGAAGTTTCCCACCGGCCACCAGGATAAATCAGGAAGTGCACGCCCAACTCAGACGCCCAGCATCCTTTGATTTCGCTTCCCATTTGGAAGAAAATTCCTACAAATACGTCGTAGCTGGAGATCGAATCATGAATACCTGAGTGATAATTTAAATGTCCTACCGTAGCACTATGCCCTATCATTCTGGAGCATCTCATCAGTGTTGTACGGTAGCAATATGATAAGCCCCACGGGGTTATCTGGAGCGGTTAGTGCGTAGAAGCTTGTCACTTGAGAGCGTGGGTTCGAACCGCGGGGTAGTCAGGGCATAATTCCCTGGTCCCTGTGCACCTCTTCCCACTGCGCACTAACTTCTCCAGCTATTATGATTTACCTCTCTCATGAAGACTTTGGGCGTGGTGAGGTGGGAACACTGGGGATGAGCGATGTCGCCTTTTGTCACGGTAGCAATATGATAAAGTCGTTGATAATAGATGAGGTGAGAGAAACGTGGATTTTTGGGTTTAGTGGCAGAATCCCCAAGGCAAAGTTGTCGGTTCCCGAAATTTCACGGACACGGAGTTGAGAAGCTTCCAGCTGATCGAGGAAGCGCCCGCCCCAGTCTTCGATAGATTTGGTCAGCATCCACGTTGATTCAGTCAGTATTCATACTTGTAATAAAGATTAAATATCTTATTTTGATAATACTGAAATTTTAGTATTTATTTCCTTTGAGTCTCGTCGCTGACATCTGAGATCAGGTTTGGGTGCTGTCACGGGGTGTGAAAACTAATCATTTGCTTCGCTGTCGGCAAGGCATGAGAGGGGCAAGCCAAGTGTGTCTGTGAATCATTCAACAGCCCAAGAACATTTTTATTTTATACTGATTAATTTTATAAATAACCCAGAAAATTAAATAGTAATACTTGAGAGACTATACGAACATCCTACCACTGCACCATAACAATTCAACATTCCAATTTACTATCCCACTAAAAAAACTAACCTGTAATATATCAAAGAACAATTTGAATATGGATATGGATGGTATCACGTTTTGATAAATATCAAATATTTCTTTAAGTTGATTCAAAACTAAGCATCACAAGGCGAATGAATTCATTTGATATGGAAAAAAAGGGAAACTAAATAAATTGCTTTACTTCTATTAGTCAACAAATTAATAATCAAACATGAAAACTTGCATTGCAATGAACAATTATCATTAATAATAGACTTGTATTTTCAGATCAAGTCTTCAAAACCCAACTTTAATGAAGGCAGATTTGAAACCCATGCCATGATAATAACTTCTGAAGTCTTTACCAGTTGGTCACCAACCAGTTCATTGATAACCTTGTCTGCAAGATTATTTTGTATTTATTTATGGCTCAAGTTTTAGAAAATTTGAGGTTACAGTGTGTCAAAGTTGGACAAGTTATTACAATCACACATGCAACAAAGCGCCAAAGTTGAAAGGAGGACAAAGAAAGACAAGAATCACAAGATATGCCAGAAGATCTTAGTACCAAAGTTGAAAATAGAGTTAAACACAGGAAGCCGATCGAGATATTAGTTGAAGTGGTCATCAGTTGTTTCTCCTCATTGTACTTCTCACTCTTTGGAACACACGAACAAATTCAAAAAACAGGTTTTGGTCCATTCCCATCATGCTACTCACATTAAAGCCACCCAAAACGTAAGGGCCAGGGTTCCCACCAAGAATGAGATCAAAACCACCAAATTTTTGGACAAAGCTTTCAAGCACCTGTGTTGTCAACTTTTCGATTCCTCCAATCTGTATCAGCTCACCGGATTGTCTGGTACATTGCCACCATCTCTTCATGATCTTTCTATTGACTTCAGATGCTTCTACCGAGACAACACATTTAAGATGAATACCAAGTCGGTGCAAGGCAACTTCAGCACCACCTATACCGCTGTAGACAGATAACACTCTCATTCCATCTGGAAATTGAGCCTTCAAAGGTGAAAAGTAATAACCAAGTGTATCAGTCTGAATACTGAATTTGAGTGCTCTAAGTCTTTCATGAGGCTCTAGTTCAAAAATTTGAGTATGATTCCTTGGATAACCTAAAATGCACTCAACTTCTTCAGGTTCAATGGGAGTCAATTTGTATTTATCCACCCACATCAGGTTTAATGTTTTGCATTGGTGAAGAATTTTCATTTGTTGCTCTTTGGAAACCATTCCTTGTGAATCAATCATAATCTTTCTTAGCTGCTCGAACACCAAAGGAACAACTTTCTCAGTGTTAATGCAGCTCAACTGTTTCCGAGTATCCCACGAGGGCCACCACTTTCTAGTATGAGGCAATGCATCTTGGAGAGTCATGGGAGGCTCAGGGAGGATCTTAAATCTTCTTTCCTTTGGGAGATTGTGCATATAACCTTCTTTTCTTATGAAAGCTGAAAAGTATTGGCAATTCCCCAATTCTGGTTCAGTACCATACAGAAATCCTGAAAGCCTTCTCCATGTTTCTTCTGATATATCCACAACATTTGCATAGAAAAAATAAGGTAACTTGGACTCAGTTGCACGAACATTTCCATTTGGATTAGGCATCTTTCTTTCAGGAAATTCCTCCTTCACACATGATGAACCTGACTTCCCATACTCACCATAAGGATAAGGTTTACTCTCTGATGCTGACTCCCATTTAGGATGCTGTGCACCATGACTGAAAAATGTTTCATCATTCAAAATTGTACCTCTGGCCTTTTTCACTCTTACCTTTTCTTCATAGTCATAAGGGTCATAATTGGAACTTGATGCATTGGATTCCCAAGTCCCAGATGCAGAATAACCAACTCTGGTTTCTTCTGCAACATCTTCAATATAATCTGATTCAGCTTTTATGTTATTTCCAACAAAACCTGGACCCTATACAATAAGAGGAAAGAGCTTATTGATAAGAAAATTATATTTAGACATATTTGAAAAGATTTCAGGGATTGAATCACTGAGCCAAGAAATCTCTATTCATAGGTTTCGTATTATCAAATACAAAGCACATAGATGATTTATAAGTGACCAAAGAGAGAGAGGTAATAATTTAAAGTTAATATAACGATGTACATGGAAGGATAAAGAAACCCTATTGCCATTAAAAAAGGGCCACGATGTAAGTAATTATTTTCATATTCTTATGAAGTTCTCTGCTTACATCCAATTGATCATGGAAAACAAGTATCTTGTCATTAAGAAAAATTCAGAGAACTGCGAGCTGCTCAAATAACCAATCAAAAAACAAAATATAATGATTTTTTTTAAAAAAATCATGAACTATGTAATTAATTAACTTGTTAATTTTAAGAAAAAAAAATCACCTGTGTTTTTAACTTGTCCCGCCTCACAAAAATTGAATCAGCAAGCTTCTGTACAGAAACTTCTGAACCTGAAATTTTACAAGTCTTAGTTTGGAAGTCACTTGAAGACTTATTCTTCACCTCTCAGGAAAATGGCACAAAGATTTATGAATTTCATTCAATTAGAGAAAACCTATAATATATAGGTACAAGCTGATACAAAATAGGAATTCTGTTTTATTGTAAGTTTTGATTTATAAGAACCTATTTTGGTAAGATCTCCTATTTAGGTCAAGAAATTTTTAAGTGTTGTAAGATAGTAATTGTTTTAATTTTAGGGGGTTAAATAGTTTAGTACGTTTTCGCTTAGTAGATAGAGTGGTCTTGGTAAGAGTTCAATTTAGATTGGCCTATTTCCTAATTCGCAATTTGATTATTTACTAGTTTGCTTAAGTTACAGTTATAAAATAGGTAAAAAATTCTCCAATGTATGATCATGTTTCAATTCAATAAAATTTCCTCTTGTTTAGATCTCTATGTGATAATTCTGAGTGACACTTGTGCTACATCAAACGGACACCATCATTCGCTGAGTTTATAATAACATGAATCTTTTGAGTGCATCCACACAACAATTCCATCGCATTAACAGTTGTATATATAGAATGGATATGAAATGATGCCCATCAAAACAACCATAGTTTAAAACCAGTATAATTAGAAAGAAAACCTTTAGGAATCCTGATTACAGTATTACTTTATGGAAAGAAGCCATCTACTGATTATGCTCAGGTCAGCAGTTGAGTCCCCGAGTTTTCAGAGATAAAACTTGGACCAGTAGCTTGTACCTTCTAAAGATGATAAAGCAAAATAAGACATTTCCTTTCCTAAACATGACTAATAAGAAGAGATGAGCATTGACTGGGCAGGTACAAGGTAAACTCGACACATCAACAATTTGCTGAACATCCTTGTTTATAAGCTCAATTACATACCAGTGTAAATGTTCCAGGTAAAAGCTCGCAGTGAACAAGGCAAAGTTGGTTACTTAGAGCCTTAAACAAAATACGTTCTTCAAAGAACTACGAAGTTAATCAAGAAAAGATGAAACTAAAACTAATAGCCACATGTGTATTGCAGCTCTAATCATAACATATACTTGCATTTTCATTAAAATAATTACATAACTAAGATCATGCGATTTAATTTGTATAATTCACCCATATGAAAGAGATAGCATTCATGGTGTAAATAAAAAATTAAGCATACCATAAATATCAATGGCTGTTGATACTTCTTCTTCTGTGAAACCCATTTGAAGCAAGTGAAGTGTCTTATCCATCGTCCCGAATAAAGCCTCTGAAGCAGGTTCCTACAAAGTGTGAGCTCAAGGATCTGAAATTGCTTCATTGATAAATTAATCCAAATATTCAAAATGGAAGATTCAATCTCTAGCAACTATTGGAAATGCAAATGATTCAGAAATGAACTTTACATAGCAAACCTCTGCTTGTGAGCCACAGACAACCTACAATAATGACTATACATGATACTGAAGCAAATAACTTTCATTTTTATCAGAAGAGAAAATTTCATCCAATAAAATAGAAACAATGGAATGGTTTTCTTGGTTTCAAGTTCCAACTGGTTTTAGTCAGGACGACTGAAACACATCATTCCATCTAAAAAAAAAAAAATTGATACTGCAACAGAACCTAAACTGTGAGCATAGGTAGTCATGGATAGAATTGGTAAAACTAGGTCCTCTGGCAAAGGCAGGATTTCTTGTAGGTGGGGCACCAAGTACAGTGATGCCCTCATGGAAAAGAAAAGAGAATTGCAAAAGGGGGAGGGTAAGTCAATGTTAGAGAGGAGAATAGTTAAAGGAAAGAGAAATAGTGGTGAACTAAAGGTTATCAATCACAAGGTTAAAGTAATAACTTTAACCGACCTTAATATGCTTCAATATTCTGTTTTTCATTGTTCATTTTTTAAAATTTTGGTAGGACACCCCAGCATTTTACATCCGTGCTCTTATAGTTTCTAAACATAAGATGGAGATTTTATGTGGCATGTGCCCTACCATGCATGCATGTCGTTCCCCATTCTACATTTGTACAACATTGTGTGGTGTAGTAAGGTTTCCAGGACCATGGCTTGCATCTAGGTGTCAGCAATCATCACAGGGAAAACTCCTCATTTACCCTCTTGGTTCCTCCTAATCATTGAGCAATGGGTTGGCATGTTTGCACAACATCAGATTTGTCGCAGCAAGGTCGAATGCCCCAGCACAAAACACCATATTAGTTGCAGCAAGGGTTGAATACAGCACAAAATGATGCTTTAATCCTTAATCATTTTACTCATAGATGAGGTATCTTTCATGCACAATTTTTCTATTACCTGCTTATGGTACTATAAAAGTGGATGAAGCTAGAGAAACAACATTCTAGAGACACTTCTTCAGAGTTATGGAAGGTAGCTAGATTTTCAGGACCTGTACCATTGTTCATATACTCAAACAAGAATATTATAGAAAACGTAGGCATTATTGAGAGAGATATATATATAAGATGTAAATCTTGGAAATGATGGAGATGGCAAGTGAGAGAATAATCCAGAATCAAAAATAAACAAAAGGATCAGCGGGAAAAATGTTTTAAATAATGAGAAAGAAACCTCATCATTTTGTATATCGTTGACTCTTGAAGAGCCCACTGTTTGAGCAGTAACTATGAAATCAGCAAGTTCTGGCAAGTTAGCATCTTCACCTGCATAAAAATTGAACAGAGGATAACGTATTTTGCATTGTAAATAAAATTGAAGATGGAACTAGCAAAGACTGTATCTGTCTGATAAATTGACAGAAGACTTACAATGGAAACTTGGATTTTATCCAATGGGAAAATAAACATATTAGGATGATAATAAAGTTGAGTTAAAGAAGTAGTTCCAATTTTTTTCTGTATATTATATATGAGCAGAAAATAAACCAAGCCAAACCTCGAGAGACCATTGCAAGTATGATCTGCTATGATTATGTGTCCGCTACTGATGTCTCAGAAAGCACCATGAAAATACACTTCACTTGCATATCATCAATAGCATTTTAATATCATGACAGGTACAAGAATTTTATCAAATTATAGCATACAAATCCTTAAATCACCAACAAAAATAATCATCTTCTCAATAAAAACCAAGGTTTAACACTCAAAAAAGACACACTCACACATGCATCAGTCCTTTTACATTCATTTCTCTTATGTTGCAGTTCCAATTCATGAAAAACAGAACGAACAAATGAAAATACTACATAAGAATAGGTTAACACAAGTCCTTAATCAGATCTGAACATCTTTGTATGTACAATCATAAGCAACAAAAAAAAACCGATTCCTCTGTTCACAATCAGTTTCAAATCGGTGCCAACAGAACCTTCAGTTATAGTTATACATAAATGTGCTTGCAGTTTTCATCCAACATTGTGTCATATGTTTCTTGTTTTAACAAGCAACAGCCAACAACTCAATAAAAGATGCATCCAGTAAATAAGATAAAATGAAAAACTGAATGTGAACAGACAAGAAAATGAAAATATCAAGTAGCAAACAGCATTTAAACACATGAAAAAGTATTAAGTATTTGAAAAGGCAAATAGCAAAATGCATTTGTTTGAGGAAAGTATGCCATGCCAAGCTGGTTAATTGCCAAATCTACTTCTTCTTCTGAAAAGTTCATCATCAGAAGGTATGATCTCTTGTCTCCATCTTGAAAAGAAGGCAAACTGGAATCCTGTGACCAATAAGAGAACATCATTAAAACAAGATAAACTTGGTTTGGTGACAATTAGAAAAGACTGCCTATGTGATGGTGAAGTTGTGTGATACTGAAGCTGCAATTGACCTCCACCAACTAGGACTTCAGGCATTGACAAGGAGGTCCAAGACTAAATGGATGAGATATGTAGCACCCTAGTTTGCTGCTCATTGGAGGTTGTGAATAGCGAAGTTAATTTGTAAGGCCTAGATGAGTCCACCGCTATTTTAAATATGTTTTGACATATAGTTGAGACCTATATCTCATTTGAGCAAGGTTGTTAAGTATGTTTTGACATATGGTAGAGATCTATATCTCAATTGGGTAAGGTTTTATTTCCATATGGATGTGCCTTCTGTAAACTTCTGATACAATCTTGAGATTATAATCCCTAGAGCCATCATAAGGTTCATCAATTGTAAACCTCAATCAAATCTTGAAAACATGCATTTCTTGCAAAAACCTGCCACAGAAAACTATGCTACTACTTCACTGTGTATGTAACAAGAAGAAGCAACTAATGGATCGCTAGGTTTCCAACAACTTGAAAAGAAGAATCGGTTTATGCAGTACAAGAGTGGATGCTGTCGTTAGACCCATTGCAAATAGAACCAGAGAAGGAATGTACTTCAAATAGTCAAAGAACACACCTCAAAGGTGAAATTGAACATTAAGAATGCATGTAAAATCAATATACTTTTGAGAGGAAAGAGTTCTGTGGAGCATTTATCAATCTAAATTTCCACTGATGGCAACCTCCATGGCTACATGCATTCAATTTGACAACGTATACATTCAAGGAAAAAAAGGTAAGGGAAGTATCACCTTAGTATCAATATCATCATCCCACTCAACATCGGTCTCTTCCTTAACAAAACTTGAAAAGTCATCCAAACAATTGGATACTTCAGTGCTTGAACTCTGTAGTGTCAAATACATTTTTAGAAATTCACATTCATCTCAACATTAAAATAATTGCAGCAAAATAGTTGATGAGAGAAATAAACTGCAACAAGTGATGATTCTCTAAATTGAATAAGTATCCAACATAAGCTCCATTTTGATACTTTCCTATTAAATTTTTCCCCCCAGAAAATCGGTGCTTATTTCAGTCCTTGTATAGGCTAGTTTTTTTTTATTATTATTATTTATTAGGTTTAGTTAGTTTATTTCTTGGATGCTGTTTTATATCACGAGACGACCAATAAATGTCCTAATTAGGTGATATGAGATCCTGACAAATACACACATTAATCGAGAAAGAGAGACCAAAGAAGATTTGGTTAGTAATGATAAAATAACATAAAATTCATTTAAATATAGATGAGGAAATAGTAAGTGATCAAGCTCAATGGTATAGAAGGATCCATATAATCAACCTCCACTTAGTAGGATAAAGACTTAATTGTTGTTGTTGTTGTTGTTATAAGATTCATTTTGATATACATATTTGCCTTATCTATGAGAAAATGTAGAGAATTGTAAGATTGCAATGACCACTCACCGACAGTTTGATAAGAACCTCTAATAACAACTCTGTATCAGCTTCACCTAACATAGATAAATTACAATTGATAAATATGACAGATGAGTGTTGAAAAACAGCATGAAAATGCTTCTTTTTTGGAACTATTAACATTTATTTATTATCAATATAAACCCACCATTTTCTTGGAAAACTTTGTCAACTAGAGCTGGTGCAAACCCCATGCCGACAAAGTAAGACTTCAACTGACTAGAAGATGAGCTTGGAAAGCTTCGCTAGATTAAACAAAGAAAATTAGGTAAGAGGAAAGACACATCAAAAGTTAGTGATAAACTACGGATATTTCTCTATGTTTGTAGGAATTCCTTCAACAATAGACATCGAAAATGTTGATCATTAGTTCTAGGCAAAAGATTGTTGTTGAAATACCCCGCAGATAAGAACACCTTGGGAGAAAGATATCAAGAACAACATGTTAAAATTGCTACACAAAATTAAAAAAAAACAAAAAGATATCCGCACAACCTGACAAGTCCAAAAATTTGGAAATTAATATGAAAAATCAAACATTGACAGATAGTTTACCATGCTACCATATTCATCATGGTAGCTCGTTAGGTAATTAGAGTTTTGATTATTGTTGTAAGTTTACAACTCATGCAAGTCCCAACTATTTGTGGTCGCTAAGTTCCGTTGTATCGGTAAACATGCACCATGATTGAATACTTCTTGCAATAAAAACAATATATCAATTTTCAGAAGAATATATCTTCTCAATAGAACATTTCATATCCATCTTAACTATTATGTACTAGGAATCGCAAGGGTTCAAAAGATCCATGAAGCTGACCTCAAAAAGTTGGCGCGTACGAAGGATCACACACAGTTTACATTTATAATGTAGTCAGTTTCACAAAAAAAAATTTTAAAGAAAAAACAGTTTAAATCTTGTAAGCCTTCAAAGGTCATCATATTCTAAGAAAGTGATATGTATGTCCCACAGGTGTTGTGCTCTTACTAGCATATTCTTTTTGTTGTCCTCTATATCACCATAGACTCCCAGAAATTAGAAAACTACAGCCATCAAAGAAACGGAGATGTGTAATGGTGATAGTCTTTTCATAACGTGGCAAAAAGGGCTCCATACGGTGATATCTTAATGGCCAAGGATGAACATAAAATCAACGAATGCCAACAAATACAGCCATTAGTTCATCAATTAGAATCACCAATAAAATAACTGCTTCTGATTCCTGCTTGCTTTACAATACTTGAAGCTTATTTGTTGATAAAGGTGAAACCTAGAATCTTCAATTAGTGATAAAGAACAAATAATTAAAGGGCTTGCATCCTGATTTGTTGCCAAATAAATTTCAGGAAGTTGAATTCCTCAATGAGCTCATAGGGGATGTAGGGGGGCGCATGCATGGAATTGTCATATAGCTTTTTGTTACTCACACAATGAAAATGTCCTCAGTATAGAGGAACATAAGTTCTCAAATGACACAAAATGGAGAAGCCTCACAGCATATTATTGCATGTAATTCCTCACAGCATACAAGGAACTAAAGATGAGAAGCATTGGAAGCAAAAAACATTACCTCATCTCCGGAATCCTGTGCACATCTCGATTTAGAAGCTGAGGAAGAGACCTGAGTTGTTCTTTGATCCACAATTTCAAGGTCAGATGAACTACCACTGTCTGAGCAATCTTCTATCTTAACCTATAGAAATTGGATTGAGGTGAAAAATGAAGTAAACAGTTGGCAGTTATTAACGAGATATTTAGTTTGCTCCCAATCAATACCATTTCTCTTGAAATCTCGTATCAATGAACCTTCGAGTTTGGCAGGCTCTACCTTTACAGTATATAAATAAATACCCCAAATGCCAATATACTCAATAATCCAAAAATATGGAATAGTTTATAAGTTAGCAGCCATCAGCAAAAGCAGTGATATTTTCTTGTGAAGCCATCTTAATCTGCCATCTGAAAAAAGTTCGAACATCAGACATGAAATAATCTGCGATAATGCATTGGAATGGGTAACGAACTCTCCGAGAACAACAGCAACGAACATTTTTGTTGACTTACAACTTACAAAAATTGAATAGAAAAACGCAAGTGTAGTAATGATGTAGCAGAACAGATGCAAAGCGTCAATACTTCGACATGCATAAGAATCAACATTTTTAGGCAGTAAGAAAGAGGAAATACGCGATAGATAACCATCAACAATCATGGAAGCAACATGTCACAATCCACCCAATTTGCAGGGCAAGAAATCAAGCCCGTAACAAACATTTGCATTTTGAAAGGATACCAAGAAAAATACAATAACCAAAAAAAAAAAAAATCTAAAACCCTAAAAGATTGCGAACTGAGACAATCCTCGAACGCAAACCAGAAAGCGCAACAAAATCAATTACTAATGAAGCAAAGTGTAGCTGTACCCGGAAAGCAGGCGTGAAGCTGAGATCATAGTAGATGCGATCCGAGGACTGAGGGAGAGAATCCGACCAAAGAACCTCAAATCGATAGCACATCGATCGGAGCGACGCATTGTTTACTGGCAAAGCGGTACATAAAGCCGTGCTCAATATCGAGGGTTTACTTCGACGATAATAACCTCCACAATACCAAAAAATGACTAGAATTATTAGATTAAATATTTTTAAAATTAAAAAAAATCATATTCGTATTCGTAAAAAAAAGTATGAAATTCAAATTTCATTTATTTTTTAATTTTAAAATATTTTGATTTTTTGGTTCCACTCCAGTAATCTAGGTAAAACTATCCAAGTGCCTCCCATGTACTATCCTTATTATATTTCTTGTCTGAATCTTGAATCATAAATAATAATTATAAAGATGAATTTTGAATAAAGAATATATTATTTCTGAAATTATGGTATCTAGTAGGATATTTAGGTATTTCTAAATTTTTTTTTCTGTAAATAGGAGATGTAATCAAAGATGTTAAAGTTCTAGATTGATCATCGCTTCTCGATTTATTCCGATGGATAGTAAAAAATTTCCGTAAAATCGAATTAATAATCTCAGGAATAATCAATAAAATTAACTAAATTATTATTTTTAAATAATAGATATATTATAATAATTATGAAATCATATATAACGATTATAACATGATTTTAAGTAAGCCAATAATATTTTAACAATTACAATTTTATAGCGACGAAAGTTATACACTACAGATGGAGTGAGACATTCTTTTCATTAAAAAAAAATTCAAAATAGAAGGTCATGATTCCAAAAAATAGAGGACTTAACTGTTGCCCTTACTAAATTTATCCCCATATTTATTTTAAACTATTTAAATAAGCTTTCTTTGTTTGCAGTTTTAACTTTAAACAATATTTTGGCCACATGTCACTGCTAACTTATTTTAATGTTTCATCAGATAATAACATGGCTAATATTTCAATAATATTCCGTTCAATTTGCCCATCCAAAATCATATTCAATTTCTCAATAAAATTATCCTATCAAAACTGACGATATTTAAAAAAAAAAGTTACATTTTTGAGCATTGACATCAATATATTTTGGGGAGGCATCTTGCTCTGGAGATGATTCTTGAAGACATCATGAACAAATTTTTCCAAAGCAATTTTTATTAACTCCATTTGATGCTTGAACACCATTTGATCCGGTTTTCATCTGCAATAAGGGAGGGGAAAAAAAGTTAGAATACTCGAAGAATATCATTAGAGTACTAATATACGAGTTTAATGGCGTCAGTCGAGCAAATTTAATCTGTGGAATAAATCAAGAGAAAAACTGGTGGAAGCAAGATAAATCTAACTGAGAAACTTAATTCTGAGGATTTTGATCAAAACGAACAGAATGAATGGCCCCAGCTTTTAAACCATAGACTACTATCCTTGTACAGTTGCTATTGATTCAGCTTGAGACCCAATTCTTATCACTCTCTAGTTGGAGCCAATCCATTACTAAAGAAGCTTAGAGTGATCAGAATTTAGATGTTCTATAGAGTAGGCATTTGCATAGATAACTGGCTATTAGTTTGGAGAACAAAGAGGCAAATTATTTTCATTAGATTGCATTGCTTAGTCGTATACTTACAGTCTCAAACCTCAAACACTTTGGGCATAAAAGTTTATCAGGATCCTGATTGCACAACTATTCAGTAAGCAAACCTCACGAGTTAAGCTTCTTAGTCCATTTCATGAACAGTCGCTGAATCATTTGTTACACTCTCTGCTAGGTACAGGTATAGTTTCTGAAGAGGCTATGAAACCCACAGCCTAAAGTGAGTCAAAGATGGTAGTCATCTTCTTGTTGGTCCCATTAGATTGCTGATTCCTCTGAAGTCCAAGTTTGTTTGCTTATGTAGCTCCCACGCTGCTATACAAGGCCATGACCAAAAAGATAATTCCAACGTGTATAAACATAAATCCTTTTGGCACACTCGTAATCAAATGTGATAAATAGAGTCATTTCCTCTTTTTCATGCTAATAACTAACCAGAAACACAAGTTTGTATGATGAAAAATAAATAATCAGGCATAGAATTTTGAAGGTCTATTTTGTTGGAAGTCTAGAAACTCACACTTTGTTTGTTGTTTTTGTAGTTGTAAACTGGCTGCTTTAAATACCATTTCATGTTTCCATTCCTTGTGTTCTCACTTAACACCAGCAGCAGCTTCATTCTTGAATAAAAATAGTACAGGAGAAACCGGTCTAAGGTGTCCGAAGAATGAAGGATAACCTGTATGAGTTGTCTTCACCGCATCAGAAACCTGAGAAGAAAGAAACAGGAAGATAAATATATTTGCTAGTTTAATGTAACAGCTATATCTACTACCACAACTACCAATTACAGACATCATTATATACAGAGTATTTTATCAACTGTAATCAAGGATCAGCAAGAAACATGAGGGATAACAAGAAAGACTGCAGGCAAAAAAATGATACCTGTACTTGGTATCTTGTGGGAAGTGATCACAAGGAGACTGGAATTCACCAATAATCCCTGCAAGAACAAAATCCATCCTGGAAATGGTGGAATCTGTTGGTATCTCTTAAAATGATTGTGCGCCCTGTGATTTTCGCTATCAACTTGATTGCTGAATGGCAATCCCCACATACCCGGAGGTTCTTCATAACACGGATTGGCAATCCTTCTGGAATCTTCAGTATTCCAAATGCCACTGCCAGCCTCTCACTGTGGTACCTTAAGTTATGAGCTTTTTCCTCTTCGTCAACATCATGGAGGGCGAAAGCACCATCTGGGGAGTACCCTGCCGTTTTCATCTCTGCGTCTAAATGCTCCAACTTGTTCATTATAGCAGCATACTCAGGATCTGCTGAAACATCACCTGAAGTGAACATATGCATTTTCTTGTTGAACTCTATCCAGCTACAACCGGGGGACTTGCTCACATTCCTTGAGCTCATCACCTTCCTCAAGTCTGCAACATCTTCCCATCTCCCACTTGAAGCATAAATGTTGGATAGCAAAACATAGTGACCGGCATTACCAGGCTCTAAATGTACAAGCTTCTTGGCAGCAACCTCAGCAATTTCTGCATTCCTGTGCGTCCGACATGCACCTAAAAGAGCACCCCAGACAACAGCATCAGCTTCCATCGGCATCTCCTTGATCAGATTCACTGCTTCAATGACACGTCCTGATCGACCAAGCAGATCAATCATGCATGAATAATGCTCAATTCTTAGTTCCACTAAATGCTCAGAACTCATGGACTGGAAAATTTCTTGCCCTTCTTTAACCTTTCCTGCATAACTACAAGCCAACAGGACCCCTATGTACGTTATCTCATCTGGCACCATGCCCACAACTCTCATATCATCAAATACACTCAAAGCTTTCTCCCCTAGACCATGTTGGGCATATGCAGTGATCATGGAATTCCACATGACAACATCCTTTCTGTCAAAGTTATCAAATACTATCTTGGCTTTGTCAAGCTCACCACATTTCACATACATGGTTAGTAAAGCCGAGACAATGAAGACATCTTCACTAAAATGAGACCTCACTAACGCCGCATGAACCTCCCTTCCCAAGTTAAGAATTGCTAGGCTGGAACAAACAACGAGTACACTAACAATCGAAGCAAAATTTGGTCGAATCCCATTCATTTGCATGCAACGGAAGTAGGCAAGAGCTTCCACTTGGAGTCCATTTTGTTCGAATATCTTGACAATGGCACTCCATGCCCCATCATCACGCTCTACCATCTCATCAAAAACCTTTTTTGCTTCCCTCACCATCCCATGCTGCCCAAACCCAAGAATCATAGCATTGCAGGCGACCACTGATTTCTCTGGCATCACTTGAAAAAGTGTGGCTGCCTCTTTAACACGGTTAGACTGAGCATATCCAGTGATTATTGCTGTCCAAGTGACGTCATTCCTCTCAGGCATTACTTCGAACAGCTTCCGAGCGAGATCGAGCTGAAGGTTCTGGGCATACCCAGAGATCATGGCTGTCCAGGATATGACATTCCTCTTTGGCATGTTGTCGAACAGCTCCCTGGCGTCAGTGGTGCGACCAACCGTGCAATAACCTGATATCATTGCCGTCCAGGCGACGACGTCCTTCTCTGGCATCTGGTCAAAGAGCCTCCTAGCGTCGTCGATACGGTCGTCCTGAATGAGACCGCCAAGCATGACGGTCCAAGACACGACACTGCGTTCGGGCATGCAGAGAAAGAGCTCCTCCGCCTCAGCGACCCGCCCGTGCTGGATGTAACCGCGAACCATGGTGGTCCACGAGACAACGTTGGGGTGGGGGATGGAGTCGAAGAAGGCGCGAGCCTTCGGGAGGCATCCGCGAGAACGGAGAATACCGGAGAGCATAGCGTTGTACGAGCTGGTGTCCCGCAGGGGCATTCGGTCGAACAGGTGGCGTGCAAGGAGCGGCTGGTGGTTGAGGAAGTAGGAAGCGATGAGGGAATTGAAGGAAACAACGTCGCGCTCCGGCATAGCGTGGAAGACTTTCTCAGCCTCCTCGATGCGCCCGAGGCGGCCATAGCGGTGGATGAGGGAGTTAGAACGAAGGATCGCCGGAGTGGCGGTGGCGCGGAGGCGCAGCGGCGGGAACCGCATGAGTACCGCGTAGAATATGAAATTTTCATTCGCAGTTGTAAAATTATATCAAAAAATACAAACTGTTTCTTAACCTAAAGTTTTAAATTAGAAATATGAGAACTTTAAAATTACAACAAGGTATTACATTAAAAATCTATTTTCACTTGGAGTTGTAAACAAGTCAAGTTGAGTCGAACTTTGAGGTGTTCAAACTTATTTGATAAAGTAATCAAGCCGAGCCGAACCGAGTTTAAAATGAACCAAGCTTTTGAATGAGTGTTCAAACTTAGCTTGGTTTATTTTTTATGAGTTTGAGCTTGTTTGAAGCTTGACTTGAGCTTGGTTTGTTTAGATGTTATCAAGCTCTCAATTCAAGCTTACCTTGAGCTTGGTTTAAGCTTGGCTTGAGCTTGGTTCGAGCTTGATTCGTTTAGATTTTCTCAAGCTCTCAATTCAAGCTTGTTTGATTGTTTAGAACTTTTAGTTGTTTGATTTGGTATTGAGCTTGATAATTTAAATTTATTTATTTATTTTATTATTTATTTAACATATTAAAAAGAGTTTTATTAATAAATATGGTTCGTAAATATTGTTCACGAACGTTAACGAGTTGAGCACATATATGTTCAAGCTTGTTTGTTTAGCTTAACGAGCTGTTCAAACTTATTTGTTTAATTAATCTTATGTATATTGAACGAACATAAACAAGTTCTTATCAAGCCGAACACCAAATTTATTCACGAATGCTTGATTTATTTACAACCCTATTTTCACTTATTTGTTTTAACGAATCAATCACTGAAATGCCATGTTTTAAATTAATCAGTAGATTAAATTTGATAAAATGAAAGGACGGAATTAACCTGGTAATGATGGAGCCGTAAAATATCTTCTTAATTTTTTTAATATAAGAATAAGTTTTAATTTTGATAAATTAATAAATAATTTTTTTTAATGAACAGTTGATCTAAAAATATTGGATAATTCATGGTTGAATGGTTAACTAAAAAAATAAACAGAACTAACTTCCCATGTGTCTAGAACAGATGATGCACCCTCACGGATTTCATTTTCTCAAGGAATAAGTTTTTTCACCTAAAGACCGCTTAGTATCGTGATTTACTTCTCTTCCGCAAGGAGACAAGCGCTATCACCTTTGCATCACATAGAAACAGATGATGCATTCACTCAACCAACCATAGTCATAATGATATCATTAAAGAGTCTCAAGTGGGCATTGAAAGCAAAGCGATCCCAGCACATGAGGCAACTGTTTAACCCCTACAGAGCAGATGTGTGTTTGTGCAGGACCAGCAAGCAGAGGTGGGCACCTCAGGAATTCAATTCAAAGGCATTATGATTGCAAAATCTGTGTTGAGCAGGTGGTTCTGTGGTAGACAAGTGTTAGTGGTTAGCCTAAAGTGTGTAGGAAGCCGCCCACACATCCAATCACAGCTGTGGCGCTGTGAGGTTCATGCTTGCTTGTTCGCTCCTGGCCCATTTGCCCACCATCATCTCTTCTTCCATTCATGTCTGGTGTTCATTAATCACCTACAATTTGTCATCATGTTCTAACTTTAGCATATATCTTCAAAAGCCCGGGCTTTGGTGCCGTAGTAGAGTATCTATATAGTCTCTCAAACATTCATAATTCGATTGCCAATTACTACCCACCGTAAGATATTTTCTTGGAATTACAAAGCTAGAATGTTAGGCTATTGGGTATGAAAATTTTTTTGTTAGACTAGATCGATCATTTTCAAAATTAAGCAATCCAAAGAGTTGAATATCTAATGCTTGCTAAAAAACAAAGCGTATATCTTAATAGTAGTTATCAAATATAATTATTATAATAACTATGGATTGTAGCCCGTCACAAATAAGAGTAATTTTGAAAAGTAGTATGAGTAGAGTTGAGATAGAAAGTTATTTTAATAATAAATGAAAAAAAAAACTGATAATGAACGTCCACTTTTGCCCTATCTCTTTTGTTTTGTTTGTAGGCATACAATTCCTAGCTCATTTCCATGATACGAACAGAGACCTTGTATAAATGATCTGTCAGAGCCACAGAGGATGTCATCTGTTAAGAGTTCTTCTGCTTAAATTTTAATGTTGACTAAAATTATTATAATATATCCTTGAAGCAAAGCATGTGAGCGAGTTGATGAGCATTGTTGTCCTCATGCATGCGCAAACCAATGTCGATTTTGGCCAGATTCATTTCAAGTGCGAATTAGAACTTGTATAGTTTCTTTGCTTCTTTCCATTAATTTTCTTAGCACATTAGCATGCAAACAAAAGGATTGAAAAGATTCATAATCTTTTATACATCTCCATGGGTCAAGGAAGAATGATATACTCTGCACACACAGAACATACTTAATTAACAAGTCAAACGAAGCAAGCTGATGCCTGCAATTACAAGACACATTTCCACTGATTACAATAAGCACGCATAAGCAATTACACGAGTGTTGGAGATCAACTTTATTCTCATGAAAACAAATGAAATACACATGGAAGTGCAGCTCAGGAGGGATAGAGAAAAGAGGTGGGCAAGAGGAGGGCGAGAAGGGAGAAATATAGTTCGCATTGACTCACTCATGGGGGAGAGTGAGGCAAGAGAGATAAATGGAGAATTGGGTCTTACAAGGTCAAGAAAAGGTCTTACAAGGTCAAGAACAATCAACTCAAAAAAATTGGAAAACAAAAAAAAAAAAGGACAAAGGTGAAGAGGGATGAGAGAAGCTCAGCTGAGATAACGCCAATGCAAAGCTAGCGAGAAGCACTTGGTAGAGCAAACACAGGGAAAGAGAAGAGGGCATGAGCATGAAAGACAAGCATCCTTTGACCATTGCTCCAGCTTCTTGCCATGTTGGTGATAGCAAACAAAGCTATGGGTACTGCATGCACCTTTACAGGTGTGGAAGACGGCGGCACCTACACAAAGAACAAGCGTTAACAATAAGAAGGGCAAGAAGAAGCTTGCTTTCTACTTTTCAGTTAAGCTCTTACTGATAAATAGCTAAAGAACAGATTGCGAGCTGCAGTTTTTTCCATGCTTCAACTCAGAGAGACCTGAATTAAAGAAGAATCACAAGGAGAAATCTTTGCGCAAATTGAAACTAAAAAAAACAACTGAGTGGAGATGCAAAGGGATACAGGACTCACATAGGAAGGCAGGTTTATGGTATTAAAAAGGATGAGGAGATAAGGCAGCAACAAAGAGCAGAGAAGAGCTTTCTGCCTTTTGAGCAATGACTCACATGGAGGAGTTTTGGCATGAATGTTAGGGCTAGAGTTAGGTGTGGATTTGTAGGCTGCCCGGGGTTAGTCTAGTTTAGATAATTAAGATTTCATATCAAGAAACTATCAAAAATAAAATAACATATTTTTCCTATTCTCTGCCACACGTGTGAGGGAGGGTTCATGGAAACTGGTTCGTGTGAGAGGCGAGCTGTGCTGCATGCGTCCCTTTCTGGCTATTCAAACACATCTCGTCTTGGTAAAACATACAATGCAGTGCTGATGTTGAAACATGAACACTGAGGAAGTTTTATGCATGCACTCTCAATTCTCAATATAATTTCTCATTGAGGTAGTAAATTTGATACTAAATGCATGGGGACTGCTAGCTGAGGCTGATTGGTTTGGCTTGGTTTAAAATCTCTTGGCAATTAATTGCTGCTTCAAACTTAAATCAGTTTACTTGGGAAACATGTAGGTCCTATTGCATGATTATACAAAGCTTAAAGCGCCTGCTCTCTTTCTTTGACCACATAATTTAAACAAAGACCAAAAGACCATGCCAAGCACAAGGTGTCGCGGTTGGTGTGCACCCATAAACAAGAACAGCAACTTAAATTCATCTTATCTGATCTACACAGTCTTTGAGAAGAGAAGACCGACTTGTTTATGACAGGGGGGCTTGCAACTCCCATGGTGTGCACTAGCTAGCTAGATGTTATTAATTTTGGTGCAGAATCAATATTCGTGATTTTTTTTTCTGATCATTCCATTTGCATTCAGAGATTAACCACTGAAAACTTGAAACTTTCCAAATGCATGCAGAAACTGGCGTGATGTTTTATTTACTCTGAGCATTTACTGCAAGCCACCACCCAATGAGCCGTCCATTAAAGCTTACACCGCCAAAGGCAAGCAAACAGCAAAACTGCAAAAGCAAGCCCTCGCAGCCTCGCTCGAGCCATATCATGCATGGCACGGCCTCAGACAAGTTTAATTAGGTGGTCCGTGCAAGCATTCATGCAAATTTTGGTCTAGTTTTCTCTCCTCCCGAAGATTCTACAAAGGCTTTTGTATGTTTCTATTCTAAAGAAATGGCAGTTTGCTGTAATCACGTGAAGGTCGATATCCTCATGCAGGGGCTGAAGGGGACCTTTCATGAGAATTAGGACCAAACTCCTTCAATGTCCCCTGCTCCTCTTCCTGTACTCTTAGCACGTATAATTAACGCACCCTCCGATTCACTGTAAATTTAAGGCCTTGACTCAGTGGTAGATTCACTGGATTTAATGGGGTGTTCTGCTACCTCTCTGTTTATTTTTACTCCTCCAGTACCTGATTTCTGAATCAGCAATATTGAGACTGTCCATTGGAGCTCGACTTGTTGATGGAGTTGTTCGATGGGTTGCTATTTTGCCTGAAAAATGGGCAGATGGTTAAGAGTTTTTGCATGTCTGGTGATGGGAAGAACAGACATTGCTGGCAGGGATAATGATATCTGAGAATGCCTTTTAGCTGTACCTGCAGTCTGCAGGCCGATTTTGTTTCAGAGGACTGCGAGGAAGTATCTCTCATGCATTCTTTAATTCGATATTGTAACATTGAGTGAGTGAGTCAGTGAGTGAGTGAGGAGGGAAGGTGCTCTACATGATAAATTTTGAATCATTGCATGCATAATATATACCTTGTTGATGCATAGTGAAGGAACAACAACATTAGCCTACTACCTTAACAAATCAAACTAACATACAAGTGGAAGTGATATATTGGGAAGGAATCCTTGTTCCTTTGTCTTCTAATTTTGCCTACTTCTCCTTGTAGGCTAAATCGTATGGGCTTCACACGTGGATCGGATCACCCCTCACATATAGGGAGACCCAACACAACAAATTGCAATATTTTTCCTTTTTCTTTTATTGAAATATAAGGATAGAGGTGGTAGTTGTAGTAAAATTTTAAAAATACAATAATAATAACAATCAAGTCTTATCCCACTAGATGAGATCAGTTATATAGATCCTTTTACGTCATCGAGCTCTATCTCCTATTATCTCATATCTATCCTTAAATAAATTTTATCTTGTTATATTATTACTAACTAAGTCTTTTTTGATCTTTCTCTTTCTCGTTGATTTATGTGTTTGTCATAGTTTCACATCGTCTAACTGGAGTATTTATTAGTTATCTAAGTGTATACGCATATCATCTTAAATGTGTCTCTCGGAGTTTTTGCTCAATAGATACAACTCTTACTTTCTCTCTAATATTCTCATTTCTTATTTTATCCATCGATCATTGTATGCCCACATATTCATCTTAACATCCTTATTTCTGCAGCTCTTATCTTTTGCTCTTATGCTTGAGTCATAATTCAACATTTAGCTCCATATAACATAGCAGGTCTAATCGCGATTTTGTAGAACTTTCCTTTAAATTTTAGAGGTACTATACAATCACGTAAAATACTCGATGCTCTCCTCCATTTCAACCATCTTGCTTATATTCTATGTACAATATCTCTCTCAATTCCTCCATCATTTTACAAAAATGATCTTAAATATTTAAAACTCTTGTTTCCGGACAACTCATCATCTCCTAACTTAATAATTGTCTCATTACGTCTAATATTGCTAAACTTAAATTCCATATATTATGTCTTTATTCTACTAAGCCTAAAACTTTTCCCTTCTAGTGTTTCCCATCAA